>NC_073303.1:154370189-154970189 GCF_027595985.1 Sorex araneus | reverse complement strand
ACAAACTAAAACAAGAAAAAAGAACTTAAAATGATGTAATCAGGGCCAGAGAGATAGTACAAACATTAAGGTGTTTGCCTTGCATGAGACCAAATCTGGGTAGATTTACAGCACTGCATGAGCACAGAGCCAGGAGTAAGCACTGATCACTGCTAGGTGGGGCACACTTCTTCCACCTTTCACCCCCAACCCTGCCACAGAGAGAAAGAGGGCGAAAGAGAGAGACAGAGAGACAGAGAGACAGAGAGAGAGGTGTAACCATCAGAAAGCTAAATGATTTTGAAATAAAAAGATGTATGTCCAGGGTGCAATGGCAAACTGTCATAAAATGAAATTCCAGCTCTCACTGTGGCAAACATGTTGCTTTATAGCCCAGTACCAGTGAACTCTATAGATTTACTTTAATGTGTAATCAATCATAACATGTTATGCACTACTATGAAATAGCCAGCTTTTTCACCTCTCTGCCTTTGTATATGTGGCCGAACAGAACTTGAGGCTGTTGTTTGATTTTTTTTAAATCCTGCAATCAACAGGGGCCATAGTTTGGCTCTGTTGTCTAAACCCTATAATCTTTCTTTTTTTTTAATTTATTTATTTATTTATTTTTTAATTTTAATTTTTTTATTGAGTCACCATGTGGAAAGTTACAAAGTTTTCAGGTTTAAATCTCAGTTATACAATGCTCGAATACCCATCCCTTCACCAGTGCACATATTCCAATACCAAGAATCCCAGTATAGCTCCACCCCACCCCCTCACACCCCAACCCCCCCACGCCCCTAGCTTCCCCACCCTAAGCCCCCCCCCGCCTGTGTAACTAATATTTTCACTTTACTTTCACTTTGATTGCATTCAATATTTCAACAAAACTCACTATTATTGTTTGGAGAATCTCTCCCCTAAAGTCAGACCTGCTGAAAAGGAAGCATTAGATAATTTGTTTTCCATTGCTGAGGATGAAGAGGTATGAGGTCGAGTGACCACACTTAGCGGCCTCTCGGTTTTGGGTTTCTGTATTTTAGTATTTTAGTAACTAAGTCCAGAGAGATATCTGTCAGAAGTTGCATCATTGCCAACTTGCACTTCTCAGTTACATTATATTCCACATATGAGTCCAATCTTTCTATGTCTGTCTCTTTCTTTCTGACTCATTTCACTCAACATGATACTTTCCATGTTGATCCATTTATATGCAAAGTTCATGACTTCATGTTTTCTGACGGCTACATAGTATTCCATTGTGTAGATGTACCAGAGTTTCTTTAACCAGTCATCTGTTTTGGGGCACTCTGGATTTTTCCAGATTCTGGCTATTGTAAACAGTGCTGCAATGAACATAGAAATACAGATGCCATCTCTACTATACCTTTTTGTCTCTCCGGGATATATTCCCAGGAGTGGTATTGCTGGGTCAAATGGAAGTTCAATTTCTAATTTTTTGAGAATCGTCCATATTGTTTTCCAAAAGGGCTGAACCAGTCGGCATTCCCACCAGCAGTGAAGAAGAGTCCCTTTCTCCCCGCATCCACACCAACACCGGTTGTTTTTGTTTTTGGGGATGTGGGCCAGTCTCTGTGGTGTGAGATGATATCTCATGGTTGTTTTGATCTGCATTTCCCTGATGATTAGTGATGTTGAACATTTTCTCATGTGCCTCTCAGCCATTCGGATTTCTTTAGGAAAGTTTCTGTTCATTTCATCACCCCATTTTTTGATCGGGTTGGCAGTTTTCTTCTTGTGAAGTTCAACCAGTGTATTGTATATCCTTGTTATCAACGCTTTATCGGATGGGTACTTCGTAAATATCCTTTCCCATTCTGTAGATTGTCTTTGTACTTTGGTCACTGTTTCTCTTGAGGTGCAGAAGCTTCTTAGTTTGAGATAGTCCCGTTTATTTATCTCTGTTTTCACTTGCTTGGCCAGTGGCGTGTCAGCTTTGAAGATACATTTGGCTTCAATGTCGTGGAGGGTTTTGCCGACCTTGTTTTCAAGGTACCTTAGGGATTCTGGTCTGATGTTGAGGTCCTTAATCCATTTTGATCTGACTTTTGTACATGGTGATAGGTGGAGGTCTAAGCCCATTTTTTTACATGTAGCTGTCCAGTTTTGCCAGCACAGTTTGTTAAACATGCTTTCCTTGCTCCACTTCGCCTTTTTTGCTCCCTTATCAAAGATTAGATGGTCATATATTTGGGGGGATGTGTCAGAGTATTCAACCCTGTTCCATTGTAAACCTTATAATCCTTCAATAAAGTTTTTTTCAAAATCTTAATAACAATTTTACTATGAGATGTTGGTTTCATACTGCTATATATTTTGATCAATTGATTATGTACTAAACCTACCTCAAAAATTATGAATTACAAACTCATTATTTATTTCTGATGATTCATCAGTGTTTATCATGCTATACCTGCATGTATATACACTAAGTAATTATGCTCATAGAAACTATATGCAATAAATTTTCAGTTGTCTTGGATTTCCCTATACAGATCATGTTATGGTAGTACAATTTAATAGAAAGTACTTTGTATTTGAAATATACAAAGCACTTCTCTGGATGTGCTTAACTATGTTTTTTAACTATGTTTTTAAAAGATGATATCTGCTAACAGGATAACAGTGTACCTAACAATGAATATAGTTAAAATCTCTGCTGAATGAGGAATGGGATAATATTTCTAAAGAATATATGTCTAACTTCTATAGTAGATTCTTTTTAGGGGGAAACAAAATCACATACTATCTCATGGTTTTCCAGTTATCACCCACTGTGAAAATATACTTGAGTTTTCCACTTTATGTCTTACCAGCTCTTTTTGTATTTACCTACTCATCATCTTTATTTTCTTCCAAAAGTGATTTAAGAGCATTTTTAAGATGACGGGTTCTAGAGGAATCAAAACATCAATGTGCAATCAAAACATCAATCATGTTAACTGCAAATAAAATGAATAATCAATTACATTGACTATTTTCTTGCTCCAAATGTCTCAAAGCCGACTTGACAAACTGGACTGATTGTGCTACAATTGTTATTTCAATTATATAATCAGTTCTAAGTTTTCTAGAGTGGGCCAGAGCTTTTCTTTTCATACTTTAAAGTATTTTGACTTACCTGGAGTTTGCGTTTCAAACAAATTTTTTTCTTTACAGATTTGGATTTATCCTTAAACCCAAGTGGGGAAGTGACAAAGCAGATTGGTGATACTCTGCCGGTGTCATGCACAATATCTGCTAGTAGGAATGCAACTGTGGTATGGATGAAAGTAAGTAGTATTTCATGGGGAAATCCCAGTGTTTAGACCCATCCTCCTATCTTCTTTTGTATTTGGTAGTACATCTTATCATGCATATTTGTGGGTTTTCACAGCAAATCTCATTCTACCTATACATCACAATACAAATCTTGTCACAATCAAATGTTATAACTAGAACATCTCTGATTACTTTGTTTGGACTGTCAATTTTACTGTGTCTATAAACAATATGTAGTTATGCACATAGACACATGGACAGGCACACACTGAGATATAGTTATATATTTTTACCAAAATATTCATGATTTATAATGTGTTCTAATCATTATTTTTACGTATCACTAAAATGCTATAAAATGTGTAGGACATTTATTTCTTCTCCAATTTAATTATAAAAACATAGAAGAGAAATCCAAAAGCTGGTAAGTAGCAAGGGCTCAAACAGAAGCTGCACTGAATATAAATACTGTGCTCTAATCTCTAAAATTTCATCTTTTTTGCTGATACCAATCTTAAGTGTTGAAATGCTGATTCAATTGAATTAGTAACTTATTGAAAGTAGAGATATCTTTTCATCCATAAGCATTAGGAGTAACTGGAATATACCTGGAATTCAGTATTTTCTAAGTGACTCTTTTATAAACAGTGTTAGTTCTTTATTAATGAGATTGTCTGATATATAGCCTATTAAATTGTGACCCAATCTTAACTCTCCTTTTAGAGTAAGAAAATAAGATTGATAAAATTTGTGATGAGGCAATGCTATTATCATAGGAAAGCTCGCAACTATATATAAGACTAATAGCGAAGAACAGTAGAAACAAGGGCCAGGAGGATTGGTCCACGATTGGAAGTTTGCTTCAAGTGCTGGGGGAGAAGGCAGTTGGGATAGAGAAGGGATCACTATGACAAAGATAGTTGGAAATGAGCATTCTGGATAAGAACTGCATGCTGAAAGTAGGTAAAGGAACAAACGTAAGAACCTCTCAGAACCTGTATTGCAAATCTTAATGCCCAAAAGGAGATTGACAAAGAAGAAAAGTAGAAAAAAAGTAGAATAGAAAAAAGTAGAAAAGTAGAAAAAAGTAGAAAAAGAAGAAAGAAGAAAAGGTGGCGAGGGGCAGGGTGTCAGGAGGGTTAATGGGAATACTAGTGGTGGGAAATGTACAATGGGAGAGAGATGGGTGTTAGAACATAGTATGACTGGACAGGTTTGTAAGTGTATACTCACAGTTATTCCATTTAAACAACAACAAAAACAAAAGATTGCAGCTATGACACCTCCCCTTGTATCCTTGGTTAAAATATCTAACCACCCTAGATTTATTACAAGAACATGGAATGCTAAAGAACACTTACTTAACCATGTGTTAACAAAACTAATTATAAGCCATCCAAAATTAAGATGATGGACAATAATTATTTTGGTTGAAAATATTGGAGGCTTTTATTTATAACATTTTTAATGGAAATATAAATTTTCAGTTATATATTATACATGATTTAGTATTGCTTTGAGATCACTTGTCATGCTGCTCCCTCTATAGCTTGCTCTCTTACTCTTAAAGTTCTGTTTCTGATATCACTCTCTTTTTAACTGTAGCATCATCATACTGCTCACTTGGACAATTAAAGTATCATTTCATAAACTATCAATTTGACACAACACAGTTGCAATAGTTGATGGTTACATAATGATACAAATTTAGATGACTAGAGCACTCAGTTAATCTTAAGAGCATTCATAGTGTGCTTTGCTACAAGACTGCTAGTGTCTACTTCATCTGCAGTCACTCTTATTAATTGAATACCTGTTATTAGTAGTGCTGGTCAATCCATTGTCTGGATGATTGATGGTTAGTGAAAAAACTTCATTGTCAACCAAAAATTTACACACCTTAGGCTTGTATATAGTTCCCTGCTTAGGAGCATTTTCATTCTTGAAATAATGGAACAGATTTTTTCCTCTAAGCACAGGCAAGTATGAAAATTAAGTGTTACATTTACTTTGTTTATAGAAATTTTATAGTAATGTGTTGTTAAAAGTTTCTTGAAAAGAGAGTTTTTGTTGTAAGGCTCATGACTCAGCAAGGTATCCTTTTGATACCACAATATCAATCCTAAATTGATAACTGTGCCATAAAATGACTTTTAGGCATTTAAGCCATCGATTACATAGAATATACTTAGATATCTGTCAATTCTAATTATCTATAATTTTACCACAAACTTCCTATCAATTGAAGTTTCCTTAATGTAGATCCATTATATTATTTACATACTTACCGAGAGTATCTCACCCGAACGTCAGAGCCTGGCAAGCTACCTGTGGTGCATTTGATATGCCAAAAACAGTAACAAGTCTCAGAATGGAGAGGTTACTGGTGCCCACTCTAGCAAATTGATGAGCAATAGCATGACAGTGATACAGTGAATCCTTATATTAGCTCAGTATGGAAAACCTATTTTACAAATAAGGAAACTGAATCTGAAAGTTGGTGAATTTGTTCTAAACTTAAAATTCAATAAATGGAAACTTCTGAAATAAAACTGTAATATGCCTGACTGTAAATTTACAACAGAAAAGAAACTCAATATTTGAAAATATCTGACATTAATAAAAAGAAACCTGCAATGTCTTTAAACCTAGAAAAATTAGTTTTGACTAAATTATCTCATAAGTGCATGTTATTATTGTACCAGGTGAAATAATTAACTTTCTGTTTTATTAGGATAACATCAGGCTTCGATCTAGCCCTTCATTCTCTAGTCTTCATTATCAGGATGCTGGAAACTATGTCTGTGAAACTGCTCTGCAGGAGGTTGAAGGACTAAAGAAAAGAGAGTCTTTGACTCTCATTGTAGAAGGTAACAAAGCATCTGAGCACCAAACTCAAACATGTCTTTGAGAACTTGATATCTGGTTTCTTTTACGATCTCAGTTTAATATTTTAGTTTAATTGTGATGATATTTTAGGAAAACCTCAAATCAAAATGACAAAGAAAACTGATCCCAGTGGACTGTCTAAAACAATAATCTGCCATGTGGAAGGTTTTCCGAAGCCAGCCATACAGTGGACCATTACTGGCAGTGGAAGCGTCATAAACCAAGTAAGTATTCATCTTTTTGTCATAGACTGTCTCTCCTTAGTCTGACAAGAGGTATTATGCAAGTAACTAAACAATAGGTTATCTTGTTATCTGCATAATATCTGCAGTATATTCTCAGAAGAAGCTTTTGTTTTTTGTGGGTTTTTTTCTTTTTTTTTTTTTTCATTTTGGGTCACCTGGTGATGCACAGGGTTTAGTCCTGGCTTATACACTCAGGAATCACTCCTGGCAGTGCTCAGAGAACCATATGGGATGCTGGGAATCAAACCCGGGTCGGCCTTGTGCAAGGCAAACGCCCTACCCACTATGCTATTGCTCCAGCCCCAGCTTTTGTTAACTCATTGATTTTTTTCCCAAAGGAACAATAACACTTAAAGAGGAATTTTAAATTTCAGGGCAGCGAAGAATGAAAGAATCTTTATTTTGTGGTCAATATGGATGTGTGTGTGTGTGTGTGTGTGTGTGTGTGTGTGTGTTTGCTTCTGCTTTGTATTTGGGTCTCAACTGACTATGTGCAGGGCTTACGTACTCTTGGTTCTGAGTAAGTTATCACTCCTTGAGGGATAAACTGGGATGCTGGGGAATTGACTCAGGTCAGCTGTGTGCAAGGCAAGTGCCATACCCTCTGTACTGTCTCTCCAGCCCAAGCTTCTAGTTTGAAAAGAATATAGAATGGGTATTTTTCTAGTTATTAATTTCTGAAACTTATGTAACTGAAACATTAAGGTATAAACTTTTCTGCATAATAAACTTGCACATCTAAGTGGTCTCCGTTACTTTGCTTACTAATTCACATACAGTGATAATTCATCTTAAAGCTGGTCTCTGGGGAGAAGTAAAAAATCACAATTCCTATGCTTGAACATGTGCCTGGTTTGTATATGATAGAGCTAGGATCAGAGTGAGGCTTACTAAAATATATAGTTCCTAGAATATTTTCTTCTTAACAAAAACAGACATAAAGCAAAAACGAATATTAATGCCTTTGGCAGGATGCTTTAGTAAGAGTAAAGGATGGAGAATTTATGAATGCTACCTGCAGTTTTTTCTGACAGAAAAAAAAATGGGGAAATAAGAGTCTGACCTCTCACTCGGGGTTCATAGTTGTTAATGTCAGTCGGCTTGGGTTACTACTGACACACTTGTTAATTCCATTTTCCTTACCAGTCTTCTGTGCTTCCTCGTAGAATCTCTAGTTAAAGACTCATCAGAGGAGCTGGAATGATAGCACAGGAGTAGGGTGTTTGCCTTGCATGTGGCTGACCCGGGTTCAATTCCCAGTATCTCATATGGTCTCCCAAGCACTGCCAAGAATAATTTCTGAGTGCATGAGCCAGGAGTAGCCTCTGTAAATCACCCAGTGTAACCCAAAAAGAAAGAAAAAAGAAAGGACTCATCAGATACACACAGAGAGTGCCATTTGATTATCTGATTCTATGCTGCCTTCTTTTGGATCCAGCTGAAATCTCAGGAAGCTTGAATAAAGCAGAGTTGCAATTTAGTTTTAAGTTAAAATTGCCACTCTTTTTCTATTAAGAGAAGCTGAGCTATCGATTCGGTTTATACAATGTAGTTTGGCAAAGCAAATTGAATTTTTGTTCTTTCACCTATGAGCGATCCATGCATGTATTTGCTTATCCCCCAAGATGAAAAGCCACTAAAGTAGTTGCGTACTTGAAGCAACTACTCCTCATACGGAGCTGGATAGGATGGGTATACAAAAGCAAGAGAACATTCACAAATTGGGTAAAGAGCCTAGGAATTCCTGAACTCTAAGGTAATAGTTTTCTTGGTTCAAAATAAAAACTTATGTCACTTGAATTATTGACACAGTATAGCTTTATTTTTGTGGCATGAAAAATTCTTTTATATTCTTTTTGCTTTTAGTTCAAGTCAATAATAATCACAGATTCCAAATTTACACACTGCATTTCAATTATGGAAAAGTTCCGAAAAGTGTTTATAAAATATGTCATTATGTTTAAAAAGAAACTTTAGTTACTGGTAATGAAAGAATAACAGAAAAATAATTTTACTCCTAATATATATTTGATTATTGAAAAATGAATGAAAACATTTCTAAAAGACTACTCTAAAAGTGAGCAAACGTGCTCTATAGAGCTGAAATAACAAAACCAAAAACTTTGTGAAACAATTACAAAAATACTCTTTGGAAATGAAAAAAATGCAGATAAATTTGCTATGAGGATGAAAATAATAATGCCATTCTTCATTGTCAAGGAGAAGAATTGGCTCTGCCCCTCTAGGTGATATGTTATTTTTCTTGTTCTACATTTGTGCTGATCCATCCATAATATTTCATTTGTTCTCTTTTCGATCACATGTTAGATCTCTTATTTTTCAATTCTTGATACCTCTGCCCCATCCCAGCCGTAGGTACTAGATGATATCCCTAAGCTTGACCTTTTCTCTTCAAAGCACTGGCCATTTCAATGTAGTTAGAGATAAGAACAGAGTCACATGATACATTATGTGTCTAATATGAGTAAGAACAGGGTGCAAGTCCATACTTAGTTACATTCAACTTAGGGATCAAGTTCTGAGGAAGACTGTAATGAATTGTCACCAATGTCTGTAGAAGTAAATGCAGTGATGGCCCTAGGTAACATTTCAGAAAGTCAAGTGCATTTACTAATATAGAAAAAGAAAAACACCTTCTATTATCTTGCTCATGGAAATGCAGGATTTTTTTAAATTTTTCTGTCGGCAAAGCTTACATACATAAACGCACATGGAATTAACCCTGGTAGAGAAGAACAGCGACTTCAATTACAAGTAAGATTTAAGTTTTTGAACTTGAAAGAATCCTTCATTGTTTTGTGACAGATAATTGCATACCAGTGTTAGCTAACCTGAGCTTCTAATGAAAGTTTAATTTAATTACTAGAATTTAAATTAGAACTAGAAATAGGAATCCAGTTATGAATTCACTAATCTTTTTTTCCTCCCTGATACAGATAAATGTTACTTTTTTGTTTTTATGGTATTAAATTCTAGATAGCATCATAGCACACACGCCTATCCAGTTTCACTTGGCAGTGCACTTTCTCATTCTTGTAACATGTTAAACTCTAAAACCATCTTCCTTTTTTCTATTTCCAGACAGAGGAATCTCCTTATATCAATGGCAGGTATTATAGTAAAATTATCATTTCCCCTGAAGAAAATGTTACATTAACTTGCACAGCAGAAAACCAGCTGGAGAGAACAGTAAACTCCTTGAATGTCTCTGCTAGTGAGTATTTTATTTCTGGCCTTTAAAAACAGTAAGAAAATTTGAAGTTATTCTTCATTAGTTTAAAATCTTCAATTCCATCTTCCTGTACTACATTATGGTAAGTTTTATTTATTTTACATTTGATATCACCACCATAAGGTTCTTTTGTTTTTCCCTTGGTATCCATTCTGTTACTATCTATGTGTTGGTAAATAAAATCATTTTGTGTTTTATAAGTCATAGAACTTATCTTTTACAGGATATTTTCTAAAATCAACAGAGGATAAAAATGGATTTGCTTTCATCTAATCCATATAGTTATTTAGAGATAAAGGAATAACTCAGAGGCTATTCTCAATATTTTATATCATTTTTAAGTTTGGTAAAATTTTTTATGACCTTTAATCTATTACTTTACAATCCAATTTTTGTTATATTTGTCCTATCCTTTTATTACATAAGAATGTGACATGTTTACAATAATTCAGCAAATTATTATTTGCATTCGTGAAGACTCTTCAAAAATTATTACTTCTGAGTATCCTACTTGAACCATAGCTATACAAAAGATAAAAACTATCTCAGAGAAAATGAAAAAGATTTATTCATGCTGAAACCTAGGTAATGCATAGATACCAATGGCAACTTCTAATTTGAAATATTTCTTCATCTTCAGTTCATTGTTTCTATTGTTGTGTCAAAAAAAATTGGGAATGTCAAAAATAAAGTGTCTTAGAATGAGCTTTACTTCTGCAAGACTGCAAACTTTCATTCTTCAATCGGAATCCATATGTGACTTAACAGGCAGAGACTATTTTTGCTACGAATTAGAGCTAGGAAAAAAAATAATTGCCTAAAGATAATAGTCATTTTGCAGATTACGATTAGAGCATAAAAGCTTATTTCGTTGACCTGGGAAAGGACCAAACAAATTTAATTCTAAAACAGGAACACTGACTTTTCACAAATCAATTCTGTAAACATTGATTTTTTTCTACCTAGAAAGAGAATCTATCCTTTATTCCTGAACACAAGTCTTTCTTTATTCTATCCCATTGAATAGTGCTTTTCTGGACCTTGCAGTGACTTGATCAACATTTAATTGAGTCTTTTTTCAAATTTGCAAGCACCTTCTGAGATTTCAATTTAGTATGTGTGAAGAAGGGTCAGAGAACCTGTATTATAACAACTATCAAAGGGAGTTTTGATGCAAATCCATATACATAGAAGACTATATATGCAGTTTAATATAAGATGATAATCCACTGCAGGGGCAAATACTAAAGTGTACTAGCAGAATTTTGCTGGCAGTTACATTTTTATTGGCTTTTACAAATATGTTTGTTGCCTCTTAATCTCTGAGACATCCTCACTTTTAACCATCACAACCACATCTTTGATAAATCCTGAGTGATAATTTTTTGGCACTGGGAAAAGAAAATGAATTCCCCTGTATTGAGACAGGAGGAGTTGTAAAACCCTGCATTGTAAATTGTATATGTAGTTACTTTGTTCTCTAAAAAATAAAATAAAATTCTAATAAAATTTGGTAGATAGTAGAGAAATTAATGTGAACTTCATAGTAATACTGCAGCTTATCAGTTTCTCAGATAAGCTAATATCTATCTTTGCATTATAACTACCCTCCTTTCCTTAACACAAGATTGACTGTAGGAAACTCTCCCTCTAGTAAGTGTAAATTTTTTTTGTCCTTAGTCATAGAATAGATCTTTTATCTTTGAGTGTTATTACATCATTCTATAATCGTAAAGGTAACTTTTCTATTTCAACAAATTTTGTTTTTAATTTCATATTAACATTTTTCATTTCAGTAAGTATTCCAGAACACGATGAGGCAGACGAGATCAGTGGTAGGTACTATGCTGCCCACTCTTCTTCCTTGACTATCAGCTCAAGATTTATGAAGTGTCATTGTATAAGTAATTTTCGTCACTGCCACAGTTTGGGCTGAAATTAAAATAGCAAATGAGATGAGATAGAAAGAAGGCTAAAATCGTATCCCTTAAAATCACATTTGCATGTTGCTCACAGTAGGAGGTCTTAGCTACTTTTAATAAGAAATGGGAACTAGATTGACTTTCCCCCAGCCCCAAAATACTTGACATTGTCTGTAATTGCATGGCCTTTTCTTCTTTGTTGTAGATGAAAACAGAGAAAAGGTGAATGACCAGGCAAAATTAATCGTGGGCATCGTTGTCGGCCTTCTTCTTGCTGCTCTCGTTGCTGGCGTCGTCTACTGGCTGTACATGAAGAAATCAAAGTAAGTTTAGAAAAGTTCACTGACTTTTCTTGCTGAGAGAAAATACGATGTCTAACTTTTATCCCCACCACTGTGCATGTAATTTCTATAATAGGAAAGAGATATCCCCCAACTGGGCCTATTATGCTTTACTTTCAACTCAGTGACTTAGTTACAGACATCAGTGGCATGGCCTGGAGTGTGATTTGACATGTTCCTCTATTACTTTTTATCAGCCAATATTCTGAATTCAGTTATGTGGATTTTTCAATAGCTAGTGGATTTTTTAAAGCTTATACTACCTAAAAGTCACCCATTTCAAACTGTTTTGCTGGGGTTGGAGGAAGGTAATTAGAAATGGTGAGTCCTTATCACTGTCAGGTTATCTGTCAGTAAGACTGGCCTAACTGAAAACTTTTGGTGAGGTAGAATTATCTTATCTACTCCCCTGTCACTGCATCTCTGTTCTAGTCATTTGGCTTGCTAGAAGCTATTTCAGAAGAAAATTCCTCATTATCTTGAATTAAACACAAACACACACACTAGCGTGCACATACATACACATACATACATAATTATACACCTATCTATCTATATATATGCTTAAATATATGTATTATAAGATTAATCAAAAAACAAGGATCACCTACTTTATAGGTGATTTAGATGGTATTTAGACTAAAAATTATTAATCATATAATAATGCAGATTGTATAAATCTTATAAGCCACCTGTGAAATTATAATAACCTGGTAAAGATTCTTAATATACACAAACATGACTATTGCTCCTAATTACACCTGACTTGACCATACATTCATAAATGATCAGAAAAAGAAGTTCTTTGTTTTGTTTTGTTTTTTTAATTTTATTGACTCACTGTGAGATAGTTACAAGCTTTCATGTTTGGGTTACAATCACACAATGATCAAACACCCATCCCTCCACCAGTGCACATTCCCCACCACCATTATCCCCAGTTTTTCCCCACTTTCCCACCCTCCCTCTGCCTCCATGGAAGACAATATTCCCCAAACTCTCTCTCTCTCTCCTTTTGGGCATTATGGCTTGCAACACATAACTTTGGTGCATCTACACCAAAGTTATGCAGCTGTTAGGAGAGATGCAGTCATGAAATTTGCTTGTAAATGGATAGACATGGAGAATATCTTGCTAAGTGAAATGAGTCAGAAAGAGAGGGACAGACATAGAAGGACTGCACACGTTTAAGAAGAGGTTTTTGTATTGCATTTTTAAAGAAGTTTCATTGGTTGATTCTTTAGAATGTTCTGGATACAGATATAAGTTTAGAACCTCTTGTCTTTCCAATAAGGAAACTGATCCTTTCAGGGGATTTATATAGCAAATACCAACTTTAGGACTTCATTTTATATTTTCATAAAATCTGATGTGAACCCTTTCACAACTCAGGTGTAAAACAGTGCTAGGCCAGGGGATTAAGGTAGGAGGCGGTGCTAAGGGGTGATACAGCCAAATGTCCAAACCATAGAGTCAACAACACTGAAAGCGAGAGACCCAAACTTTAATAATTAAACATAGGAAGGTGCCTATCACGAGGGCAGGCTGGAGGGGTGGGTGTGGCAGGGTATAGAAATATGGGAGGGAACCTGAAAATATTGTTGGAGGGAAGTTGACCTTGGTAATGGGATCAGTGCTGCAATATTTTGTGTGTAAACATCAGCTATCAATAACTGTAAATCACAGTAGCACTGTAGCACTGTAGTACTGTCATCCCATTGTTCTTCGATTTGCTCAAGCAGGCACTGGTAACGTCTCCATTGTGAGACTTGCTGTTACTGTTTTTGGCATATTGAATACATCATGGATAGCTTGCCAGGCTCGGCCATGCAAGCGAGATACTCTCAGTAGCTTGCCAGGCTCTGCAAGAGGGACAGAGGAATCAAACCCAGGTCAGCCTTTGTGCAAGGCAAACACCCTATCGACTATGCTTCAGTCTCTCACTCATAAACAAGTTTGAGTCATTTGGAAATTTTTTAGCATCATACTCAATTTTCTTTCATCTCTTCCATCCACTTTGTGTGAATCACACATTCATTTTTTTAATCATATTTGTGCCAAAATAAAATATCAAATTTAACATAAAATATTTTAAAATGAAATAGGCTATTTTGTTAGAACAAAATAAAACACTGGGAAACATTTTACATTAATATGATAAAGTAATTTTGTTATAATTATCTAATTAAAATAATAAATCCCTTTTAGTTAACATGTAAATATGCAATGGTATCTATATTTCAAAATAAACCTTTTCCCTTTAAAAAAATGGCAACAGAACAATCAGAGTCCATCAAGATCTGTGATCTGACTTTACAAAGAGCAATTTGAATAGAATTTTAGTGGAGCATTAATTAAATGAAGCTGCCATCAAGGGGAATCAGTAGCTTAAAAATTTTAAAATCAAGTAATATGATCTCGTATTTAGCTCTGTTATATTCTACCTATGTCTGAAGTAGGTAGCAATACTCACATTTTGCATTGGAAAATGCAGAGAATGATTTAATGAGTTGGTTAAGGTTACACAGTTTATGAGGGAACAGATGTATTTGAAGTCAGTGATGTTTTAGAATCATTGTACTTAATTGTTTCTTTAGTTTTTGGGTCCCATGAGACAAAAGCATGCTCTTATTCTGTTAAGGTTGATGTACTTGTTTGTTCTTCTATCCATTAAGGTCAGTCACTTCTGATCTTTGCATTTATTTCCCAATTATAAGCAGTCCCCTCTAGAACTTGGTTACATCTTCTTTTCTCAGTGAACTTCATTTTCTTTATTTTTTTTAATTGAATCATCATGAGATTCAGTTATAAAGCTGTTCATGATCGGGTTTCAGTCATACAATATTCCAACACCCATCTCTCTATAGTGTACATTTCCCACCACCAATAGCCCCCTAGTTTCCCTTTCACGACCCTCCCCACCCCAACCAGCCTGTCTCTATGGCAGGTACTTCTTTCTCTCACTCTCCTTTTGGGCATTATGGCTTGAAATACTGATACTGAGAGGTTGTTATGTTTGTCCCTTTACCTCCTTTCACCATGCAGTTCTTATCCAGAGTGATCATTTCCAAATGCCTTTGTTATAGTTGTCCCTTCTCTATCCCAACTGCCTTCTCCCCCAGCAGTGGAAGCAGGTTTCCAACCATGGACCAATCCTCCTGGCTCTTGTTTCTACTGTCCTTGGATATTAGTCACACAATATGATATGTTTTACTTCCCACTGATGAGTTTGATTATTCTATGTTTGTTCCTCTTCTTCTGACTCATTTCAGTCAGCATCATACTCTCCATGTCCAGACATTTATAAGTGAATTTCATAACTACATTTCTCATAACAGGTACATAGTATTCCAGGTATTCCATTGTGTAGATGTACCACAGTTATTTTTTAAATGTTATCTGTTCTTGAGCACCTGGGTTTTTTCCAGATTCTGGCTTTTGTGAATAGTGCTGCAATAAACATAGAAGTGCAAATAGCATTTCTGCTGTCTGTTCTTGCCCCCCGCCACCAAAGTTTATTTCCATAACTGGTATTGCTAGGTCATATTGAAACTCAATGTCCAGCTTTTTCAGTAATGCCCATATTGTTTTCCCAAAAGTCTGGATGAGTAAGCAATCCCACCAACAATGGAGAGAGTTCCTTTCTCCCCACATCCATGCCAGCACTGTTTGCTCTTGTTCTTTCTGATGTTTTCCAGTCTATGTAGAGTGAGATGGTATCTCATTGTTCTTTGGATTTGATCTCCCTGATGATTAGTGAAGTAGAGCATTTTTATTTTCCATGTGTCTTTTAACCATTTGTATTTCTTCTTTGAGGAAGTTTTCTTTTCATTTCTTTTCCCATTTTTAATGGAGCTGAATGTTTTTTTTTTTCTTGTAAATTCTACCAGTGCCTTAAAAACCTTGGATACTAACCCATTATCAGATGGGTATTATATAAATAATTTTTCCCAATGTGTGGTCTGTCTTTACATCTTGGTCACTATTTCTATTGAGGTGCAGAAGCTTCTTACTTTTATATAGTCTCATTTATTTATTTATTTATTTATTTTTGCATTTTGGGTTGCACCCGGTGATACACAGGGTTTACTACTGGCTCTGCACTCAGGAATTATCCCTGGTGGTACTCAGGGGGCCATATGGGATGCTGAGAATCAAACCCTGGTCGGCCACGTGCAAGGCAAATACCCTACCCATTGTGCTATCACTCTAGCCCCTCATTTGTTTATCTTTGCTTCCACTTGCCTGGTCAGTGACATTTCATTTGTGAAGATGCCTTAAGCTTCAGTGTCATGGAGGAATCTCCCCACATTTTCTCCCCATGTACCTTACGGATTCAGGTCTAATATGGAAGTCTTTAATCCACTTTGATTTGACTTTTGTGCCTGTCATAAGAAAGAGGTCTGAGTTCCTTTTTATTTTTCTTTTTTGCATGTAGCTGTTCAGTTTTCCCAGCACCAACTGTTGAAGAAACTTCCTTGCTGGTACTTCATATTTCTTGCTCCATTGTCAAAGATTATATATTTGAGGCTCTGTGTCACGATATTAAATTCTGTTCCTTTAATCTATGAGTCTGTCATTATTCCAACACCATACTGTTTTAATTACTACTGCTTTGTAGTACAGTTTGAAGTTGGGGAATGATGTCTTCCATTTTCTTTTTTCCAGGAATTTCTTTAGCTATTCATGGGCGGTTATTTTACCTTAAAATACTTTATGGATTTCTTTGATTTCCATGGAAAACTTAGAAACTACCTATACCATCAAAGAGATAGGAAATGCAGACAGTTAGATAGACAGACAATATCTATCTCATGGAAAAATCTCTATGTGCAAATTTCCTTGTCAAAATTATATCCTTTTATAATCCACATATAGTGCACACAAGTCTAACAGTATATGAACTCTAAGAGATTTTAACTGTTTTTATCTAGGATTTCTGATATTCTCTAAGGGAATTGCATACCTTAAATTATGCAATTTAATTTAAGATAGGCTTGAGATAAAATCTAGCAGGTAGAGCACTTGCCTTGCACATGACTGACCTAGATTTTAGCTGGGTGTGGCCCAGAAGGAATAAAGTAAATAAAGAAAAAATTCTTCTGTATCCTGTGAATTGAAACATAAATGGAAGCCCTGTGATATGATCAAATAAATGCTAAATTCTTGAGCAAACCCAACAATCTTAATATTTCTAATTGTCAGTATCTTAACAGATCCTAATAGTCCTTCTCTTTCTTTCTTTCTTCCCCCCACTCTCTTTGTCTGTGTGAGTGTATATACATATATATAAATTATTTATTTATTTATATTCATGTTCCTTTATGATTTGTTACCATATGGTTACCCAAATTTAAAATCATAATTAAAAGATTCTGGACAGTTGGCAGTTGGTTTCATAGTGCCAAAGATTAATACTTCTTGTATTTTCTTAAATTATCTCACTAAATAAAGTATAAATTTTGCCTTCTGACATGATATTCATCTAAACTACTGCCACTTAATTAAAAAGTACAACCTTTTTTAATTACTGGTATCGATCATCAAAGTAACATATTTCAATTTTCATTCCAAGCACCAAAATATTTTTGTTAAGTACATATGGATTCTTTGCATTCCCTTCCCACTTTCCTGCCAGGGCCCTCATATATATACCAACAATTTTGCAATTTTAGTTATGTTAACTCTTTTGTTCAAGGTAAATGCACATATGTAATGAGAGAATTTGTAGGGTTCTTTTTCATTTTTACTAAAATAACTGAATTCAGGATATTGACTGGAAAAGGGGGGGGCAGTGGGGAATTTGTCAAATCACATAGTGATATTACTGGTGTTGACAGTCAACCATTCTGGAATTTAACATCTTTTTTCTCTCTTCAACTTTACAAATCAATATGAGGGTTTATTTTCATTTTTAACCAATCCCTCACCACTCTATATGTATATTAAAGCTTGTTAATAATGATGTGATCCAGAATTTCTTCCTCAATTCTAAAGAAATATAGATTTTTATTTGTCCTCCTGCAAAATAATACCATTAGCAAAATTACTGACTCATCCATTATTTTAAATCACTCTTACAACAATAAAATTATTAATTAAACACTTTATTTAAAAGCTGTAGTCATACTATTATAAAAGTAGTGAAGCTTGCTCAAAATTAGGTGGAAATTCTTTCATTAAAAGTTGAAAAAATTATAGTGAGACATGAAAAAAATAATGCCTGTCTTTCAAACATGATAGCTTAGTAACTGTACTTGGTATTGTAATGTATGAATTGACTATTGATTATTCATCTGCTGCTTTGAATCATAATTTCCTTTGTTATTTTTTTATGGACGGCATGCTGTGTATGTGTGTGTGTGTGTGGGGGGGTGAGGCCACACCTAATGGTGCTCAGGGCTTACTCCTGGCTTTGCACTCATGAATCACTCCTGACGGGTTCAGAAAACCATATGTAGTACCAATGTTCTTATTTGGGTGGTCTGTGTGCAGGACAAGTGTTTTCCCTACTATACTGTCTTTCCAAAAATATTCCATTGTTGGATATTTGCTATAGTAGAGAGAATTAACTAACAGCTACAGGTGTAAGGCATTAATTGAGTAAGTTTTCTCCATGTTTAGTTTTTTCCTAGTAGGAGAACTCTACAGATGTGGTGGTAATTTTTTTAAATGTACCCCATTTCTCTCTATCATATCCTCTCAACAATGTTTTTAGCCTGTAAGAAGTTAAATGCTGTAATTTGACTTCCTTATACTGTGCTGTGTGCCTTTTATTCCAAGAGCTAATGAAAAAAAAGATCATGAAGCAGTGTAGAAATGTAAGCCAGTATGATGTAGTTCTTAAACATATTCTCAAGTTTATAAAAAATTATAACTTCTAATTTGGCTACATTTAAGAAACCCCAGCCACCCTACTTCTTATCACTAGACTGGGTATCATCGTTAGTCAGACGTTTGTAATCTCAAAATGCACATTGTATAAATCTTGGAAACCTTCCAAGAAATGTATCTTTACAACTATGGAAGATGGCTCTTTTTTTAAAAAAAAAAAAACTAAAATTGTGTGACATATGTAGCCAGTCTGGAAATCTGAAAATCAAGAATATGCTCTGTCAGCTCTGTTTATTTAAGTATGTTATATCACTACTGCTTTAGAATAAAACAGAGACAGTTCTAAATTTGTGCAAGGACTAAATGGGACTTGTCTAGAACACCAAAATATCAAGAAGCTGTGTTATATTAAGCCTTTCAAACCATCCTCATTAGCATATCCTGATATAGAGAACTTGACCGTTCAAGAAAGTTGATTTAAATGAGATTTCTATTTTGCTTGCAATTTTAAATTTTTTTGTTGGAGCCACATCCCACCAGTGTTCAGGGGCTAAACCCAGTGCTGTGTTTGGAGGTTGTTCGTCACAGTCTGGATTCACTTGCTACTGGGTACCAAACACTCAAACTCAAGCCTCCTATATGCAAAACACGTACTGGATCTCTTAGTGGATCTCTTCTATTCTTGACTTTATTTTGAGTCAACTCCTTCTAAATCAAGTCTATATATCTATATCCGTGAAGGAATATTGACTTCCCAACATATAATTACAGATTGCCGAATGATTACTTATCCCACATTTTAATGACTTTCTTCATTTATCACTTCTTAAGAAGCTACTGCTCTATTTATTTTCTACTCATTTACTCTGACTCAATAAGTTCATGAGGAAAATGTAATGTCTCACCTCACCCATGCCTTCCTACGTAAGAGTTTGTGAGATTAACCTACTGCAAATCATGCAAGTAGTATTTTTATTCTATCTCTCAAGTACTTGCAAATACATTTTGCTGCTTCAGCAGGACTTCTTTGGAATGCAAATCACATCTCAGGCTTTGATTGCCTATTGACATTTAACACAGAAGAATCTGCTCCAAAGTGCAGAGCTGCTGCTGTGGTCTCTCTCCTTTGTGTTAGAAAGTGGCCATTCAAAGGGCAGAACCATTCAGGAACCTCCTTTCTCCTACTCCATGTGATCATAACCATTTCCAGAAGACAGGACTTCTATCAAAATGTAATGTTTCCGATTTTAAAAATATCTTCTGGCTGTCAGAATGAAGAAATCTCTTCTTTTTTTCCTGAGTGTTTTAGAAATGATCTCTTAGAAGGTGAAGGGAAGTCCTGTTCCCTTGAGCACCAGCAGTTAGCCAGGCTTTATGCCATCCCAACATTATCCAACCTTAACACAGTGACACATGCTGCAATTTCTGCAATTTTTGTTAATTAAACCACATTCATGTTTGAGTCAGTATCAGTGTGTTAAGGATACACTCTGAACTGTGATATTGAATGCAGGTAGATTATGTCCTGTTTCCATACCTATTTGATACTGTTAGATTTATTTTTAGCCATCCCTTCCCCATCATTTTAATGAAATGCCCTTATATTTGCCATTCACCTAGATGAAAAGGCCATTTTCTTTATTTTATTTTCCTTTTTTTTTTCCTGAGGCCATACTGATTGATTCCTGATTTCAATGGAGATGTCTTTTGGAAAGTCTTTAAAAATTTTAGGATATAAAATTGAAACTTATAATAAGACCAACAGTATTCCTTTTTCATTTCTGTCTTTAAACCTGAAAATTGCTGGCTCCTGAGTTATAGTGGTTAGTTCCCTCCCGTCTTTCTCTAGCTATTTATTAAGTTTTACCGCAGAGGAAACTCATCTCTCTGATAGAAATGATCAGGAAAGAGGGAAAAATAACTATTATTTTGGACTTTGCCTTAATTACCTACACAGTTATTAATAGCCCACTTGCTGAAACAGAATTCCATACTAGCAGGGTTTAGTCCTAAATCCCCCCAGTCTTGGTACCCTTTTGTGTTGTGTCCAAGACTTCTATTTGTTAGAAATCATAGAATATACCTATCTGCATAAAAAGTAGCAATGATTACTCATTTCTGTAAACACCTATTAGATTCCTCATATTGACTCTAAATTTTCAAATATCCCCACCTAAGTTTCATTTGCCTGGATCCAGAATTTGACTTAGTTACTTATGAGGTTCACAGATCTCAGTTGAATAGTATCCCAAGACATTGATTTGAGAGTGCTGACTTATCACATAGTATAAAATCGCACGAATATGCCCGTGGCATATTCGATATGCCAAATACAGTAACAATAACAGGTCTCATTCCCCTGATCCTGAAAAGAGACTCTAGTTGTTGGAAAATAACGAGTGAGGAGAGGCTGCTAAAATCTCAGGGCTGGGACGAATGGAGACGTTACTGGTGTCCACTCAAATAAATTGATGAACAACGGGATGACAGTGATACAGTGATTATGCATGAGTGTACATTTAAAAAACATAAATCTTTTAAGCACTAACTTAATTTTTCAAATGATACCTCCCAAGAGGACTGGATGATAGCACAGCGGGTAGGGCCTTTGCCTTGCACGCAGCCAACCCAGGTTCAATTCCTCCATCCCTCTCAGAGAGCCCAGCAAGCTACCGAAAGTTTCCTACCTGCACAGCAGAACCTGGCAAGCTACCCGTGGCGTATTCAATATGCCAAAACAGTAACAACAAGTCTCACAATGGAGATGTTACTAGTGCCCGCTCGAGCAAATCTATGAACAATGGGAAAACAGTGCTACAGTGCTACCTCCCAAGAATGTGAAGGGTTGTTCATATTTACCTTTGACCCTCTCTTCACATTTTCTACTCTGTCCACTCCTCAGCCTCTAAATTAATTTTTCAGTTGATATGTTCATTAACAGAAAACTTGGATATGTTTAAGATGTAATAATAGACTTTGCAATATAATATACCACATAGCTGACCTCATTGCATTCATTTTGTGGTGAGAAGACTTTAAGACCTAGTCTCTTAGTTACTTTGAAATATTGAAATGAAGCCTTTCTTAAGGGACCCCCCACCAGATTAGTACCACTGTCTTCTGTCCCTTGAAGGGGAGGTCAAAGCAACTATAATATTGAAGAAAATCAAACGAGAGAGAGATCAATTGGTGGAGCATGTGACAAGTATGTGTAAGACCCTATATTTGATTGCTAATACTAGCACCCAGTGATACTGAGTCTGACCTGTAAAAATTATTGAGGGAAATCTCATTTTAAAAAGCCAAAGAATATATAATTTTATTCAAAGGTGATGAACTTTTAAAAGCCACTGCCTTTACAGAAATAACACAGAATAAGAAGATGAATCTTAGGTTTGAAATTCTCCTGCTCTTCAATAATACTATTCAAAGGCCATTTTTAAGATTTTTTTCCCTTTCATGGTGCCCTTAGACAGACACCCTTACTCATCTTTAATTTAGGGAGGCCCTTTTATCTGCCCGGGGCTTTTACATACACTGTGACATTTGTCCTTAGACCACCCCCATCCATGATACTTAGTTCCTCCTGAACAAGCTTTGGATGATGAACCTGTCCATTGACTTACACTCAGAATTGATTCATAGAGATGGGAACTCAGGTACATACCTGCCAGCACCATGCGTGTCCTTTGTGTTTCACAGATGAGATTACCATTAGAAGATGTTCTGACATTCATGTCTTGTACTTATCTGCTTTAAACATTCTCTCATGTCTAATGTTTCTGAAAAATACACTGTTTTAAAGTAGTTCAGACTAGTAACCTTAATAATTCATGTTTTAACTAAGCACTCAATCTTAGATGCCTAACCTTATCCATCTGATCAATTTTCTGGAAAACATTTTGCCGATGAGAATCATTTAAATATGTTTGTTTCTAGTAGCAGCTTGATCTCTAACTTCAGTAATTCCTTCGAATTCAGAAGTCCTTCCAAATTAAAGACATTCATTGCACTTTATTTTTTAACCATGCCCACCTCAAAATAAAATCAAATACAACTAATCTTGTTTTGGGGGCAATCACTCCCCAGCCATATTATTGGACCATATGGTGATGGAGGATCAAACTGAGGGCTTCACAGATACAAGCCATATACCACTTGAGCCATATTCTTGGCCCCAGCATAATTTATTTTGCTAAGGAGAATAGTTTCTCAGTAAGCAAAGGAGGAAATTTCATTATAAAATGCATGGACATTTGATTTCCAAATACTCCAAGAATACCTTTTTATCAACCGGTATTTTTATTTTTTATTAATATATTTTATAACAGTGATAAAAACACTTTGCATACTTGCCTAATAGTGGATCCTAAATGTTGGATGCTGAAGCTAGAATGTAGCATTTGAAACTGAAGCCTGACTTTGCTACTTGCTGGTGGTGTGATCCAGGTATATTCATGATCTCATTTCTAACGCAGGTGAACATAATTTTACATTTTCAGCATTTGAACAGTGCTCTAATGTAGACTTTTGAAAGAATAACTCTTGTTTTGGATAGTAAGATTAATACGAAGTTTTTACTTTTATTTGCTTACTCCATATTGTTCTGTAAACTTCAACAGAAATGGTTTAAGGGCAGGAGCAATAATATAGGGGTAATATAATTGCTGTGCACTCAGGGATCAATCCCTGGTACCTTATGTGGTCCCTAGAGCCCTGCCAGGAGTGATCCATAAGCACAGAATTAAGAGTAAGTCCTGAGCACTGCTGGGTGTGGCAAAAAATAATAACAATAACTTATTTAAAGTCATCTATCTTGGACCAGAGAGATAGTACAGCACACGGGATGTTCATCTTGCATGCAGCTGACCCAGTTCAATCTTGGCACTGTATATGCACAGCTGGAGTGATCCTTCAGCACAGAGCCAGGAGAATGCCCTAAGTACTGTTGGTTGTGGACCATACGTAAAACAAAATAAAAATAAATTTAGCAATATATCTAACTCTTACTCTCAAAATACATTTCAGGATTTATATTAATAACTTTTTTCCTTTAATTCCAACTCAGCAATGGTGATTTTGGCCTTACTGATGGATCGGTAGGCTCTACTGTGAGGATAGTGTGATTTACCCATCTTCCCTGCAGTAACATGGCTTCTCTAGATCAAGAAGATATTATTATTACTTACTTACTCTGTTACTTCCTTCTACTTAGTCAACTTAATGAAATCACAGAAATAATTCTTCATCTCTGAAAAAATATATCCAACCACAAAGTTAAATAGAATGGAAGATGGAAATTATTTTCAATTTCTTATTGAACTTTTTGTCTGATTCTTCTCTCCCTGAAAACAAAGAATATGCTTAGCTTTACTCTCTATACATTTTCATACTAAAGTAACATCAGGATTGGGGAAATAGTGCAACAGAAAAGGTGCGTGCCTTGCATACTGCTAAGTCAGGTTCAATCCCCACCATTGCATATGCCCCCTGGGCACTGCTAGGAGTGGTTGCTGAGCACAGACATATGAGTAAGCGCTGGTCACAACCAAGTGTGACCCAAAACCCAAAAATAAATTAACTAAATAATAACAGCTAATTTTAAATATACAATGAAGTGTGAGTTGATGAAGTTTTAAATCTTTTAAATATAATTTCATTAAAAATATAGCGCATCCTACCACTCTGGAAAATTCCTTTGGAGCATCCTACTCATCATTCTCACCATGCTGTTCCCTTAGGTAAACACTGTCCTGCAGTGTCAAGTTGAACTCATCAGAGGTCAAGTTTGCTTTATTTTGAATGACATATAAAGTGATATTACATAGAGTATACTCTCTTATGCCTGGCTTATTTCTGAAATCCTTGTATTAATTATTTCACTAAAAAATTGCTGAGTAGTGTTCCATTGTTAGAACTTATCACATTATGTTAATTCATTCAGTATAGAGAGTTGGATCATTTCCAGTTTGGGTTATTGCAAACAATATGTCTAAAATCAGCATCTTAAACAAGCATTTTTGTGGACAGAGGTGTTCTTTCTTTTGGATAAATATCTAGAAGTGGAATTGCTTAGCTAGGGGATAGATATCTGTTCAAGAGAAATTGTCAAACCGATTCCCAACTTAATTTTCCTGTGTGCAACTCCCACCAGCACTGTGTGAGTCTCCATCCTTCCATCCTTTATATAAATTTGATACTGTCACTTATGTTTAACTTTAAATACTATGGGAGATGTAAAATGACATCCAATTTTAGTTCCTTTTCCTTGACCTTTTTCCTTTTATTGGAATTTGGCGTTTGTGGCAGATTTGTAAGAAGTTTTATTGCTTTCTTTTGTTTTGTTTTTGAGCCACCAGCAGGCTTTGCTCAGAGTTTACTCCTGGCTCTGCACTCAGGGGTCACTCCTGGGGATCTCTGGGGATCGAACCTGGGTTCGATGCCAGAAAGGCTATTGCTCTAGCTGCAAAAGGTTTTTTCTTCATGGATGTACTGATGTACTGTGAATATTTTTATGTATTTGGTGATTAAAAGTTTTGTTTTTTAATGCCCTGGGGCTTTTATTCTATTTTTTAAAAAAATAATAAGTAAGGCAACATTTTTTCAATAACATTAATATTTATGCTTTTGGCCTGGAGCGATAGCATAGCAGGTAGGGTGTTTGCCTTGCACATGGCCGACCCTGGTTCACTTCCCGGCATCCCATATGGTCCCCCGAGTACCACCAGGAGCAATTCCTGAGTACAGAGGAGGAGTAACCCCTGAGCATCGCTGGGTGTGACCCCAAAAAGCAAAAAAGGAAAAAAAAGTTATGCTTTTATTATACTACTACCAACAACAAAGTGCCTAAAACCCTCAACCATTGTCTTTATGTCACTGTATCACTGTATCATTGTCATCTTGTTGTTCATCGATTTATTGGAGTGGGCACCAGTAGTGCCTCTATTATACTCAGCCCTGAGGTTTTAGCAGTCTCTCCTTACTCGTCTTTCCCAACAATTCGAGACTCTTTCGGGGTCAGGGGAATGAGACCTATCATTACTGTTTTTGGCATATTGAATACACCAACGGTAGCTTGCCAGGCTCTGCCGTGCAGGCGGGATACTCTTGGTAGCTTGCCAGGGTCTCCAAGAGAGGTATGTATACATCTTTTACCGTATTTGGGAAATGAATACGCCATGGGGGGCTTGCAAGGCTCTCCCATGTGGGCAATAGACTCTTGGTAGCTTGTCAGGTTCTCCAAGAGGGAGAAACAAGGCTATTAGATGTCACGCAGCCATAATATGTAATGACATATTTATGTCACTGTAGTTCCTGATATCCCTTACTGCCCACTAGTGCCCACACACTTGGAAATCTCACTTCTATTGGTCATTATTTTTTTTTGTTTCTTTGTATATCACTGTGAGTGAGATTATCTGACATTTAGTCCTCTCACCATGACTTATTTCACTGTGCAGGGGGCTCTTCATCAAATTTGTAACAAAAGACTAGATTTCAACTTTTTATATAGTAGTATTCTATTCTAATCTATCACAGTTTCTTTGTGTGTCATCTGACCTTGGTTGTTAAGCTGTTTCCAAATCTTTGCTACTGCAAATAATTCTGAAGGGAATGTGTGTGTGTGTGTGTGTGTGTGTGTCTGTGTGTGTGTGTGTCTTTTCAGTTAATGTACTTGTGACCTTCAAGAAATTGCCAAGTGGTAGAATCTCTACTCATATGGTAGTTTCTTTTACTATTTTGAGAGATTTCAAGACTTTTCCATAGATGCTGAATGAGACATTATTCTCACCAACAGTGAATGAGGGTTCCTTTTATATTGCATCATCATCAGTACTGGTTCTTTCTAGACTTTCAAAAATAAGTGTTATGTGCATTATCTCATTGTTGTCTATATTTCTCTGATAATCACTGATATAAACATATTTTCAGGTTCTTGTTTGCCATCTCTGTGTCTTTCTTGGAGGAATGTCTATGGAGTTCCTTTCCACGGTTTTCTATTTTTGCTTTTCTTAAATTTTCCCGTTTTCCAATTTTTAAATTGAGGCTTCATGACTTACAATACTATTATTGATGGTTCCTCATGCATATAATTCCTACCTACATCCATCACTATTGTATCTACTTCCTTTCCCCAATGA
This sequence comes from Sorex araneus, assembly GCF_027595985.1. Lineage (NCBI taxonomy): Eukaryota > Metazoa > Chordata > Mammalia > Eulipotyphla > Soricidae > Sorex > Sorex araneus. The sequence continues at coordinate 154,943,300 of NC_073303.1, read as the reverse complement.
CCCCAGCATCCCTCCCTCTCTACCCTTTCCCAGAAATTCCTCTCTGCATTTTTTGGTGGGCTGTTTGCTTTTCTGTCACTGACCTCGGTGAGTGCTGTCTTGTATATATTTTGGATGCTACTCCTTTGTCAGGTATATGGGAGGTGAGTTTTTCCCTCAAATTCAGTTTGGTGTCTCTTGATTCTTGTGTAATACAATAACTTTTGTTTGATGTAATCCTATTTGGTTATTTTTTTTTTTGCTTTTTGGGTCATGCCTGGTGATGCACAGGGGTTACTCCTGGCTTTGCACTCAGGAATTACCCCTGGCGGTGCTCAGGAGACCATATGGGATGCTGGGATTCAAACCTGGGTCAGCTGCGTGCAAGGCAAATGCCCTACCGGCTGTGCTATTGCTCCAGCCCCTATTTGGTTATTTTTGCTATTGTAATTTTTGCCAGTGAAATCAAAGCATTAGGGATACCTCTGAATTTCACATTATGAGAGGTCTGCCTATGTTTTTCTCAATGTATTTTATGATTTCAGAAAAAATACCTATGTCTTTTATAAATTTGGGGGGATTTCTTTGATTTTGTTTTCACTTGCGGGAGTTTGGGGCCAAACCCAGTGGTGCTCATGACTGTGCTCCAAGATCACTCTTGGCAGTCCTCAGGGGATAATATGTTGTATCAGCTGCATACAAGACAAACACCTTAACCATTTTACTGTCTCTCTAGACTCCCTTTTAACTTAATGCATTTAGAATTATCCTTTCTGTATGGTGTGAACAAGGCTCACTTTTGGCATTAATTGTCAGTTTATTTGAAGATTAACTTCTAGGCTCTCAGTTCTGTTTAATTGGTCTGAGAGTCTGATTTTATCCCAATACCACACTGTTTGGGGTATAGTAACATTGTAGTATAGTTTAAAGTCAAAGAATACAATGCTTCCAATCATCATTTTTGTAGAATTTCTTTGTCTATCCAGAGAGTTTTATGATTCAATAGAAATTTTAATAATATTTGTTATATGTCCTTAAAAAATGTCATGAAAGGTTTTATAGAAATTTCATTGAATTTGAGTAGAAACTGATAGAGAAAAATGTATCTCTCCATCTTTCAGTGCTGAAAGAGGGAGAAATGGTGGGAACTCAAACAGTGGATATATTTAAAGAATAGGGGCAGGGAATCATTAATTGGTGGAATGTCGATTAGTCCCACCTTTTTGGAAAACAATATGGACATTCCTCATAAATAACTAGAAATTGAGTTTCCCTACAGCCCACAATACCACTACTGGGAATATACTCTGGGAACCCAAAAACTCAATACAGAAAAGGAATCGGCACTCCTATGTTCATTGCAACACTATTCACAAAAGCCAGAATCTGGAAACAGCCCAAGTGCCTGAAAACAAATGAGTGGATAAAAATCCTATGGTACATATACACAATGGAATCCTTCACAATCATTAAGAAAAATGAAGTCGTGAAACTTGCTTATAGATGGTTGGTCATGGAGAGTATTGTGCTGATGAAATAAGTAAAAAGGAGACAGACAGAGATTGAATGATCACAGTCAGTTACAGGATATTAAAAACAACTGTAGCACTGGAGCATTGTTGTCCCGTTGTTCATCAATTTGCTCAAATGAGCACCAGTAATGTCTCCATTGTGAGTCTTGTTGTTACTGTTTTTGGCATATCAAATATGCCATGGGTAGCTTGTCAGGCTCTGCCGTGCAGACGGGATACTCTTGGTAGCATACCGGGTTCTCTGAGAGCGACAGAGGAATTGAACCTAGGTCAGCCATGTGCAAGGTAAACGCCCTACCCTCTGTGCTATTGCTCCAGTCCATTAAAAACAACATGGTATGAAAATAATACCCAAAGACAATAGAAATGAGGTCTGGTTCATGGTTAGAAGCTTGCCACCAAGTGGGAAGGAGCAGGGAGGAGATAGGATGGCAGTGCAATTAGGACAGAGAAGAGCCCATTGTGACTGTGATAGTTGGAAATGATCTAGACAAGAACTGGTGCCGAAAGTAGGTAACGTGATATACATAACACTTCAGTAATAGATATTGCAAACCACAGTGCCTGAAAGGTTGCGGGGGAGGGCTATCTGCTATTAAGGTAAGCTGGGGTGCCCAAGAAGAAAAGTGGGGACATTGGTGGTGAGAAAGGTACTCTGGTTAAGGTATGGGTATTTGATCATTATAAGACTGAAACTGAATCATGAACAATCTTGTAACTGAGCCAGATTGAAGCTGCAATTGAGTCTTATCCTATCTCTAGCCCTGATAGAATTGGAGTGATCATCTGTGTAACAAAGAGAGGGAGAAACTTTATCTAATGCAATAGATATAGCATTTCAAAAGTTCATTTACATGTGGTATAAGGCAAAATTCAAAAAGATTAGATAAAGCCAAGTCAGTTAAATGTAATCTATAATCAAGAGGAAAATAAAACAAGGAGATGAGGTCAGGACTTAGACATTGTAGTTGACAAACTACTATATTGAAAAAAGAAAAAAGATAATAAAAGGCATTGAATGAAGTAGAGAAAAATATCTTAAAATATCTTAAATCAAATTGACATTTACCGTTACATTGAGGTCGCTGTGATAGTACAGGGATTAAGGTCCTTTCCTGTACAGGCTTGAGCAGGGTTAGCACCCTCGTCCCACCTTTGGTTAAGCAGCACTTCCAGGAGTGATTCCTGAGTGCAGAGCCCTATCTGACTCAAATTCCCACAAATATAATTAATATGTATTAAATCTATACGAAGCATTATAAATTAAGTCTTCAGTCGATGGATAACAGCAAACTGCCCACAGTTGAAGTCAAGAGATGTGAAGTAGAATACACATAAATTAAACACAATATAATGAAGATAGTACAGAAAATAGGGCATATCTAGTCTGTGCTCCACCTAGGTTCAATTTCTAGCACTACCTGGTGCCTTGAGTATCACTGGGTACTGAAGAACCCAGAGCATCACATCCTTGGCCCTTGCACTTAGTACTGGTCCATTTGGCTGAGAATCCAGAGTGGGGTCCCTGGACCACTTGGCACCTCTTACCCCTGTAAAATCCAAACTGAAGCACAGACAGGAAATAATAGATATGTTAGATAGGGGTATTAGAAGCAAGGAATACAAATAAAAGTTCTAACTTTGTTTGAGTGAAATTTCAAAAGAAGTAGACACAATGCCCATCAGTAAACTGTAAATAAATCGTGATTTATTTGCACAATGACTACTATAAGCCTGAAAATAAGCAGCCAACAACTATGGTAGCAGCATAGATGAGTGTCACAGACATAATTTGAGTTTGAATAAAGGCAGACAGCAATAAATACAACTGGTAAAGCTCCATTACCAGTTGCAAATTACAAAATATGGAAAATTATATTGTACAAACTGCAGATTCTGATAAACTTTGGGAAGGTGCAGTATGGTAGTGAATGCAGTAAAATAGGGGAACTTCTAATTCTGAAACTATTTTCTTTCCTGAGCTAGCTACTGGTGACATTTGTATCCATTTTTTCATGCCTATTGAATTATATTCTAGACATACTCATTACCTTGTTTGGATATTATTCAACAAAACCTAAAAAATATTCATAGATTCATGTAAAATTTAGGCTTTTAAAAATACTTAGAGGGGCCGGAGCGATAGCACAGTGGGTAGGGCATTTGCCTTGCACGCGGCCGACCCGGGTTCGATCCCTGGCATCCCATATGGTCCCCCAAGCACTGCCAGGAGTAATTCCTGAGTGCAAAGCCAGGAGTAACCCCTGAGCATCGCTGGGTGTGACCCAAAAAGCAAAAAAATAAATTAATTAAATAAAAATAAAAATAAAAATACTTAGAGGTCAGGAGTATCTGTTTGACACGTACAGAAACCATAGTGTGAAATCCATCTTTTCAGACTGTTCCTCCACATAACCCAAGCACCACTGAGTGTGCCCTTGGAGGTCCTTTAGCATCACAAGACTGGCCCTGGTGGTCCCCTGAATTGCATTTTTTATATTTTTAAAGGATGTCTTTAAGATGTTACTATAGGGGCTGGAGAGATAGTATACACTCTAGATAGGTAGAGCACTTGCCTTGCACACAACTGACATAGCATCCCGTCTAGTTCCATGAACACTGCCAGGAGAAGTTTCTAAGTTCAGAGCCAGGAGTAAATCCTGAACATCACCAGGTATAGCCCCAAATCAAAACAAAATGTTATTAAATATTATAGTCTATAATTATGTTTGCAGAGTTAGTTTGCTTCCTTGTCTTATGAATAGATTTGAAAACTACAGTTTAAGCTAAATTAAACTTTCTAAAATCCCAAATTAAATGTAACATACTAAACATGATGAATTTTTTCAGTTTGAATGAACCATATGTCTTTTTTTCACTTGGACATATCTCATACACCAATTACAGCTCTCTTTCAACTAAATTTGTGATTCTTCACAAGTAAGTCAAAGAGTTTTATTTATAGCAAATAAGTACTTCTATGGTAAAATAATTCCCTAGCCCTGCTTCCTTAACCAAGAGTTACAGCTGTCCTTAAAAGTGGAAGTGCTACGAGAAAGACTAGTTAGATGATATATCACTCATTTGAAGAGTACAAAAGCACAAAAAAGAAAATAGAAAATGATCAGTAAAAATGAACACTCTTATCCTTCGTAGAGAATTCAGAAAATGAAGTAACTTCATAGTTCAGTGTGATAACTTTTAATTCTGTTACAGGACTGCATCAAAACACGTGAACAAGGACCTTGGTAACATGGAGGAAAACAAAAAGTTAGAAGAAAACAATCACAAGACAGAAGCCTAAGAGAGAAATTGTTCTAGTTGTTGTCCAGGTGGGTAGACGCTTTGAGGTTTATGGTAATAACTCCCAGGGAAGTCAAAACATCTTGAAGATATGAACGGGGAAGTTTTGAGATTGAGATGCTTCATGAATGCTGCTATTAGAACCAGAGAGACATTTTCCAAGGGAAACATTTGTAATTCAAAAAAGTACTCTCCAAAGAATGGTTTCCTCCTCCTCTGAAACATAATTACCATTCTCTGTCTGGTGGAAAGTTGATTTAATTCAACTTTCAGATTTTAACGTTCAATTACCATTTGCAACCTAATGCAAAAAACTTAAGTTTAATGCAAAGGAGTTAATTTTATACATTGATATTCTAATCAGTTAAATTAGTTTTAAAAGGAATTATAAGAATAAGTTTAAAATATGAAAATTTCAATATAAGGATTTAATATTATTTCTGTAAGTCTATTTATGTAGTCAGGCTCCAGATGGTTTTAGCAAAAAAAGCTAACAAACTTGTATGGATACATACACATATATTTTCTGCATAATGTATATATTATGTGTTTACAAATCTATATCCATATATGCACATTATATATGTATGTATGTATATAAAATGTAAATATGTTATACTAGTTGCATATAACTATAAGGAATAGTGATATATGGTTTTAAGACTATCTCCAGCAGGTATATTTCAGTATAGCGACTTGCAATTTGACTTTTAAATTTTTATTTAAGTCACCATTAGCCAATGAACAGAGAAGCCATTGGATGAATTATTTTGGGTATCCCGGAGAAAAACTGTTACTGTAGTTTATTCCTATATTGTGAAAGTCCCCAACAACATAGTAAAAGTTTGGTTCATTGTAAATAAATAATTTGGCTAGGGCAATCAAATTAACACTTCTTTCTAACACTATAAAGAAGACAGGAGGCCTGGGGAGGAATCATAATTGAAAGGATGAACATAGGAAAGAAAATTACCAAAACTAAAATGAGATATTTTTATCATCTGTAAATCAGAAAGTAAAGAAGTGAGCACCTGGATTCCTTCCCTTATCCTGCCTTACTGAGTCTTCTCCTCTGTGAGGTTTTGTTTTTTTTTTTTTCTTCTTCTCTGTGATTCATTCCTCAATCCATTGTAAACACAGATTTTTGCCCTCTTTTTCTTCATAATTGCTTAGAGAAAATTCTCAAACGATAACTGACTTTAAAGATAAAACCTCAGAAAGTCAAGTGTGTTTTGAATGGGTAAATGACATTTTTAAATCTAAGGAGAAACATAATGAAATATTTTCCAGGAAAAAGAATTGTAAAATCTTTATATAAACCTAGAAAATCCAACAAAAAATAAAGAATGCCAATAACTCTGGAATTTTCACTTGTAGAAGGCCCACAGCAATACCTGGGATTACAAATGGGCTCAGGGGCAATGGAATTTTTTAAAGCCCCTTTAAAGTAATTCCTATCACTTTTAGTACTAAGCTTCTGTTAATGGTGAAAAATGATTGCTGTGGGTACTTATCTAAACTATGTTTTTTTTCATCATATTTTTTCAGAGAAAATAACTATATAGACCAATTGAAGCATGAACGTGGATTGTATTTAAGACATATACAAAGACATTGACAGCAATTCATGGTTCAAGTATTAAGCAGTTCATTCTACCAAGCTGTCACAGGATTTTAGAGAATTATCTCAAGTAAAACAATGAAATGAAATTACAAACAAAAACAGGTTTTGGCAGCCATGATAATAGGTCATATGTTGTGTTTGGTTTGATTTTTTTTTTCTGTAAATGTCTGCACTGAGGATTTCTTTTCGGTTTGCCTTTTATGTAAATTTTTTACGTAGCTATTTTTATACACTGTAAGCTTTGTTCTGGGAGTTGCTGTTAATCTGATGTATGATGTAATGTTTTTATTTCAATTGTTTATATGGATAATCTGGGCAGGTATATTTCTGATTCTGATTGCTATCAGTAGTGCCCCAAACATTCTCACAAGCACCCAGATCCCAAAGGTGGCAGCTTGTGAAGAGGGGGGACAGACACACACATTGCCCTGTTCAAAAACTGTTTTATCACAAGAGAAGGAAAGTCAGAGAGTCAGACTGAGAAGGAGCAGACAAATTGATTCTGTGTATGTGTCACCAAGGACTCTCAAAAGTAAGCCACACACACGTATGGAAGCACTCATATAGTGACAGTACTCCCAAATTTGATCCTTCTGCTTATTCTCAAGAAACCATGACAGAATTTCGGTAGCACTTTCCTATAAAGACACTTGCTGGTAAATTAATTTATGTCAAAAGAATAACCAAACCAATGTGTGAGAGACAGTTTGGAAAAATCATGGAGAACATGGCCATTTTCATAGATCACAATGTCTATCACCATAATTGAAAATTGGTTTTAAATCCTTTGGGTTATCCACTGCCTTAAAATTATACCTATTTCCTGTAAAAAAAATTTTAAAAAGATATCAGTCAGAATTGGAGATTTTTAACAGTGGTCATTATCAAAGCTGTGTTATTTTCCACAGAATATAGAATATATATTTTTTTCGTGTGTGTTTTTGTTAACTACGCTACAGATATTGAATGCACCTTGAGATAATTTAGTGTTTTTAACTGGTACATAATTTATCAAGCCGTACATGAAAGTGTAATAATAAAATGTCTATGTATCTTTAGTTATATTCAAATTTGTAACTTTATAAACATGTTTTATGCTTGAGGAAATTTTTAGGGTGGTAGTATAAATGGATACTTTTTGCAGTAGACTGGATATGGGCCAATAGCTACTTGTGACTAGACTTTTAAACTTTGCTCTTTCAAGCAGAAGCCTGGTTTCTGGGAGAACACTGCACAGCCATTTTTGTCCCAGGATTTGCATAACTTTATAGAAAGAAAGGGAACATCAGATTCCAGGTATAGAACTCTGTTCTCTAAGGAGGGAAACAGAACCTGGTGTTGGTTTTTTAGAGTGATTAAAAAATTATGAAGGCAATGAAAAATCAATGAACGATTGAGGTTGAATGAAGGTTAGGAATGATATTTTGCCACTTCTGCATTGTTTAGAAACACATATTATTGTACATTTGTAAACCATTTACTGTCTGGGCGATAGTGACTCAGTTTCATAAAAGCTTCTTGTAGTACATTGATATGGATTAAATATAAGAAATATCCTATTAGACTCGATGCTGTATGGAATATTATGGGAAAAAAAGAAAATGTGTTATTTTGCCTCTAAACTTTGATGTATTGAAGTTTTATTTGGCAGGAAAAATTCTGAATCTTGGTCAATATTTAAACCAAAGTAAAAGGGGAAAAACCAAAGTTACTTGTTTTGCATGGCTACGCCATTCTGTAATCTCTGTAAATACTGTGATTTCTTTTCCTTTCATCTTTAGAATTTTGTTAAAGAAATTCTAAAACTTTTAAACACCTGCTTTTCACAATAAACTATGAACACTAAAATGAAAGTACATCCATATAAATATTTTTCTTTCTTTTCTGGTGTGGGAGATCAAAGGTTCAAAGTCTAATTCCTAAGATATATTTGCAGAAAGAAGCATTTTGACAAGAGAAACAGACGGTTATACCACAATTCTTTCTTGTTTTCCACTTGGAATGGTTAACCAAGTCCCAGAACAACTGTCAGAAGCGAGGGAGAATATGGGAACGTCAGAGGTCTGGATGGAAAGTGGAAGGTTTGACTGGAAAAAAGAGATAGCATTACTACTATCGACTCAGTGCCTGGATGAAAAGAAAACTGTGTAAAGGCAGCCTTGTACACAACTACTTTGAGAAGGAAGATTATGAACAATTCTCAACTTCTGAGGCTCCGTCCTCTCTCCAGTTTAAACCTGGCAACAAGAACATATTTTGCCAGTTCAAGTTCCCTCCCTTATCTGTGATTACAGGAATTATATGTGGAAATGGATTAACATACCCGTCTATGCCTAAAAGATAATAAAACAAATATGTCTTCACATACTGCTCACAGCTGTCTGCCTCTTGTCTAAACTAGGGAATGTTTGTATACAGAAAGTGTTCTTATGAAAGAGCTGGGAGCTTATTATGAGTCTCCATCTCTTTGGAAGAAAATGAAAAATAGTCATAAAGCTGTCCATAGTGTCTTTTTATGGCAGGTGTGATACCACCATAGCTAGTAATAGACAGTAATTGTGGTTGACTTTATTTCCAGTATTAGGACAGTGCTTACTGTGTGTGCTCCTGTGGCTATCCTAGGAATTTAAATTTGAGGATATTTCCTCTCCTGTTTTCTTCATTTCCATTATTACTGCACCACTCATCTTACATTGCTATTGCCTAGATGTGTCTATGAAAACGTTTAACCTTCAAAGTGAAATATAGTCATTGTACACATCAAGAAATTAAATTAACGTTTATTAAGCCCATATTATGTGATGGAGCAATCACCCTTTTTAAATAAAATACTTTCTTGTTGAATCATTTATGGTTATAAATATTAAATAGATCCTATTTGATAAACAAGGACTAAAATTTATAGAAGCTACGTAACTTCCAAATACACTTGGTTTCTAAGTAAAGAGTATGAAATCAAATCTGACCTTAAAAATTAGGAAATTGCTATTTACATATACACTGGTTAAACATCGTACAAAACATTATTCCAAGGTGTTCACATCATATTTAGAAGGCCAATATTTTAGATATTGTGCTAAGACATTATATATAATATAATATGTATATATAGTTGTGTATGCACAATAATAATTATGTTTGATATTCGTATATAATATATAACCACATTGAAAGGGGTTTGAGGAGGGGTTTGGGTCACACCCAGAGGACTCAGGGCTTACTCCTGACTCTGATTAAGGATCTAGTGGAGGTCTTGAGGACCATATATGCAGTGCAGGGGATTGAACCAGCACTGGACACATGCAAGGTAAGCTCCATACACATGAACTAATTCTCTGACCTGTAGTATAAAGTCCAAAAGCACAAATATTGCTAACATGTACTAACTGTCTACTACAAGACATATACAGATTTTATATACAGTGATGCCATTGAAACCCTTAGCATTCAGCCATGACTGGTATTATCCCTGTTTCATATATAAAGGCATGAAAATAATTTTGTCTATTAACTACAGAGATGGTAGGTAATTAAGCCAAGATCCACATTGAAAATACTAAAGTCCCAGTTCTACTTACTTACTTACATGGTTTATCCTCCCTTTTACATTTAGTAGTTTTTGAAAGGCTACCAAAAATATAGCTTGCATGAGTAACCTGATTGTCAAACCCTAGTAACTAACCTTTTGTATTCAAAGAAATGTGTTTTAAAAGCAAAAATAATATAACTACTATAATATGCCTGAAAAATCAAATGAAACTTACACTAGTATTTAAAATATCGATGCCATTGATTTGGCTTTATAAGCATTGTATTTAATACTTAAAAATACTTTAAACCTGAACTGTTTATTTCTCATCTAAACATTTTAACAAAAATATTTTTAAAACACACTATACTTGGGAAACATGAAGTCAGAAAATGAGATCATATTTTTTCCTAGCATGGTGTCTTCACATATTCATCATCTTCATTTCATGTAATTTATTTTTTCCTCAAATATATGCCTCTCATTTTTCCTCATAACTGCTTCTCAAATGCACAAATATGCATTAGAAAATGAACACATAGCCATGAACTCCTCAAAAAATACATTACATTTTCAAGTTATCTATCTTGTCTCTGGGACAGAGTCTACCTTATAATTTCCAAGCAGTTGAGTGAGGGGGAAAAAAAATCAGTTATATAAAAAGATGAGCATTTGTGTGTGTGTTCATGCATATAGTCACATACACTAAACACATAGTGATAATGCATTACCCAGTCTTCCTGAAAGAGAGGACATTGCATTTACTTAACAAAAAAGTAATTGCTTAAATTAATACATAATATTTGTCAAATAGAAAACAACTACGAGGAGAAAATATTCATGATACTCTGGTGGAGGAATTAATGAGTATAACGTCTTAACAAAAATAGTACAAACCATATACATTACTGATAACAAAAGTTGAATAAATAAAAAATAAATGAGGGTCTCAGCATCATAGAAGCTCAAAATTAATTTTTAGCTGATTTGAGGGAACTTTGATTAGAATACAGATGCTGTGTCTGCAGAAGAAATATTTGACAAAACATGGCTTTGTGAGCTGACAGCAACTCAATTTGGACTATTTGTGAAATAATCAAAATAAAATTTCAACTTTTCACATAAATATTTTCTTTGGATTCTAATTTTCTAGGTAGATCTGGACAAATTGAGCCGTGGTTAGTACTTTAAATTGATTGATTCACATATTATTTGGGATATATATTTCCACGGAATTAATAGTTAAAAGTTTGGCAGTCTTCTAAAATTCTTCGAATTCGCATCACTAAGAAAAGCACATTAGTGAAATAAGATGCAGTTACTGTTGAAGACGGATGCATAACATTTTCCCTGGAATGGTGTATAAGGAAATGAAATTTTACTTAAGAAAAGGCTTATGTACATTGTATCATTCGATGTATGCTAAATTTTTAGTAAAATCCCAATTTATTCAGAAATTTGGGACTGTTACCTATTTTTTTTCTTTTTTTTGGGGGGGGGGTCACACCTGGCGATGCACAGGGGTTACTCCTGGCTCTGCACTCAGGAATTACCCCTGGCGGTGCTCAGGGGACCATATGGGATGCTGGGAATCGAACCCAGGTCTCCGCATGCAAGGCAAACGCCCTACCCGCTGTGCTATTGCTCCAGCCCCAAGGGACTGTTACCTTTTTTACTAATAACAACTTCACTCTTTTTTCTTAGCTAGATTACAATTGTCCCCTAGAGACTTTAAAATAATCTTTGTGACAGACATTTCCTACCTCTTAGTCTGATTACAGGGAGAAAGTTTATTTTTAAAAAACATTTGCAGTTTAATTTACAAGTGTAATCTTGTGTGAGTCTTGAATTTAGAGAGCTTTGTTTTCTATATATCAAAGTTATCGGTACGTTATTTTAAAGTTTTATTTTATTTTTTATTTAAGTAACATGATCTTAATGATATTAAAGTTTATGGTAATGTTATATAAGATTGTTTCACCCAACCACCAAATTGCCTAAAAACCTCTGTAAGTGTCTCAATATTACCTTTAGTTTAATAAAGTTGAAACTTTATTATTAGCATATTAACAGATACTATTAACCCTATAGCTAAGGTATCACCTCTTTTTGGTCACATTTGCAACATTTAAAAAGCATTCCTTAGACTTTCCGCATATTACTGAGGGATTGCCTGTTTTCAGAAAAAGGTGGAAAAATGATTTTGTAACTTTTATTTTTTTTAATTTTATTATTCTTGAATATGATTAAATAATTAAAATATGTACTTCATGGCTATCAGCTCAGAGTTTTATATTTGTATGCACTCTTCATGCTAATGGCAATATAAAGTATCACTTTAAGGTGCTTGCCAATTTACAAATACTAATACTTTTTGTACATGTGTGCACGCACACGTGTGCACAGGCGCATGCGCATGCACATGCACATTACTATGTGTGTTTAGGACACACACAATGGTGCTTAGAGCTACAAGAGCTCTATTATCAGTCCATGCTCAGTGGATGCTCCCTGTGGTGATTTGTGGACTTTCAACCCAATTCCTACTTACTAAGTGTGCAGTCGGCATGTTTGTTCTATCCCTTAGCCCATAACACTCTTGAGTGTTTCTGCAACATAAATGGAGTGATATTTCCATTGGTCCCTCACCATCGAAGCCCAGTGACTCTTGATATCACTCTAAAGAGAAACTGGCAGTGAGACAGTTTTTGTTGGCTCAGTTCTATTACCTTCTTCATTTCCTATGTGTTGAAATTAAGATATGTATGTTTATATAGGTTGGAGATGGAAAATTTGCTTTTAAATTACTCTTTTAAAATTATTTTCCAACCATTTGGTCCAATGGGGAAATCAGTGTCATTGGGAACAATTTCAAATGGGTTTTACCAAAATAGATTACATTCCAACTTAGAAATGAAAGGGCAGATTGGAGTAGCAGAAGTTTAGAAATAGATGAGCACAGAACACTATTCCATTATGATTCGGTCCTCCAAATCATATTGAGTTTACAGATTTAAAGTGCATGCATTTATAGTTGCAGTTAACTGAGCTTTTGCTAAGTATGTGAAGTTTATCAGCAACCTTTGTACAGCCTTTGATTTAAACTTGTTCATTTATATATAGGTATATAAATGACAGTTTCCCTACACTATAGACCCTTTGTTCCTATCCTTATCTGTGTGTGTGTCTCAGAAGAGGGTTTCTAGAGTTCAGAGCCTTTTGCGAAAGTTATTCTAGTCCTTTTTCTATAGTTCTGTATTGCACTATTTTCTATAGTCCATAATTGACCTTCATACCCTTTGAACCTGACTTTGCAGTTCTTCTCACAAAAGCTTCAGAGCTTATTGTACTAACCCTTGTCACTGGGGTTAATCATATGATTTCATCTGGCCCATAAAAGGAAGAGACAGTTTTCTAGTTTGAGTCAGTTGTGGCCTTGTCATGGCCTTCCATGTTTCTTTCTGTTCTCTTCTACTTCTGTTTCCATGTAGAGGGATAGGGAGGCAAACCTGTTAGTGCCAGGAGGAGGCTCAGGGCATATTAAGCATGTCTACCAGGGAAAGGGCCTCATATAAGGCAAGCTTGGAGCATCTCTGTGAGAAATCTAGAAACAGGAGCAAGCACGGTGATCATGAGCCAATCTACATTAGCTTTCAATTAGATGACCAAAGACATAGAGCTATGATGATAAAAGATCGTGGCTTTAGCAACTGATCTTTGATAGGCAACAGTTGATGACTGGTACTACCTCTTAAGAGGACACGAAGTATTTGGTTTGCTGATTAGATCATGATAATACTGAAAACATTACATTCATGCCTGCTCTTTCTCTTATTCTCTCTCTCTCTTTCTCTCTCTCTCTCACTCTCTCTCTCTCTCTCTCTCTCTCACACACACACACACACACACACACAACCCAGACAATTTATTGAACTCCTCCAATGACTAGACTTCTGTGCTTTTGAAATTTTATCTCCCCCTGTTTCCTAAACTTTTCTGGGACAAATATTTATAACCCAGGGTCCCCAATGCATCTCTTTGCTATTAAATACCATTTGTTGTAATGATAAATATCTGTGTAGATATCCTTGTTAATTTTATACTAATTGTCTACAAACTCTTGGCCGACTTTATACCACACTATGTGTGTGGTCCTAGCCTACATTTGTCCTTTATCATTGTTCTGAAAGTTTAACATTCAAGACAGTTTCCGGAACTGCTCTCTCTCTGTAGCTTCACATAATGACATGCAGATACCTTTTCCCAAATTAGAAATTATATTCAGGCTAGATATTATGCTGACACCACATTTCTCACCAAATGTCAGTCTCTTTAAAAATAATCTCAGCCCAAAAGGCCTAATTAGGTTTTCAGTAATTCATGTCATTGGTCATTGCATGATCATACAAATCAGCAAGAACTCTGGTGCCCAGACACTAAATCAGAGAAGAATCTAAAAGAGCTCAGGCAATATCCAAAAAGAAAAAAGATTTTATCACTGTTTTCATTAACCTTTTTCTCATGTTTTCACATTTCTAGCATAGGATCCCTAGACTTATAAAACTGCTCAGCAGAAAGGTTCCTTATTAAAAGATGGAAATATGGTAGAGTTCTGTAACAAAAAAAGGAAAAAGTTCTTAAGCATATTTTTATATAAAAACATGTTCCCCAAATTTTCCTACAACCAACACAGACCCTGATTTCCCCCCATATCTTAGATGAAGTAATGTTAGTAAAGGTGTGAAGGGGATTATAAGTACTTGTACCTCGTGGTATGGTACAGGAGATAATTGCAGGGCAATACTAGGATTTACAAAAACTGGGATTTTCAAAAATTATAATATTTAGAAGCAAGTCAGCTTTGAATGGATTCTAAATGAATAGTAGTCTGTAATTTATTAGCAGCAAGGACTTGAGCATTATGCCAAACACCTGAACTTCAGTAAGTGGATGAGTAAACTAGCAACAGGAATAATTGCATCAGAGCTATTTTCCTTTAAGGAATAAAATGCAGAATGAGATGCCCTTCTTAAAAAAAATGATTCTGGATTCTCACTATTGACTGTCAGATTGAAGGCAACTCCCGGAATACCCAGTTCAACAGCGTGTAACCTCCAAAGACAAAGACAGTTAGCAAAGTAGTAAGTAGGCAAAGCTGTTCAAATAGGCAAACTACAAGATGTGTCTTTTTCCACACAGGAAAAGCAGAATCTCTGGTAACTAACTTGCTGGTGACATCTGCTCTAACAGATTAGTCCCTAAGCCTAACTGTGCATGGTTATTCTTGGAAATGAAACTGTTCTCATTTGGGTGAAGTCTGGTCTGTGACACTGTCAGAGGGCTTCATGCCAATATGAAGATTTGCATAGGCAAAGAGATCTACAGGTACAGAGTAAGTACTTACTGTGAGTTTCCCTCTGGCTTTGTCTTTAGTCAGCAGCACTATGAATCTAGTGACTTAATACAACGAAAATTAATGGAGAAGTGATTGGGGTGAAATCAATTCTTCCAGTCCAGTCAGTTGAATTTGCTTCCTTTGCATCTTAGTCTTCTGCGACTATGTGAACTGGTATACTAAATTGGAAAAAAATTAACAATCAAGAGACAGCTTTCAATATGCTTCAAGGCCAGGGACCTTGAAATCATAGGTAAATAAAAACCTCACCTTCCTAGCTTTTTTTCCTGCTTTCCCCACCACGTGCCAAGTTTGGAGAGTTCACACCACAGACAGAAAGATGGAGTAGCAGTGGAAAACAATAGCACTTCACTTCTGTACAGGAGTCTTAGAACAAAGTAGAAAAGTCTTTATGATGAAAATTGAATTGTTGATCAATATCTTGAACTACACCTTCTGAGACTGTAGAGACTGTACTTTGTAATTTAAAGTGACTGTATAGCTATTATCTTTCTGTGAACCAAAAATTCACAAGACCTGCCTGGGTTTCTATCTAGGGTCAGAAAGCATAAAAATAAAGTTTTGTTCTTCTTGGGATTCTGGTCCTCTGAACAAAATATCAATGAATAGATAATATAGCAGTTAAAGCAATCATTAATTTTTACAAATCATTACCCATCATTACTTTTATACCCTGAAAAGGAAAAATGGTCATATGTGAGTTCTATGGGAGATGTGAGTAAACTACAAAAACATTAAGTGCTCATAGATGAAATCTAAATTAGTAGTAATTTCTTTTTCCTCCATTTCTTCCATTTTTCATCTCTTTTGCAAGTTCTATTCACACACTAAATACAGGATGAGCTATATGGCAAATTATCTGATCACCATTACAACAAATTGAATGAGCCCTCCATTATACACAATTAAAAACTTGATTTTGTAAACAAATTCATCTTCCATCATGAACTGATAAGTGACTTTGTAAATGGCGATATAGAATCCTTGCAATTACTGCTAGAGATCGCAGATATAAAGAAAGTGTGGTCATAGATCTAAATGAATATATGGTCTAATTAGAAAGAATGTTGCAATACCATTCATTCCTTAAAGGATCATTTTCAAAATTGAAGCAACACATGCTTATAGTATCATTTCCTTGAACTTCCTCTGCATTTGAGGCAGCTGATAATGAATATGCAAAAAAATAATTTCAAAAGCAACATTTAATACCATTGACATGCCTCACCCTTAGAAACTAGAAATTTTAATCCCTTTATTATTAATTTGATTAATGCAGAGTACTGAATGTGGATGAAAGAACAGAGGCAAATCAAAGTTAGCATATTGATTCATTTAAATTTAAACTCCTGGAAACGATATGCTCTTTAGCCTGTGATTACAAACAAAGGAAGATATATCCCCTCTACAAAATAAAAGATTGGTTCAGAGGTAAAGAATTCAGAAAAATATTTCAAATTCCAAATGAATATTGCATTCTGAGATGGTATAGAATCTCTGTAGATTTAAGAGAGGAAAAATAATAGACAAAATGACATAGACAAATGACAGCAAAATAACTCCAAAAGCAACTTTGTCAATGAGAGCTCATGCTAAGTGAGAAAGGGTCATTTGGGCTGCAAATAACACTTTAGAGAAATATAACCAAGATAATTTTATAAACCTCATTTATGTTTAATTTTGCATTCTGCTGCTCAGTTTGCATTTCACTGATCATCATTCTAAAGTTTTCCTCTTCACCTTGACGAATACATGATATTCTATAGATGATAATTACATCTACATTTTTATTTTATCAAGTACAGTACATACAAATAAGCATGTGGTCTTACACATTCATACATGAATATTCACTTCACTCATGCAATATTTAAATATTCACTGTCATCCCATTGCTCATTGATTTGCTCGAGCGGGCACAGTAACGTCTCCATTGTGAGATTCAACATCTGAGAAGTTTTGAAGAGTCTAAATTGATATGAAAGAAGAATCCTTTTTTCCCCGTTTTGTGAACCACACCAGGCAGTCAGTGCTCAGGGCTTACTCCATGTTTTGTGCTCAGGAATCACTTCTGGTGGAATTCTGTGGGGTGCCAGGGATTCAACCCTTGCCAGCCACATGCAAGGCAAGAAATTTAATCCCTGTGCTATCTCCAGTACCAGAAAAATACATTTTTATTTTAACTTTGCTGACTTACTTATGAAGGCCCATTCATCTGAAATGTATTTTCCCACAGTTGCAAAAAGTTTATCTTATTTATGATCAGAATCAAGCTGCGTTTGAACACTGTTATTTTCCAGTACCTACAGGCATACACAATAATCTAGTTCATGACAGACACTGACATTTGCATAAGAAAGAACGAAGAGTGAATGGTCAAAGGCTGAGCACATAAGATATTACCTCTGGACCTATAATTGAAGAGAGCAATCCAGTCTGTGAGCTGCTCTAATTGGATTCTAACTAAGGTTTCCACATACTTATGATTTTTTTAAGCAAATATTTTTTCTTAATTGCCAGATTTAGTTATCCTAAGACCTGCATTTTTCATTCCCACATTTAACATCTCTGTAATCAAAACACAAGCCAAACCCAGTGACACCTAACATTGATTGGCACAATCATAGAATCAGAGACATTTTTCAAGAAAATGTGAAAAACTCCAATACTAAAACTTCCAAAATTGGATATCATTGTGTTGAATGAAGATAGAAAACACTTTTTAAATGAAAGGATAAAAATTGTTGGAAAAGGGGCTGGAGCAATAGCACAGCGGGTAGGGCGTTTGCCTTGCACGCGGCCGACCTGGGTTCTAATCCCAGCATCCCATATGGTCCCCTGAGCACCACCAGGGGTAATTCCTGAGTGAAGAGCCAGGAGTAACCCCTGTGCATCGCCGGGTGTGACCCAAAAACCAAAAAAAAAAAAAAAATTGTTGGAAAAGAAGTTGGAAAGGCATGGACCAAATAGGTGGAATAACTTCCAAATGGAAATCAAATGTAGGTTACCCCTACATCGTTGGAGAACTGACCAAAGAACCCAGTTTCAGTGGAATTTAAGTGCATTTTGGGTCCTGGTTATACTGATGAGGTAGATTTCTGGGGCCAAGATACAACTGCTGCTGCTTGGGTGCCAAATTAGCAAACCAAAAATTTGTGTTCTTATAAATGCTCTGCTATACCAGAAAAGAGAAAAAAAAAAAACAACAGTAAATTCAGCGAGTACCAGGGAATAAACTCTGAATCACATATTGGATCTAGGTAATGTTCAAGGTTCTGAGTGATTGAGCAGTTTCCAATTCATGATTTTCTTGCCCTTGAGTAAAGGACATCAAAGTAATTTCTGAATTGTTTTAGTTTAATCATTTGAGAGTGCAGAAGAAAATGTGTGGAAAATAATCGGTAACTGAATTGAAAAGCAATTTGAAAAAGTCACACTCTGAAGGATAAATTTTAGAAATTTTTAACTAGCATTGTTTATAAAGATTTTTGAGTTTGTATATAATAGTAACATGTGACTCAAAATGGATATCTAAAAAGTTCTGTCAGCCCTTTTGGAAAACAATATGGACATTTCTCAAATAATTAGAAATTGAGCTCCCATTTGACCCACAATAGCACTTCTGGGAATATATCCCAGAGATGCAAAAAAGTACAGTAAAATGACATCTGCACTTTTATGTTTATCACAGCACAATTTACAATAGCCAGAATCTGGAAAAAACCCGAGTGCCTGAGAACAGATGATTGGTTAAAGAAACTTTGATACATCTACACAATGGAATACTATGCAGCTGTTAGAAAAGATGAAGTCATGAAATTTGCGTATAAGTGGATCAACATGGAGAGTATCATGCTAAGTGAAATGAGTCAGAGAGAGAGGTACATATATAGAATAACTGCACTCATTTGTGGAATATAAAGTAACATAATGGGAGACTAACACCTAAGGATAGTAGAGATAAAGACCAGGAGGATTGCTCCATGGCTTGGAAGCTGGCATCACATACTGTAGGAAACGGCAGTTCAGATAGAGAAGGAACCACCAAGTGAAAAATGCCTGGAGGGATCGCTCAGGATGGGAGATGTGTGTTGAACATAGACTATGGACGGAACATGATGACCACTTGCTACCTGTATTGTGAACCGTAATACCCAAAAGGAGAGAGAGAGTAAAATGGAATGTGCCTGTCACAGAGGTGTGTGTGGGGGAGGTGATGATGGGGGAAGGCGGAAGGGATACTGGGAATATTGGTGGTGGAGAATGGGCACTTGTGGAGGGATGGATACTCAATCATTGTATGACAGAAACATAATCATGAAAGTTTGTAAAACTATCTCACAGTGATTCACTAAAATTAAATTAAAATTAAATTAAAAATAATGGGGCTGGAGTGATATAGCACGGTGTGTAGGGCGTTTGCCTTGCACACGGCCAACACTGGTTCGATTCCCAGCATCCCATATGGTCCCCTGAGCACCGCCAGGAGTAATTCCTGAGTGTAGAGCCAGGAGTAACCCCTGTGCATCATTGGGTGTGACCCGAAAATAAAATAAAATAAAATAAAATAAAAACAATTCCAAAAATAAAAAATAAAATAAAATTTAAAATGCTGACAGAATTTTTCAATAGAGAAAATTCTACATGATGTTTGGATAGTATTTTTTGTTTATAAAACAACTATGAGCCTTAAAATTGATGCCATTTTGAGTCAGTCATATATATCATATGATAAATAAATAAGCCAAGAACAAGTCACAATGAAAGATTTGCGTTAGTTAGAGAGTTATAAATAATACCCTTCCCTTGTCAATGAATTTGGAATTTTATGCTTGAAAAAACCATACATTGATTCTTTGAAATCTCTGTAAGATTTAGGTGTCTTTGGGGACATTGAATAACCTTTTCTAAACTCGAAGTTTTTTTTTTAATCTGTAAAATGAATGCTTTCCACAAAGAATTGTGAGTGCGAGGTAAGTGACACAAAGATCCCAGTGCAAATGCTCAAGAAAGCGTTCACAATTGATTTCCATTGCTTTTTGTGTATGCTTAGGAAGTGTAGGTATTTAGGGTCTTCTACAAAGCCTCAAGATCTGTTCATTTCTCGCAGTCTCTCCTCCATCATACTTTAATTACTTCTAATAAGCTTCTAATGCTTTCCACTAATTCCTCCCTTCTGTACTCAAGCTTCAAAATTCTTCCTATTGTAAATAATTCAACTAATTTCTCTCCCTGTTGTCTTTGTAAACTGGTAGTTAATTTTAGGTGCTTGAGTATATTTAGGTACATTATGTAGGCCATGATCTCGTGGACTGCAGTGTTTTGCTTTGATATTACATCAGGAGACACATGATGTCAGCTTGTTCTATTAATTTTATTGTGGTAAGCATTGAACATACAAATTTACTATCCAATGTACTGTTTCTCTAGCTCATCTTTTATTCAAAATACAGAATATTCTGAGTGCTAATATACTCCTTGAATTTTCTAGTTAATAACATACCTTTATAACAGAATATAAGCATAGGTTTAAGTCCTAACCTTTTCCTAACTATATATTACTCTATTCTGTGATTGTATCACAATTGATTAAATAAATCTTCTGTGGGTGACTATTTCATTTTCTTGCAATTTTTTACTTAATAAACCTTAAGTAATAGAATTTGTTCACACTTTACTTCATGTACTTATCAGTGCCTGACTATAATATATTCCTAGAGGCAGAACAGATGACTGAAAAGGCAAATGTGTATATACTTTTGCTGGATAATACAAAGTACTCCATCATCAGAATTTTATTTTTAATTTATTTTTTGCTAACAATATATGAGAGCCCTGTTTCTCCATTTCCAATAATTGTAATTGAGCATTATGCTGTTTGCCTTATTGGTTTGTGATATATATATATATATATATAATTTAAATATATATGTGAATTTTTGTGAACTTACTTTTTATGTGAATTTTATGTGAATTTATGTGAATCTTATGTGAATTTATGTGAATCTTATGTTAATTTACTTATTTTGAGAAACATTAAGTATTTTTCACCTATAAGAATAATCATCCCCCACAAAGACAAGACACTATTTTTTATTTTTGAGTAAATTCTGTAGCTTTGTGGACTTGGTGGGCAGGCAGAGATGCGGTGGGAAGATAAGTAGTACAAATGCCACTCACCAAGCTGCACAAGCTTGTAACTGATGATGAATTTGCCCAGGTATGGCCCATCATGTCAGTCTGATTACTACCCATGGGGAGGTCTTGCATTGATAGAAGAGTCGCACCCTGCCCTCATGAGTTCTGCACCTCTCACTGTGCCCACATCTTGGCTTCCTCAGGCACATGGGCTGGGAGTGCTGCCGTTCCCCTGCAGACTGTGGATCTGCCATCACCACTGCCTCCCATGGCAGCAACAGCCCAGCACCTGCAGGGCAGGCTTAGCAGCTGGTGGCGGTCCATCACCCACCAGAGGCTTGGTTGCTTCTTCGGTTCCAGTTGTGTTCATTTTATTCTTGGGTTGGTGACATCTTTCTTCTTTTCAGTTATAGATATGCTTTGTAACTTAGGGGTATTGTGTTTATCGAGCATCACCAGAAAAAACAAGTGAGGAAGTGAGAGAGAGAAAGAGAGAGAGAGACAGAGAGAGAGAGAGAGAGAGACAGAGAGAGAGAGAAGAGGATGGATCTTTCAAGGAATTGGCTGTATTTGTGGAGACTTGCCATTTTGCAATCTATAGAACTACCTGGAAATTCAGGGAACTTTATTTGCCAGAGTCTTTCACTCAACTTATATTGGATTAATATCTATTTAAAACATTTTACAAGGAAAAAGCCCATCTCTATTACTAGTGATGGGATTGGTGATGGAACATTGCATGTCAAAAACCCAACGAATAAATTTGTAATTCATAGTGCTTTAATAATGTTATTTTTAATGGATTGATGGGATGAACAGAAAAATATCTCAAAGAAGATCTGTGAAAAAATGCTTTGCATCACTGATCCCCAGGGAGATGCAAATTAGTTCAAAAAAACATTACCTCACACAAGTCAGATTGGCACATATCAAAAAGAACAAAACAATAAGTGTTGGCATGAATACAGGAGAGAAAGGAACTCTTATCTACTGCTACTGAGAATGTCACCAGGTCCAAGGCCCTTGGAAGACAATGTAAACACTTCTCAAAATACTAAGACTTGAGATATTATATGACCCAGAATTTCCACTTCTGGTCATCTATAACAAGGACCCAAAAACTCTATCCAAAAAATTGCATTCTTAAGTTCATTGTGGCACTATTCACATATCCCAAATCTGGAAGCAACCCAAATGTCCAAATAGAGATGATTGGTAAAGAAACTGTGGTCTATGTACACAATGGAATACTGCGTTTCCAAATATCTTACCCTTCCAAGTCATAAGTAAACTATTAGGCATCATCATCCTTTTTCATATCTAGAGACAAAGGTTAAATAGCATTTCATGGTACAGCAACACTAAACCTAACTTTTTTGTCTCACATCTGGGTTTCTTCTAAATTTTCTTCTAAGCATTATTGAATGTGTTAGTTTTTCTATTTCTTCTGTTACAAATTTGAAAATCGCCTGTTTTTTTTTTAAAAAAAGCAAATATAATCCAATTCAAACAGGAAGACTTGTAATGTTGACAATATGAAACGTAATGACATAAATGTGTACAATATTATTTGAACAGAAACTCTTAGGCTGCGTATTTGTATATCACCCTATTTCAACTTTTAAATACATAAGCTGTGATGACTATCAAAAGCGTTCTAACGTATGCTGAAATCAGCCCCTGTAAATATAAGTGCCATTATAACCAATTAGAAATGGTTGTCACACATCCACCTTCAAAGGTTTATGTCAAGCGATTGGCATATAACCCACTTGGATTAATCTTTCAGTTCCAGTTTCATTTCAACAAAAATCTAGCTTTCCTGGGGAGAGTGATGCCTACTCATGAAAACCAGGAGAACAAAGCCCACAACGGTGTGGGAGGCCTTGGATTTTTTTTCCCCAAACACAAGCAGGAGTTTGCATTTCAGAAATAATTGAGACAGCAGGAGACATCAGCAGCACATTATCTCTGAGAGGAACAACCCGCTCTTCAGAACGCTGCTCCCTCAGGCACAGGGACAAATGTGCTTGGAGACTCAGCAGCCCCTTGCTGGCCTCCCAGGCATCAGCACGGACCCAGCAGCCCAGCTTGGCTCCCATGAAGCTGAGGTGTTTCCTTTCAACCCAGGACAAAAAAACAAACCGGAAAATGTTCAAAGAATGGAGTAAATAAGGGCAGCAGGAGGATGTTCATTGGCTTAGCTCGACTGCATCTGAACTTCTGTCCCATAGTTGGTCCTGTGTGAAGCGATCGCTTAGCATCTGCCTTCAGTGGCTGACGGAAGGCTTCGGTGCCCTTTGCTGACAGGAGTGCCAGCCCTCCCTGTCTCCACAGAGTGCGCCTTCTGTAGCAGCTCTGTGATTTACAAGTCCCCTGCGGTTAACTCCCACTTCCCTTCCTCCAGGACTGAATATGTTCTGTGCTAACAGATAGAATAAACGAGCTCTCCTTAAGTAGAATGCATTGCGGTGTGACGCTGCGTTCTGGGCTAGCAGAGCAGCCAGGCTCAAGGCCTTCTCCTTTCTGTGTCATCCCTCACTGAGCCTAATCAGGGGCTGAGAGCCCAAAGGCGGCCCTGGCAATTTCCTGGTGTGTCAGACTGACTCTGGTCCCCCAGAAGATAGGGCCATGGTTTTCAGCTCACCTTCCCAGGAGGGATGTGTGTTCTTAACCCCTATTGCTACATGCTTCGGCTTTGGAACCACAGAGTGCAGGCATTTCAATAGCCCCTTGCTTTTCTGATGTTGGGACATGTTGAGGGGAAAAAATTATATGTACTTATCAAAAGGAGCGATAGTGCAGCAGGTAGGGCATTTGGCTTGTGCACAGCTGACCCGGGTTCAATTCCTCTGTCCTTCTTGGAGATCCCAGCAAGCTATGGACAGTATCTCACCCTTGCGGCAGAGCCTGGCAAGCTCCCCATGGCGTATTCTATATGCCAAAAACAGTAACAAGTCTCACAATGCAGACATTACTGGTGCCCGCTCAAGCAAATCGATGAACAACTGGATGACAGTGCTACAGTGCGACAGTGCTATCAAAAGGAAAAGGAAGGGAGGTAATGAGTTAAGAGGGTTTTGTAATAGATGTTTGATCCAAGATAATACATTGAACAAGTCTAGGGTTCAAAAGGGAGAACAAAAGGCTGGAGTGATAGTACAGTGGGTAGGGCACTTGCCTTGCATGTGGTCAACCTGAGTTTGATCCCCAGCAGCCCATATGGTTCCCCGAGCACAGCTGAGATTCTGAGTGCAGAGCCAGGAGTAACCCATTAGCGTAGGA
This sequence comes from Sorex araneus, assembly GCF_027595985.1. NCBI lineage: Eukaryota > Metazoa > Chordata > Mammalia > Eulipotyphla > Soricidae > Sorex > Sorex araneus. The sequence continues at coordinate 154,918,494 of NC_073303.1, read as the reverse complement.
AGGCATGCACATGTTTCACAGTAAAGATACAGGCCCTGAGTTTGATCCCTGGCACCACAGGGTCCTGGCAGCTCATAGCACTACCAGCTGTGCACACAAGAGGCTTGCATGCCTTACTTTGTTGACATCTCCCAGGAGTGGCCCATTTTAAAAAATAACAATCATAAACAGAGCATCAAACATATGTTAGGCACTTTCCATCTATGCATTCAATTATTGTCAATAATCTTGATCATAATGCATTCCTTCGTTATCTCCATTCTGCAGTTGAGAGACTCAAGTCTTCAGATGTAGGTCCCATGCATGTACAATATAAGGACTATAAGGTAAGGGAAAATCCCAGCCCATGCTTCCAAGATCACCCAGCCTCCTTGAAGAAAGGCTAGCACATTGATTTAGATGACAATTCACTTTAGATCTCATGAAACGCATGTAGGTGGGGAATAGTGGGGGAAATTTGTAGACCAAACTTAGGAATATAAGTGGTTTTGATAAACATTAAATGGGTTACTTTAGGGCTGCAGTTACACTTAATAGATTTCTCTGTGCTATACAAGCATGTAAGGTTGCTAAAAAGGTGGTTTAATAATGTGATCTCTCTCGTTTCCATCCAGGACCAGATTCTGAATTGTGTTGCCAGTATTGGTTCACATATTTCATTTGGGTTTCTCACTTCTCCAGAGGAATGGTCAGCTGACATTGGCAATAAAGCATCACTATCTGTGAGAGCATGTTCTGGGGAACACTTGTGTGGCAGTCAGCAGCAGCTGCTGCTCGGAAAGAGATAATGGGTTTCCATCAATCAGGGAGAAGGAAGGAATGACTGGTCTATAACCCACTTACTCAAGTGTGGCATCCTCTAGTATAGAGTGGAGATTCTCACAGCAGAGCGTTAGGAGGAAATGTCAAACAGCACGGACACTTATCAATCACCTCTTATTTCCTTTTTCTTTTATAATCTTTCCTCAAAGTAATTGTCAGGTGGGCACTACTGTCCTGTTTTTAGAGGAAAAGTAGACATTCTGGGACATACGTCACCCAAATTCTTAGTTGTCGGTAATTGTTTTTAAACCCAGTCTGATGTGATGATGCCAAGATCACCCCTTTGCATTATATCACAACTAACTCATTTGCATAATTGCTCAAAGACTATATATTTCTGGGAGTGGAACATGAGCAGCAGTAACAGCCCTAGAATTTTGCGACCTATTTAATAACCAAATCAACCAAATGGGAGGCCAGAAAGCTAGAACAGTAGATAAGGCTCTTTCCCTGTATGCAGCTGACCCAGGTTCAATCCCCAGCACCACATAGAGTCCTCCAGAAATTTGTCAAAAGCAATAGCCCTGAACACAGAGACAGAAGAGAGCCCTAAACACAGCCACATATGGCCCAAAATAAAAATAAGTAAATAAATAGATAAATAAATAAAACAAAACCCCAAATGACCAAATGAGTCAAATATTTTTAACATATTCAAGGTCTGAAGAATTTTGACTTAGAGAGAGAGGATGAGAGTGTGTGTGAAAGGGTGTCAGAGGAAGAGGAATACTGATGAGTTTTCAGTCTGGTGTTAATAACAGTAGACTAATCTGTTAAAAAAAAAAAGAACTTATCATCGAAAGTTGGGGTGTCAACAAACTGACATGCCTTGCTTATTGGGATACTGCAAGTCAGTTGTGTCTATTTACATTATGATTCTATTCACTTTTTTTCTTACATTCTTGATTAAATATGTTAGCCTCAACTTCTTATAAGAAATTATTCTGTATTAGTCTTTATGTCCAATTGTTCAGAGCCTGGCAAACTCCCTGTGGAATATTCGATATGCCAAAACCAGTAATAATGATGAATCTCATTCCTCTGACCCTGAAAGAGCCTCCGATGCAGCACTGTTGGGAAGGACGAGTAAAGAGAGGCTGCTAAAATCTCAGGGTTAGGATGAATGGAGCAAATCGATGAACAACAGGATGACAGTGATACAGTGATACTGTCCAATTGTAAATGTCTATATTCCTGAGGAATATTTTATAAAGATATAATACTAAGGACATTCATAGCAACATTTGTATTAGCAGTGTGTTTAACAGAAACCAGAGGATATGGGGAAGAAATCACCAAGTTAGAGAGGGGAGAGGCCCCATATGTGAAGAGTCTTTATCTTCTAGAGGGATCATTAGCACGTTTTTATTGTAAGAGTCCTGGCTTTCTTTTCATGACAGTTGTGCAGTACCATATAAGAATAATTGTTAGGTCACTTGCATTCTTCTCAGCTGATTTTGCATTATTCACTCAGTCTTGTAAGTGCTACTAGTTTAAAACTTCAGCCATAGGTCATGTATTGAACTCCTGTGTTCTGTCACTTTTGCCCTAATTCTAGCAGCTGCCTTCTGCTTCAACATGGAAACTTTCCTGTAGGGAAAGAGCAGTATCCCTCTGAGACTAAACCACAAAATCAATTTTTACTTTCATTCCCGATTTGCCCCTAAAACACAGATGCTGTGCTTGAAAGACTAATTGATCATTTTATTTCAATTGCACAGAAATCATATTGAAAAAGTAAGCAGGGCTCAGGCCATTAAAGCTCAATACTTGGCAAAAAGCAGTATGCTTATCAGTTAAAATTTGACTCAAACCCCCACTGTTTCTAATTGTCATAGTAATAAAGAAAAATGTAGCCTCAAATGGTACAGTATTGACCACTAAATTCATTCTTATGAAACTGTCTAATGCAATGTTTATACTATTAGCATTATCAATTACAGTAAAATTCTTCTGGCTTTAATAGCTAATCACTTATATGTATTTTCCTTTATCAGAGTTCATAAGTTGAATATGACCATCTATACGCAATAGATCTGATTCTACTTTCTACCACATAATTTATGCAAAAGCGTGCTATTTGTATAATTTAGTGACTTTCCTTCATACCATTCTGTATATCACAAATGGAATTACAGCCTACTCATTAATAGTAAAAACCCAGGTTAACCTACATAGAAAAAAGGCAAGAGATAGGACTTTGATGATGAAAATTATTACTTCTCACCTACATATAATTACCACCTGCAATCATTGTTCACAAGATTCCAGTTATTTTCTTTGCCTTCTAACTCGACTTACAGACAATTAAGACAAGACACTGGCCCTAAAGGAGAATCGAAATAGCTGTAAAAACCAAGCATAAAAAGGCCAAGCAAGATCAATAATGAGGGACTGGCAGGGTGCTGTCAAACTGCAGAGGAAGTTTTTTGACCAAAGGATGCTGACTGGATTCTTGAGGACAGTAAAGATTATGGTGATTAGAATGAAGAGAACGATGGAGCTCAACAAAGGGAAGGACTGAGTCTTCTAGCTAAGAGTGACATTCAATAATATAATGATATAGAAAGTCTGTAGCTAGGGAATCGGTTTGGGCCAGGTAGGCTTTAGAGATCAATTAGCAGATGACTCTGCAGAGAACTGTGGGACTTATTTACAGGTGCCAGCCCCAGCAGTGATGGGCAGACCCAGAACCCACTTCTAGAGATCTCTGTTTGTGTTATAGGCCCGATCCTTTGGTGCTCAAGGGGGTGGGGTAGTGGGATGTGTAGAATGTGGAGGGGTCCATGGTGTAGAGGATTACTCTCAGATCAGAAGATCAGCACACACTCTGAGATTTACTGCTTGCACTAACTCCCCAGCCCATGTTTAGTATTTTGATTGGTTTGTCTTAGATGCTATGATCATTGCAAAATCCGGCACAAATTATTCTCATCCCTTAATGCATATGCCAACTTGTTCTTCAGAGAGAGCCACACCCAGTAAGGCACATCAGGGCTTACTCCTGGTTATTTACTCAGGAATTACACCTGGCGGTACACAGAGGACCATCTGGGATGCCTGGGATTGAACTCTGGTTGACCATGTATGACAGTGCCCTATAAGCTCTATGGTTTGTTTAGCCCCTGCATACCACTTTTAAAAAAAAATTAATTTTGGTTTTTTGGCATTCCTAACTGTGCTCAGGGCTTACTCCCAGTGGTAATTGGGGAAACATCTCACCTCAGGATTAAACTGGGGTGGTTGCATGCAAAGTCAATGCCTTATCCTATGTATTATATCTCCAGCCCCATACAAACTTTTCAAACTAGACTTCCTTTTAGTACATTTTAGGTTCACAAAAATCTGTTCCCAATGTTAATGCCTCTACTCTTACCCTGCCTGGATTTTCCTGTTATTAAGTCTTTTATTAGTATGGCATATTTATCAAGGTTGATGAAGGAATATTGATGTTATTATTATGGAGGGCTGGAGCAATAGCACAGCAAGTAGGGACTTTGATTGCACATGGTCGACCTGGATTTGGTTCCGCTGTCCCTCTCGGAGGGCCTGGCAAGCTATCGAGAGTACCCTGCCCTCATGGCAGAGCCTGGCAAGCTACCAGTGGCGTATTCAATATGCCAAAAACAGTAACAACAAGTCTCACAATGGAGATGTTACTGATGCCTGCTTGAGCAAATAGATGAACAACGGGACAAAAGTGCTACAGTGCTATTATTACAGAAGTCCAAAGTTTCATTAGGCTTTTCTTGGTGTAGTACAATCTATGGATTTTGATAAATATATATTGTCATTAATTAACCATTTCAGTATAATACGTAGTGATTTTGCAAGATGAAAAACCCCACTTTGTACCTTTTAAAGCTCCTTTTCCTGAACCCCCTGATAACCATTGTTTAACTGACTTTATAGTTTTGTCTTTCTAATAAGTCCATGCAGTTGAAGTCCCATGGCATGTAGAATTTCCAGACTGACTGCTTTCTCTTAAGCTACACATGTTTAGGTTTCATCCATAAGTGATGAGGTATAAAAAGGCGTTTATCATTACTGAAAACTAAACTGTGTTCTAGAACAATGCAATTCAATCCTTGCTGTCAACCTTCTAGAACCCTCTTCTCTAACAGTGTGACCCCAGTTTTTAGATGGTAGTTACTTTGTTGGAATGGGTTCTGGAATATGGTGAAAAGACAAAAATCTCCCGGTGACTAATAATAAAATAGATGAGGCAAGAAATATATTTAGAATTTTTCCTGTCATATATATTCTGAATTTCTTGATCACCATATAATGTGGCCATTTTGACTAATACATCACTGTATCACTGTATCACTGTCATCCCGTTGCTCATCGATTTGCTTGAGCAGGCACCAGTAACGACTCCATTGTGAGACTTGTTACTGTTTTTTGGCATATTGAATATGCCATGGGGAGCTTGCCAGGCTCTGCCGTGTGGGCAAGATACTCTTGGTAGCTTGCTGGGCTCTCCAAGAGGGATGGAGGAATCTAATTCAGGTCAGCCATGTGCAAGGCAAGTGCTCTATCGGCTGTGCTATTGCTCTAGCCCTTGACTAATATATACAATAAGAAAAGTTTGCCATGATATATCAGATTGTAAGTATTGGTAAGACTGTAAACAATTAGTGGTAAAGAGAAAAAATATACAATTGGTTGTCAGTGGAAATTTGCTCTACTAGTTATGTAAGCTAGAGTGAATTAAAATAAGACCAAAAAATAATTATGGAAAAATAATCAATGATACCCTCAGTTCTCAGAGGAATAGATGCACAGAGAGATTATAGTCTATACAAGGAAAATATTAAGGCTGGAAATGTCTTTTAATTGCTTTATATGTAGGGTAGAAAGAAAAGAGGAAATTCTGGCAAAAGTGGAGGACCATAATTGTGGGAAAAGGGAAACTGGAAGATGTGGAAAACTTCAGTTTGAGAAAGAAATGAAATGACAATAGCTGAGGCAGAACTTTGGAGTTATTATTAAACTGTTGAATGGGGAATATCAAATATTTTGTTGACATGCAAATGCAACTGTCCCTCTTTCTTTTAATGAATGCCCCAAAGCAAATTTAATATCACTAAATTTAGGAAACTACTAGGTTTTATTAAAATCTTGATGCTTTGAAGGTAAATGTAGGATGACTATAACTCCTCTCGGGTCCTAGACTTAACTGGTAAGCTGGCATTTTATCCTGAAGCATTTGCATTAGTCACTGCTCTTCAAATTGCACTTGAGGCTGCAAAAACAGGGTGGGAATGGGGAGGAGAGGTGTTAACACTTAGAATAATTGGTCAAAGCCATAGGAAGGTATTTGCAGCTATACTTTTTTTATATGCTTAAATATATTTCAGGGAAATTTTAGTTTTTGCTCCACTTTAAGTCATTCTTGAAATGCAGACATGACCTGGTTCTCAGGGACAAATTGAATAAACACCAATGGCTTCAACCAGTGTCAGGAAGTATGCAGGAGACCAAGACAGTGAAGTACTTTGCTTTCCAGATCAGAATTCAAGGATGGTATTGCCATTGTTATATTTTGGATGGAGGATCTCCCAGAAAGGAACCTGGTAGCACTGTAGCACTGTCTTTCCATTGTTCATCGATTTGCTCGAGCGGGCACCAGTAACGTCTCTATTGTGAGACTTGTTGTTACTGTGTTGGTTTTTTTTTTTTGGCATAAGGAATATACCGCTGGTAGCTTGCCAGGCTCTGCCATGTGGGCAGGATTCTCTAAATAGCTTGCCGGGCTCTCCTAGAGGGACAGAGGAATCGAACTGGGTTCTGCCACGTACAAGGCAAACACCCTACCCACTGTGCTATCGCTCTGGTCCTAATCAGGTAGTCTTCTTAAAGATTCCTCTTGAAGATTCTCTGTAAATAAACTTCTTGATAATTCTCTGTACATAAGTTCTTCTTGAAGATTCTCTTGTAGATCAGGCCAACAGTTCAATCCAATTCACTGCAGTTAAAACAAGTGCTTGAGAATATGGTATTGCTCAGGCTTGCACTGCTGGGAATTGATTACCTGGGCCACCCTTGCAGTGCTTGGGGGCCTTGAGACCTGCATCCTGTACTCTTTGGGGGACTTTGAGGTTCTGGAAATCAAACTGAGCCACCTAAAGGCATGATCTATCTCCCTGGCTTTAAGGGTTTTTTGTGTTTGTTTGATTGTTTTTAAGTCCAGTTCCTTGGGGAAGGCTTTAATGATTCTGTTGTATTATATTTAAAAACAGCAAAATCAGTATAATAGAAGCCAATTTAACCATAACTTTGGGGCTTGAGCTCAGAGCCTAGAGTAAGCCCTGAACCACCACAGGTTGTGGGCCCAAAACCAAAGGCTGAAAAAAGCCTACCTTTGAGTACTTGCCTGCCAGTTCTTATTTAAAAACATCTCTCCTTATAAATTATTTCTGTACTCTCCACCCCCATCCACTTTACCTTGCTTTTCAAGATGCTCCATTTATCATACCCTCAATACAAATGCAAACATTATGATGCGTGGGACATCTAAGACATTTGTCTTAATTTCTACAGCCCTATTTTCTACTAATGATTTTCATTTTGCATTTTGATTTTGTACCTGTATTCCAAGACTACCATTTTCCCCCATGCATCTCTAATTCCTTTAGCTTTGTAAGTGACCCGAGTATTTGTCTAAATCAAACACCATGCCTTCAGCAGCCCCATCTTTGATTAAAGAAACAAATCAAAATATTATCTTACAGAAGAAATCAATCACCAGATTTAATGTGTGCTTTAACAATTCCCAGTCTCCAGAAGAATTAGCAATAAAGGAAAAAATGTTCCAAGCCATCTTAGAGGGCATTAGTCAGGGAAGTAGACAGGGAAGGCCCCTGTGGCAATGAATTCCTGAGAATAAAACCAATAGCTCCAAGGCTGCAAAAATCCACCTTGAGGACACAGGAACTAAGGTCAGATAAGACCTTTACCAGGTGTCAGAGCAGACCCTGAGCCCTTGGAACAGAAGCTCCAGCAGCAACAAAGTCCAGGAAAGGAGTATCAAAGAAGACCATCAACCACTTTCAACTTGGCCCCCTGGCAACCATCCTAGAAACGGACTTTTATTAGGTGAAAGCCCCACATGAGGCAGCTTGGGAGAAACCCTATGAAAGCTAACTTGAACAAAGTATGCGCACATATGCTGCCTGAGCTCATGTGGTACCCGAGCACATGTGTCGCCCACATCTCTGCTCTTGAGATGTGTTCTTTTCTTTCACACTTCCAAATCTAATGCTAACATTTGTTCTCTCTTGGAAGTGTTATTATTCTCTCTCTCTCTCTCTCTCTCTCTCTCTCTCTCTCACACACACACACACACACACACACACACACACACACACATACAGACACACACTCTCACACTCTTTCCCTCACACTCTCTTCTCTTTCTATCTCTTTTTCTCTGTCTCTTTCTCTTTCTCAAAACTTCCAAATAAAATATATTATACTTCACTGCTTGTCTGCTCCCAAAATTCTTGTTTTATGAGGGAAATTCAGGGATCTGAAAGGTGTTAAGTTCTAGGACTGACTTTTCTTTCCAGGAGGAGTAAGGCTCACAGTCCTTGTTTTCCCCAGCAGTTCCTAGGTGCAGAGGTGGATAGAGCGAAAGCGGTGAATCCCATTCCTGACACTGCTGCCTCTCCTTCCCACTTCACATACATCACCGAAGGACCCCACTGATACCAACTTTACTCACAATAAGATGCAATCTAACCATTTGCAGTGGGTCAGAGATCAAAAAATGGCTAATTAAAATGCGTAAAGGCAGAACATACAATTAAAAAAATAATATTGTATTTAATTCATTTAGACCCATGTTGAAATTTTGATTTTCTCTAATTTTTAAGTGTGCAATTATCTAAAGGCACTGTAATGTGAGTATGAACATCTGTCTAATATCTTTTTCCATTGAAATTGTAGAAAAACTATTAACAGTTTTGCAGACATAACTAAGAGATTCTTATAACAATCGTTTTATCATATAGTTTCCTTAAAACACAACTTTAAACCTGCTACATATTTGTCTACATTCATTCTGTCCTGTAAGTTTTCTTCATTCAGTACTAATCAACTTCACTTTAACAGGATTTCTTTCTTCTTCCATTAATGATATCTTCATCCATTGTTTCTTCCAAGAAAGGAAAACCAGTCCCAGACCTTACCCTATCCTGAAAGGATTAAGATTCACCCTTTTCTCATAAGGAAATCTTTCATGAAACCAAAAATGTAGGTTGAAAGGAATTATTGAATCAGGGTTTAAGTGAGTTGTAAAAATCTACCATATTTTTTGCTAACATATTATGCTTTACACTACTCTTGGTCTTAGACAAAAGGCTGAGAAGACTGGAGAGATAGCACAGCGGGTAGGGCATTTGCCTTCCATGTGGGCGACCCAGGTTCGATTTCTCCACCCCTCTTGGAGAACCCAACAAGCTACCAAGAGTATCGTGCCCACACAGCAGAGCCTGGCAAACTACCCATGGCATATTTAATATGCCAGAAACAGTAATAACAAGTCTCACAATGGAGACATTACTGGTGCCCGCTCAAGAAAATTGATGAACAGTGGATGACAGTGACAGTGACATTATGCTTTAAGGATAATTGTGCTCAAGACCAATCTCACAGAAACCACTTCTTTGGATAATGAACTGCTACAATATATGTCTAAAAATGGCCTAGTAGGACAAATGACACTTAGTATAGGATGAGTAGTTCAATTTCTTGGTCCCTTATCCTATGGTGACTGGTATGTTCTATTTCTACAAGGTGGCATAGTAATCTAGAGTTACATGCCAACTAGAAATTTGTTCCCAAAGAGAGCATTGTTGCTCACAATCCTGAAACACTTTAATGGAGATAGAGAGGTAGTTCATTATGCCCCAGGAAATCTACCTGGCTGTTAAAGTTTAATTGTTAAAGAGTGTTTGATAGGAAACTGAGAATATCTGGGAAGGCTTCTCTAGGCTACAGGTAAAGTTTACAAATTAGAGGTTGGTGAATAGTCAAAGGGCAATATCCTGATGTGATTTAAGTTGAATCTAAAAAGATGATGAATAAATGTTTAATATATTTTTTCTCTGAGGTTGTTAGGAAAAGTGTTGAAGATTATATGATGCATGAAAAAGATATTCATTACTATATTGCATGTCCTTAAATTTTTTTGAGGTTTGTCTACCATTATCTTGCATGTATTTTTATTCCCCTGATAGTATGTTCATTATTGACCTGGTTAAAATGCAAGATTTATTCAATGCAGTAAGCAATGCATTGTATGTTTTTTGAAACATGAGATTGATCAAGTCTCGTGACTTAGCAATGAGAAACAAAATTGACATGTGTATTAATTAAAATTGTGAATATTATTATCTGAGCAAGATTAAAGAAAGTTTATTTTGATAGACTAAGTTATTGTTATTTTAAAAACTTAATTAGCTATCTCAATAACTTCATATCAGTTACTAGAAATTTTGTAGCTTTACTCCAGTCAAGTGCCCACATTTCCTCCAATAAATATTACCATCTGATTTGTTACGATAGCATAGTATCATTCTTCAAGACTCATTTAATATTTTTGAGTGATAAAATATAGAAACTAAATGAACATGTGAAGGGAATGCCTTCACCTGTAATAATCATCAAAGGCTGCAAAGTGCCACAATATGAAAGACTAAAAACAAACAAAAAGAATTATCATTGCCCTGTCTGGCAGCTGGGAGACCAATGTCAAGGCCTTGGCAAGGTCATGTTCCCTCTAAAATTTCCAGAGGGGAGTCTTCTTTACCTAATCCCTGCTCTTGATGGTGGTCATCAATCATTAGCATCATTCCAGTCTCTACCTTTGTCTCCCCAAGGCCTTTTCCTTCTAGGGTGTCTGTTACCAGATGGCCTTTCTCTCAATTAGCAACACCAATCATATTGCATTAAGCAAAATCTTATCCCAATGTAGCCAATTATATTTGCAACAGTGCTATTTCCAAATAAAGTTTCATGCTAAAGTACTATTGTCTTGTACTATCTGCATTTTTGGAGAGACATAATTTAATTTGTTGCCACTCCTATATCTTCATAGTTGTTTCTGCAATTTTCCTTTTAGTATTTTTTGCATAAGGATTTCTTCAGAGTCTCTAATATATTGTTTTAATTTTTATAGCCATCCCTTTATTGGCCAAAGAGCCAATATTATCTTCTCCTAATTAATTAGTAGCATTTATTCCATTTGTGTGTTAAAAAACAAGTAAAATAAGCTTTCAGTGTAACTGTAAGGTTACAAGCTTATTAGAATATTAATTCAGTACAAAGTTACATTCATGTTCTGACTCCATGATCTAAACCTCAAGTCTGACTGGTCTCACAATTGACCTCAGGCTCCAGAATCAGTACCTGAAAAATATCTTTTCCTAGTTAACAATAGCACTTGCGACAAGCTACAAGCTTTGTAAAAGGCCAAATTGAAACTCCATGTTCTGTATATCTGACAGTGTCACTGGGACACACACTATCTTCTTGATTCGAAGATCTTTAAATAAAATGGTCCTGGCAAGTGGCAATGCAACTTCATAATAGCAATAGTGATTCAAGTTACTTATACTACATCCAGACCTACAGTTTGATAATCCTATTAAACAGTAAAAAGTCCAAGGTAACACTATTCAGGACAAATATTATAAGGTATGGGCTATTATTCAGATTAAGACATTTTGATTAACAATATGGGCTTGGTTCTATCACAGCAGCTGTGCTTATTTGATTTTGATTATAGTATTCTATTTTGTTCTCCTTCTGCCAGAACCAGTGTGCGTTTCAGGAAAGATATTGTGAGATACTAAGAGATTGATTTCAAGGAGTCAATTTCCAGGATTGTGAAGGTAGGAAATTCTGAAGTCTATAGGAAAGGCTATGAGGTTGGCTATTCTCAATTGTGCTGACTATAATTTGTAAGCAGAATTTATTCTTCAAGGGAACACAATTTTTTCTCTAGTGAATTTTGACTGCCTAAAATGCAACTAGATTCTTTGGGATAATCTCCTTTACTTTCTGTTAATTTTATCTACAAAACACCTTCACAGCACATTCAATATTAGTGTTGAACTGAAGAACTGAGCACTACATTCTAACAAAGTAGACATATAAAATTGTAATAGTTTTATTCAGATCCATCAATTTTCTGAACTAAATAAGAACACTTAAGTGGCAGCATTTTTCATTTAACACTAGTCTACAAAGGACAATTTCTGCAGAGTTAAATATTAATCTGAAGTTTTCTCACTTAAAACTTTCTCAGTGCTTTGATAAAGAATCTGTGTTTATGAGTAATGTGTATTGTACTCCATTATGCTTATATTCTGTATTTATATTTTTTTATCCAATCCACAAAGAATTTCATAGAATATTGACATCATTTGTTGTACTCTAACCTTGAATCAGAGTAGTCCCACATATATGGGCTATCACATATAATTTTAAATTTATATCACATATAAATTTAAATTTTAAAATGTGTAAATATTCACAATTGATATAATCAAAAACGATGTCTCTCTCTTTTTTAAATTGTATTACCATGAGATACACGGTTACAAAGCTGTTTATGATATGGTTTCAGTCATACAATGCCACCCCCACCCCCATTCCCATTCTGTCTCTGTAACACTTTCCTTCTCTCTCTCTCTCTCTCCCTCTCTCTCTCTCTCTCTCTCTTTCTCTCTCTCTCTTTCTCTCTCTCTCTTTCTCTCTCTCCCCCCTTTCTCTCTCTCATTTTCTTTCTCCTTTTGGGCATTATGGTTTTCAATACATTGGGAGGTTATCATATTTGTTCCTTTATCTACTTTCAGCATGCAGCTCTTGTTCAGAGTGATCATTTCCAACTACTGTCTTTTGGTTAGTTTTTCTTTTATATATCCTACAAATGAATGCAATCATTCTATGTCTGTCCCTCTTCTCATTTCACTCAGCATAAGTGAATTTCACAACTTCAGTTTCCGAATAGCTGCATAGTATTCCACTGTGTAGATAGATGTAGCATGGTTTCTTTAACCAGTCATCTGTTCTAAGGCACTCAGATCATGTCTAGATTCTGACTATTGTGAATAGTGCTGCAATAAACATAGAAGTGCAGATGGCATTCATGCTGTGTGTTTTTGGGGCCCCTGGGTATACTCCCAGAAGTAGCATTGCTGGGTTGTATGGAAGCTCAATTTCTAGTTTTTTGAGGAATGCTCAAATTGTTTTCCAAAAGACTGGACTAGTCGGCATTCCCACAAATAACAAAGGGGGAAAAAATGACATCCCTCTTTTCATAATTTAGAATCTCAATAATCCAACACAATCTTGATATTGGGGTTCAATACTTTGTTTTGTTTTTTAGATTTTGGTATCCCATTCCGAGTTAGGTTGACCTTGCAATCGATAGCGCAGCGGGTAGGGCGTTCGCCTTGCATACAGCCGACCCGGATTTGATCCCTCCACCACTCTTAGAGAACCCAGCAAGCTACCGAGAGTATCTCTCCCACATGGCAGAGCCTGGCAAGCTATCCGTGGCATATTCAATATGCCAAAAACAGTAACAGGCCTCACAATGGAGATATTACTGGTGCCCGCTTGAGCAAATCAATGAGCAATGGGATGACAGTGATGACAGTGATTCCAAGTTAAATTTTGCTTTTGGATGTGGACTATGGCTAGTCAGACTATTTAAGTCAAGAAACATGTGGCTCATGTAAAGAGTTAATTTTTGTCTGCAAGCTAACTGCCTCATATGAGAACAGAAAGATCTCAAAAATAGAATCAACCTTATAAAATAGGGATGAAAGTTCAACATAGAAGCAATTATAAGCTTGAAGAACCAGAGAATGCAGATTTCTTTAAATCCATTTATGTATTCACTTTAATTTTGAGGTTTCATTCTTTTTGAAAAGTTGTATTAAATTACATGAGTCAAACTGACATTGTTCTTTCATCTATTGTTTTTAGTTAGGTATTCCATATGATCAGATGATATATTTGACTTTCAGCAATATGACCCTCATATAATACCACAGTAGAGTGCTGATAATGTCTCCTGGTTTGTAATTAAAGCTAAAATTTGAAGCTACATTTACTAATGTCTTTAAAATTATCTCCTTTCTTTTCCCATCCTATACTTTTTATATCCCCTTTTTTCTTCCCTGCCCTTCTCTTTTTCCATTTCTACCTCCCTTCCTCCCTCTAATTCTTCCTCCCTCTCTTCTTTCCTCTATTTCTGCCTCCTTCCACCCTCCCTTTTCTTTAATTTAATTTTCTTCATCTTCATCCTCAAAACTTTCTTCAATTATATCTCATGCAATGACAATTTGTCAGTTAATTTATAGCATCTGCATTCCTCTTTGTCTCTAGAACTTATTTTAGAAACTAACCAGCATAACAAAGCTTAATATTTATTACAGATGATAATTGATGGTAATTTTTCTAATTCTTAACATATATTTTCCTTGTTTGGCTTTTTGGGTCTTAAAATATATTTTCTATATTATTGTTTTTCTGGCATTATACCATACTATCTTTAATTAAAACCAGTTACAGAAATCAATCCCAGATGCTCTTCCTTAGGCAGTAACTTCTTGCCCCAAATATTAAATCTGTGTTAAAATCATAAATCACCTTGGTTATATTCAGGAGAAAATATTTAATATAAAAAATTCATCTGGTAAGCAACAGTCTGGGGGTTAAGGTGAATCCTCTAGTTTGATCTTAAAGAAGTAACTTCAGACATGTACAATATTTACTCATATGAGTATTGTCTTAATTGTGGATAGTAGTAGAACTGTTAAGTTCAAGTGCATTCCTGCGGCTGTGGTTTAGGATCCATAAAGTTATAATTGAAGACTGTAGGGGAAACTTTCTCTTAATATGGAGGAAGAATTTTTTTAAACAGTTAAGTATTGATTTTTATGATTGCATATAAAAGTCTTTCAAATTCTAAATCAATTAATTACTCTGATAGACAAAATTTAATTCATATAAGAAATATATTTGAATTGATATTTTTCTAAAGCATATTCAACAACCAATAGGAACATGGAAGACATGTTTGACTTCACTTATTAGGGAAAGCAAATAAGATAGTGAGACAGCACTCACACCTTTGAGAATCTTCTTTTTTATTTATTTATATTTATTTATATATTTATTTTGCTTTTTGGGTCACATCTGGCAATGCACAGGGGTTACTCCTGGCTCATGCACTCAGGAATTACTCCTGGCGATATTCAGAGGACCATATGGGATGCTGGGAATGGAACACGGGTTGGCCACATGCAAGGCAAACGCCCTACCCGCTGTGCTATTGCTCCAGCCCCAAGAATCTTCTTTTTTAAATAAAACCTGGATAGTTACCTTGGTAAAAATTATAGAAAGGAAACTCATATATAGTGTGGGTACCAATACAAATTGATAAATAAAATGAAGAAGACATTCTGTTAAAAAAAATCTGAAAATGAAAATACCACGTATAGGTATTTAACGAGAGACTATGCAATCTCTATATTGAAAAGATATAAGTACTTCTATATTCAAAGCTGTATTATTTACAACTGCTTAATATTGTAGCACTGTAGCACTGTCATCCTATTGTTCATCAATTTGCTCGAGCAGGCACCAGTAACATGCCCATTGTGATACTTGTTGTTACTGTTTTTGGCATATTTAATATGTCACATGTAGCTTGCCAAGCTCTGCTGTGTGGGGAGGATATTCTCGGTAGCTTGCTGGGCTCTCTGAGAGGGACAGAGGAATCAAACCCAGGTCGGCCGAATACAAGGCAAACGCCCTACCTGCTGTGTTATCACTCCAGTCTGCCTAATATTGGAGCAGCCTAAATGTTTGGATTATTGGGACAGGGAGATATTAGAGCTGGTAGAGTGCTTGCCTTACATGAGGCTGACCTGGCTTCTTTCCCTGGCACCATGAAGGATTCCCCGGGCACCAACACCAGGAATGATCCCTGAGCATGGAGCCGATACTAAGCCTTGAGCACTAGAAAGAAAGGAGTTATGATACTAATGCTAAATGCTATGTTAAATGTTAATTGCAAGCTATTTCAAAAAAACTAAAATTTGTTTTTTGACAATATGTGTGGAGTTTAAGTTAATTATGTGAAATGATAACTCAAAGACAAATACTATATGACTCATAGGTTTACTATATTTATCTAATGCAACTAACAGATTACAACAAAATCAACTTTTAAACTGAAAAATATGATGTTTACCACTGGGTAAGGAAACACAAGGAGGACAGATGGGGTCAATCTAATAATGGGAATAGCAGGGTAATGGTGGTGGTGAGTATGGTGAGCACTTATGCACGTTAATGAGCTTTACTCTCAAAATTAATGCCATATTGGTAAAAAAAAGTGAGTCAATAATTTTAATTAAAAACTTCTGTTCCAAAGACTATACTTTTAGTGATCATTTCTATAGTTTTTTACTAGAGAAGTTTCTCTGACTGTGCAGAGCACACTAAAAAAAAAAATTCTGTCTAAGAGAATCTGCTTAATAAAGATTTCATCATTCTAATCTCTCTAAGAGAAGGTGGATTGGTGTTCAAATGAGCCCACCAGCTTTGATCAGAAGTAGAGATCTGGAAGTCCCTATGTTGGTTAACTGGAGACTTCTGAATTTCCCTTCCTACCTAAGAGAAAGGAAGTTATAAGGAAATTCTCTTAGGTAGGAAGGGAAATTTATATAAAACAAAACTGAGCAATTTTTTTGGATAATATTCCAGAAGGTAGCAGAACAATTCTTACACATCATAAAACCAAGAGAATAACAAATAAAAATGGGTAGGAAAAACTGAGCCATGCTAAACATTATACTCCTGTGTCATACACTGCCCAGCTTCTTAAGCATTTGAGCCACACACATAGAATCTCAACTCTTAAGCGTCACCGAAAAGAGTGTCCCTAAATCACCTGGTTCTAAAAAGTCCATGGAACCTGTATTCTTAAATCCCACAGGGCGAGAGTAGTTCATGTGTACATGAGCATTTGCTGTAACCATCTCCTCTATACAAAAAAGGAAAGAAAGAAAGAGAGAAAGAGAGAGAGAAAGAAAGAGAGAGAAGAAAGAAAGAAAGAAAGAAAGAAAGAAAGAAAGAAAGAAAGAAAGAAAGAAAGAAAGAAAGAAAGAAAGAAAGAAAGAAAGAAAGAAAGAAAGAAAGAAAGGAGAGAGAAGGAGAGAGAGAAAGAAAGAAAGAAAGAAAGGAAGAAAGAAAGAAAGAAAGAAAGAAAGAAAGAAAGAAAGAAAGAAAGAAAGAAAGAAAGAAAGAAAGAAAGAAAGAAAGAAAGAAAGAAAGAAAGAAAGAAAGAAAGAAAGAAAGGAGAGAGAAGGAGGGAGGGAGAGAAAGAAAGAAAGAAAGGAAGAAAGAAAGAAAGAAAGAAAGAAAGAAAGAAAGAAAGAAAGAAAGAAAGAAAGAAAGAAAGAAAGAAAGAAAGAAAGGAGAGAGAAGGAGAGAGAGAAAGAAAGAAAGAAAGAAAGAAAGAAAGAAAGAAAGAAAGAAAGAAAGAAAGAAAGAAAGAAAGAAAGAAAGAAAGAAAGAAAGAAGAGAGAAGGAGGGAGGGAGAGAAAGAAAGAAAGAAAGAAAGAGAGAGAGAAAGAAAGAAAGAAAGAGAGAAAGAGAGAAAAAAGAGAAAGAAAGAAAGAAAGAAAGAGAGAGAGAGAAAAAAAGAGAGAGAGAAAGAAAGAAAGAAAGAAAGAAAGAAAGAAAGAAAGAAAGAAAGAAAGAAAGAAAGAAAGAAAGAAAGAAAGAGAGAAAGAAAGAAAGAGAGAAAGAGAGAAAAGAGAGAGAGAAAGAAAGAGAGAAAGAAAGAAAGAAAGAAAGAAAGAAAGAAAGAAAGAAAGAAAGAAAGAAAGAAAGAAAGAAAGAAAGAAAGAAAGAAAGAAAGAAAGAAAGAAAGAAAGAAAGAGAGAGGGAGAGTGAGATGACTGCTTCTAATTTCTCCTTGGAAGGCACTTCTTGCATATTTTCTCAGTTCTGTCTGCGTTCTAAGTCCTAATCACTATGTGTGGTTACTGATTTTTCCCGGAGCTTGAAAGAGCTAGTGGGACATCCTCACTCTCTTCCTCTCATCCTGCTCCAGTAATAAAACCAAGTATGCAATTTCTCCTTGAAAGGTCCTTGTCCACATGCCTAGTGTGCTAGCTGTTATGACTCTCATCTGAGAAACCCAATTCACTTGTGCTACCAGCTGACAAGCTTTGACATTTATGAGTCCCACCGGAACCATACAAAACAAAGAAGTATTTCTATTTAGATATACAAACAATTCCAGTGATTACACTCTCAGTCTCAACATACAGTAAGGAAAAAAAATCCCAAGCTTCTGATTTCTATCTTATTGGGGCTAGACTACATACACTGTCTCTCCAAGCTGCTGAGTTTCCAATTAACCTGCATCAGAAAGCTTAAAAGACAAGTAATTACTAATAAACCTGAAACCTCGACAGGTATAAGGTTATTTCCTATACCTTTGGGAAACTGACAGATCTTAACATATTCTTAAGTACTGGGAGTCACAGAGAACAAAGACCCAGGCGGTTTCCATAATCACAGAGGTTTGAGAGGCAGCAAGGAGCCAGGGGCCCGGCTGATTGATGAGGTTCATTTACACAAGGCCGGTCAGGATAGGAGTGCCAGTTTTATCTCACACGTGGAAGCCAAACCAGTTAAAGAAAATAAAGCAGAAGAGTATGTTTCAAACAAGGCAAGTCCTCAGAATTGAACTTAATGAAACAGACTAAGTGATTTACCCAATAAAGAGTTCAAAATAATACTCATAAACGTGATTACTAATGTAAGAAGGATAAATATGAAGTCGAGATTTGAACGCTGAACAATATTTTACAGTATCCAACAAAAATTCTAGAAATTTAAAAAAAAATGTGATAAGTGAATTTTAAATTTTAGTAGAGAATTTCAACAACAAATAAAATCAAGCACAAACTTAAAGTATGTAAGAACTGAGGATCATATGCAAGATTTCTTATATATTTTCCACTGAAGACCCCTTTTTGTCTGAGAAAGTTTATTGGGTTACTCCATCACAGTGCTCCCATTCCTCTGTGTGTATTTGTAACTGCTTTCTTTGTGTTCTGTTGACTTGTCAATATTGTTTTTCTCTTCTCCTTAAGTCCTTTGCATAGTTAATTCAAAGCAATGTCCTTTTTGTATAGATACAGAAAGACAGCTAAAAAGACATGCTTTTGTAACTTGGGAGTTAAGTGACTCTGAGTAATATCACCTCCTGGGCATCTGTTCTCTCGACTGAATTATCAGTTGTTCTTACTTTCTATCACCCCCAAAGCAGGGTCCCGATGAGGGACTTGATGGACCCAGGACAAGCAGTGAAATGGGCCTGGACAAAGTGCCATAATACTTAACTATAACTATAACTATAATTATATGGTCATAGACAATTTCTGTCATGATCCGAAAAGTAATACCTAGATTTGGACCCTGCTAGGGGTTGGAATGATTAATCTGGCCTAAGCACTGTAGTCTGAGTCTGTGGCGAGATATCCCCAGGAGAGCCACCCTACAAGCTCAATGTATCTCTTACTGTATCCATACAAAATAACTAATATTAAGAAGTAGAATTAAGATGTTAATTAAGTTATTGGACTAAGGAGAGGAGAAACACCCCTATGCCCCTAGGCAGGATTTCCATCCTTGAGCCTGATCATCAATCAGGATGGGCTTTCTTATATTGATTTTATACAGACTTTCTTATGTTGATTTTGCTACCAGATAGGGTGTGGAGGCGACTCCCAATGTGGGGGAGTTAGAGAGAGACAAGAGAGAGACCAGGGCCACACGAAGGAGTATTGAGAGACCAGCAAGGGCACAGAGGGAGAAGAATCTAGGGGAAGAATGCAGGAGCAGGTGTGTGGAGAGATGAGACACCAGGCTGCGAGAGAAGGTGTGAAGAGATGAGCAGGAGAGACAGGAGGAGATGGGAAAGAGGGGCAGTTTGAGACTAGAAGGGGGAGTTTAGTGAGACTGGAACAGCCGCATGGGGAGAATGGAATAAATAACAACTGATCATCAACTGGCTTGGCCCTCGCTTCCTTCTTTGTCTGCCCATCGCATGGGCTGCCCCTGGTGAGGGAGTGGCCAGGCTTTCCCTAGCCACCCGGGAGATTACACAGACATAGATGGTAAAATTCCCAATACAATTTTAACAAATACTTAATTCAGCAGTATACTTAAAGAATCATATGCCATGATTGGTTGGAAATTATTCATATTATCCATTTACAAAATGAAAAATAGCAACCATAGAATTGGGCCTAAATATGGCATCGAAGTTTGAAGCTGTGAACTTAACCCCAGTCTTGCCAAGATGCACCAAGCATAATCTCAACAACTTCATTGTTTGGATGTTTTTGCCCAAGTGCCGGCCAATCTGCAGTGCACAAAAAGCTGAAAGCGTTTCTGATTTCAAACTACATTAAAAGTTATAAAAATGAAAGCAGTGTGGTGCTGGCATAAAATTAAACACAATAAGCAATGAAACAAAATAGAGAGCTCCAAAATAAAGCCACACATACATGGTCACTCAATTCACAAAGATGGCACCAAGAATAAACAATAGGGAACAAATTATAGTGATACTGGGTAAATTGGACAGCCGCAAGGAAATAAACAAAGCTAAAACTATAACTCACTGCACATACAAAACTTAACACAAAACTGAAAAAAGACTAGAACATAATTGAAATTGAAAATAGACAATTTTAAAAGGGACAAATAGCGGATAATTGCATGGTCATTGGCCTTGACAGACTTTTTATATTTGTCATCCATAGCAAAACAATTGGTATTATATCCATCAAACTAAAATACATCTTTCTAGAAAAGAAAATCATAAAATAAATGAAAACTTGATAGATGACAGATGTTTCGAAACCAAATATCCAACATGGTATAAATATTAAAAAATATAATGGGCTAGAAAAAGATCACAGGTGGTAAAGAACATGTCTAGCATGTGCAAGACCCTGAATTTGACCCCGGTATCACATCTCTTGGAACACTACCAGTTGTCACCATATTGGCCCTGGACACAATTAACTTAAATGTGTTGCCACTCTACCCGGAGTAGACCCAGGACCTTGTACTGCCACAAAAGTTAAAATGAAAAGTAAATTAATATAACATTACACATGCAATTGAATAGAAAACTTAAATAACCCCCAATTTAAATATAGTTAAAATTTGTATACATTTTTCTAAGATAGTCATCTAAATAGTCAATATGAAAATGTGCTTAATATCATTCACCAAATTGCAAATCAAAACCATAATGATATTTTACTCCATATCTGTGGGGGTATGTATTATTTAAATAAAAGATAAGTAATTGTGAGTATGTGGATAAAGGGGTCCCTTCCACCCTCTGACTGGGAATGTAAACTGGCACAGCCAGTATGTGGAAAAATAAAAAAATTTTTGCTTTCTCAAGAAATTACTAATAGAACTAACTGCCAAATGAGTCACATCTACATTCATTTGCAAAGGAAAAGAATCACATCCCCTAAGAGAGATTTACATTCCCAGCATTATCACAATAACCAAGTTATGCTAACAGTATGTCAGGTCACAGATGAACAGATAAAGTGTTATGTGTTTATGCACCATAGGCACCATAGATAATTATTAAGCTTTTTTAGAATAAAGTAATCACACCATTTGCTATAAGAATGAATCATGGGGCTTTATGTGAAATAAAATGAATCAGAATGATAAAGACAAGTACTGCATGACATATAGAAAAAATGTCAGGAATAATATAATAGTGGTCTTTGATGGTGTAGAGGAAATGAGAAGATGGTGGTAAAAGATACAATGTTTGAGGTATAAGATTTTCTTTATTTGAGAATTGAACAAATGAGGTGCTAGTTATGGTAGTTATAGTTGATAATACTGTAATGATAACTGAAATTTGGTTAGAGTGAAACTTATGTTCTCACTTTTTTTTCCCTAACAAAGATTAAGTAGAAGTTATAAATTGGACATCAGCTGCATGAAATTGTTTTGCTAAGACTTGTACTAAACAATTGACCCATCTATGAGTCATATGTTATTAAATTTCTACAGTTTTTAATCTACAGTTTTTTTTAATAAATTTTATTGAATCACCATGTTGAGGGTTACATAGTTCTCTCAGGATTATGTCAGTTATACAATACTCAAACACCCTTCCCTTCACCAGTGCCTATATTACATCACCAACCACCCCATTATACCTCCTGCCCCCTCCTGCCTCCCCAGTCCCCGCCCTTGAAAGTGATAAATTTCACTTCGTTTACGCTTTATCTTGGTTACATTCCATGTTTCAACACATAACTCACTATTGTTGCTAGGGTTTCCCCCCAAAAAAGAAAAGACAGTCCTACTGTCAAGGAAGCATTTGATGGCTCTCCATTGCTGAGAATGTAGAGATATTAAGTCCCGCTGTTTGTTACATAACTTTTCTATTCCCCGCCCCCTCGTCCCGCACCACCGAGTTCACGCCTGTTTAGTAATCACCACGCTGCCTGACAAAGGGAAAAAAAAAATGAAAAAGATGGTTATTTCCCGTCATCAGCCGGCGTGGGTCTCTGGCTTAGTTGATAGTCTGGTAGAATGTCTGCCAGCAGTTTCTGGAACCAAAAGTAATACGCTGGTATCGGCCCCAGCTCAAGGTTCCACCAGCGTCCCGCTGTTCCAAGGACATAATAATTTATTTCCTTGTATCCCATTCCCATGCCACCAGGTCCGTGTCAGCTTAATGGACATCATACTATGGTTAACGCCACGCCGCGTTTCTTCCCGAGAAAGAAGGATATTTCTTCTCAGCCGGCATGGGGATATGGCTTAGTTCAGTCTATAGAGATGGCTACTACTTTGATTGCCTTCAACATTTCAGCAAAAGACTTACTATTCTTGTTAGGATTTCCCACCAAAGTCCGGCCAGTTAAAAAGGAACCATTTCATATTGGTTATGATTAAATGACATTAGGTCGCGCGGCCATAGCAGCAGCCTCGCAGCTTTGAATTTCTGTATAAAGTCCAGGGAAAGTACAGCCAGAAATTACACGTCACTACAAACTTTAACCCTGTTATGGTCCCCCCAAAGTCCAACCCGTTACAAAGGAACCATTTCATATTGCTGATGATTAGATGACATTAGGCTGCCGCAGCCGCGCAGTTTTGGTTTTCTATATAAAGTCCAGGGAAAATTCTGCCTAAAATTCTATCGCTACAATCTTTTACCCTTCAAAAAAAAACTCAGTACTATTGTTTGGAGTTTACCCCCACAGTAAGCCTGCTAAAACGGAACATTTACATGTTGCTGACAATTAAGAGATATCAGGTCACGCGCTGAGCGGTTTTGGATTTCTATATGAAGTCCAGGGAAAATTCTTTTGGTAATTGCATCACTCGCTGGCGGCGCCTGGGCGAGTAGCTCCGAGCACACAGTTTGGAGGCAATTTGGGGGCACCACTCTTGTCCAAAGTGGTTCAGTTGCCTCCGGGGTCAATCTCGCATGGCGACACAAAGGAGCGTCCCCACATGGCTCTGTGCTTAAATATCCTCGGCACAGGGAGGACCCGGAAGTCCCGCCCCATCGGCTTTCCCGGGCTTCCTGCATAGTCTAAAAACTGGCTGTTGCCTCGATGCATTCAAAAAGAAAGAGTTGAGAGAGAAAAGACCATACCCCGCTGGCAGCGCCTGGGCCAGTAGCTCCAAGCACACAGTTTGGAGGCATTTTGGGGGCGCCGCTCGTGTCCAAAGTGGTTCAGTTTCCTCCGGGGTCGGTCTCACGTGGCGGCACAAAGCTAATCTACAGTTTTTATACCGGTCTCCAGTATATGCCCCCCATTCTCACAATGATCCCAATTCACTCTGAGTCCCAGGAAATAAAAGGTCAAGTATAATGTCAGGACAGTGTGGTTCTGAAGCTGTTACTACTACAGTGTATTTCTGGAATGAAAAGATAGAGTTGGAATCCCAGTAAAGGTGCTGATTCAAGGTACTGATCCCAGTTCTGTGACTTCTGCTTGAGATGAAGGAGAAATGTGTCAGTGGAAGATCCAAAATTGAATAACTGAACCATCTTTAGATGCTACTGATTGTCATTAAATCTACATCCTAGGCCTCCAAGTAGTATTTCTTCCATTTTCATGGTAGAGGCCTTCATATTATCCACTTCTAAGAAAACAGTGAGACCCCTAAAGAATGTGCCAGAAAGATAAATCTTGCTGGAATTATTATTATTAAGATAAATGAGCAACATTTTAGCTAACTCTCCAATTGTGGAATGATTCAGAGAGACCTCATAGTGAGACAGTGAATTGAAAAAGCTGAAATCTGCTTCAGTGACTTTCTGCCCCCCTTTCTAAATCAAAACTGCCAATTTCATGTCTACAACTGAGATCATTTATTCAAAATGCATTATGTAACTCTAGTCTCTGAAGTCCTTTTTGCTACCTTTAAATTGCTTTGATGCACAGAGACCTAAGAATTTCTTCAAAGGAGATAAAAAAATTTTAGCAAAAAGGTTACTGACAAAATAATTTTGAAACAATGATACCCATTTGATGATTACTCTCATGACTTCATCAGTGAAACATCTTGAGAAAACTCAAAACTTTGAACAAAAATAGAGTCTTACAATCTAAATCCAAGTAATTTAGTCTGTGGATGCAGAAATCTCTTTTTTTGTATTATGTCCTTTAAGAATGACAATTGTAATTAATTAAGAAACCTATTAAAACATGTAATTATCTTACCTACAGAATTGACCACAAGTTGAAATCAAGTAAAATTGATGATTGATCTCTAACAGTCAGAAATATTGGGGAAAGTATGTTAAGTCTTCAAAACAAAAGATTTATTAATAACATTTAAAAAATTGTTTATTAGTGAATCACCATGAGGTACTGTTACAAACTTATGAATTTTCATGTTTGCATTTCAGACATACAGTGATCGTTTACCCATCCCTCCACCAGTGCCTATTCACCTCCACCAATGTTCCCAGTATCCCTCCCACCACCCCCACCCCATCCCCCACCACCCCACCCTGCCTCTGTGGCAGGGCATTCCCTTTTGTTCTTTCTCCTTTTGGTTGTTATAGTTTGCAATAGAGGTATTGAGTGGCCCTCATGTTTGGTCTATAGTGTAATAAATAAATAACATTTATACACTAATACTTTCTCCTTTCTCCAAAAAATAAAGAAATGAAAATCAAAGTCAGTGAACTGCATAATAGTATACAACCTATTGCACATCAAATTACCTATGGTCTACATATCTTTATGTAGACCATATTTATAAATATATCTACATATCTATATATCAACTTATCAGGATCACAAAATGGTAGAATATGCAATCCTCTGCCTGCTTCATAGCCTAATTTTAATGTTATCTGAGAAGGCTGATTTGCTTTATCCAAGACACTAGAATCATATGTTATGGTATAGATACACAAGATATACAAAATTAACACAAAATGTATAATTTTTCTAGTGTTATACCTAGCAAATTAAATTATGATTAGTTTTTTAAAAGTTACCTTTACTTTACTTCACATGCTTTCAGAACATAAATGTACTCAAAACACAGTATTTGGCACTTGCCACTTAGGCTGCTTCAAAAACCACTAGTGTTCTTAAATTACAGAGTAAAGAATTCTGAATGGGCAAACACACACTCCTAATATCTAGGCATATTTTCACTGTATGAAAGGGCTGTTTCACAGGATAATGTAGAGGATGGGACCAGAAAGCATGTATACAGTAACAAGTATGTACGATAATGAAAGCTTCCTTTGTGCATTGCTCTAGAATTTCCTCTTTGTTTTGGAAACTTCTGAGAGAAGAGGTTAGGAAGTTTGCCACTAAGTAAATGACAAGCTTTAAATACACTTTAAAAAATATAGTGCACTAAGAATTAAATCAACAGGCAGCTCCAAACTATAGAGTAAATGAAACTACAAATTACATTTATAGGATACATTTCATCCGGAGGAATCCCAGAGCACTTGCTAACCTGATTAGAAGTGCCCATGTAGGAATCAGCACACCTACCCCTGAAATACGGCTGCCTTTGGGCCGCATCCTGGCAGCTATTTAGCAAAAGACAGGCGTATAGCTCTCGGAGAGGGCCAGAGGCCGGGGCCTGAGCGCGCGCCCATCAGCTCCTGATTCAATGCTGCAGAGCTGTGTAATACAAAGCATGGTCTGGAAATGAGAATGTCGAGGAAATTATATTAGGGCCAGCCATCCGGGAAATTATGGTGTTTCTCTCTCACGGTGTAGTGAGCATGGGCTCTAGAGTCAGACTCTCCTTGGGGGCAAAACGCACTCTGACCATTTACTACCCTGTATGCTCTTGAGCAGCCTACCCTATAACTGCACGTCTCAGGTGAAGCTTTCACTCAGGGCTTGGGACGGAGGGAATGTATAATTACTGCTCCTTTCCTTCTGCTGCTCGCTGATTAGAGAGATAATCTTTGCCATCACTCTTTGAGTTTTCAGACACACGCTTTATAATGTTTAACATGTGCAGTACTTTAGTGCCGTATGTGGAGATATACTCAAAAGCACATCTATAAAAATTGTTCTAATGAGATACACATGTGTATGACAGTGGAGGTATTTATTTATATTCTTGCTTTGCACTCCATCATGGTGCAGAGGAAGAGCTGCAAATAGAGGGGTAAGTGTCACAATGGAGTTCAAGGAGCTCCCCTGTATTGTCACAAGGAAAAGTCACATCGAAGAGTAAAGATTCTCGTGGGACTGCTCTGCAGAACTGAGCTTACCATGGTAGGGGATGGAGAGGGGAACAGGCTGTGTGGACACTCGAGTGCTTGGTGTGCTGTTGGAACATTGCCTGCAAAAAAACGTCTAACTAGGGGCTGGATTGTACAGTAGGTAGGGCGTTTGCCTTGCATGCTGCAGACCGGGATTCAATTCTCAGCATCCCATATGGTCCTCTGAGCACCACCAGAGGTGATTCCTGAGTGCAGAGCCAGGAGTAACCCCTGTGCATTGCCAGGTGTGACCCCCAAAAAACAAACTTCTAACTAGTTCCTGACTACCTCCAGTTATGGTCCAAAACCATACAAAACAACCAAAAAAAAAAAAAGAAACCAAAAAACCTATAAGCTTATGGTTAACAGTAATTTAAATCACTGCATCTAAAATAAACAGCTTTGGGGTCATACTTTAGCTAAAACTGTACAAAATGTATTTATTTATTTATTTGGGTCACACTCTGAGGTTCTCAGTTACTCCTGTCTCTGTGTTCAGGAATCACTTCTGGTGGCCTCAGGGAACCTTACAGGGTACATAGGATCAAACCTAGGTTGACCACAGACAAAGCAAGCCCACTACCACTGTATTATTGTTCTGGGCCCAAAGATAAATTTTAAAATGCTCATGATTGGAGAGATCCCCTTAGGTAGGTAAATATGATAAAAGGCAGACTTAGTATGTATTTATAGACTGCTCAATTTTCTTATATTCTCAATAAAGTGGGAACAAAATCATAAATTTAGACTGAAGGCAGAGCAGAAAGTTTTAGATCTGTGGAGAGTACATGATATGTTAGATAATCACAAGACTCAATGGACAGGATTAGCATGGCAGGATTTCTGGTCAGCTTTAATGGCACTCTCGAGGATTGTGGTCACATTCTTGCAGTGAGGCTAGTCATCATGTTTGCAATTTTTATTTACTATATTCAGGTACATAGCTTTAAGAATATTGAGATGATGAAGAGTTGGGGGGAATTATTTCTGTAAACCATAAATACCTATAAAAAAACAAAAAGATGTTTTCTGGAGCTTCATCCTGGGGCAATTTTTGCTCCTCTCACATAATAAAGAATGAATCGGAGTGACCCAGAAGTGGATAAAGGACTGCAGCAATAGTTGGAAGGTGGTGACCTTATCAAGTTCTAGGAGATTCAGAGTTAGCGCGTGCAAAAGGTTATTTGTCGGGCTCATGGTAAAGTGTCTGGTTTCTCTCCAGTCTAAACTCAGGCCTTAAATCTCATGGGACCACTTCCCTGAGAGCATGTTTGGGAAGTCCAAACGAGGAATGACTCTGGTGTTTAAACAAATAGTACAACTGCAGATACTTGTTTGTATAATCTATTCTTCATTAAGTTTCTATAACCCTAACCTGCAGGTTTACAGCAAGTCCTTGGCATGTGGCCATCATCATTTCCCTCCCCTCCAAAACTAATAAAGCCAGAGAGCTGGGTTAGTTAAGGGATGCAATCAATAAGGGGTCCTATAACACTATAACCTGGGCACCAAGACTAGCCCCAAACCTAGGAGGACAGAAGGACAGAGAGGGCCCTGATCTAAAGCTGGGGGAGAGAAATGGGGCGGGGAGAGGAGGAGGAGGAGGAAGATGAGGACAAGGATGAAGACGAGGATGAGGAGAGAGAGAGAGAGAGAGAGAGAGGAGAGAGAGAGAGAGAGAGAGAGGGAGAGAGAGATGGAGGCATTGCTGTTGGCTGGAGAATGCTAGGGGCTGTGGAGACCTACTCCCCTCTTGCAATACATAGCCTAGCTTAGCATCTGCACAGCTATTTTGGAAAGCAGCTCTTACAGTGACTCAGTTGAACCTGCATCACTACGCCAAACCATCAGTTGTACCAGACACCCACTTATGGGAATCAGCTAGAAAGGCAGAATTAACCCTGCAAGAAGTCAGTGTAGATAAGCAAGGGACCAATCAAGGAAAAAGTCACCAGGGAGTGGTCTGACGTGATCAGGAATGCCCCTTGCAATCGTAGAGTATAAAAGGACCCTGGAAACAAAAGGAGGGGCTGCTACTGAGGAGATGGCCCTGATCGCTCAGCATTCTTAGCCTTCTCAATGTTTTCAGCTTTCTGAACTCAACTCTTGTTTGACTTGTGCCAAATAAAATATTATACTACAAAGCTCATTGCTTTTTGTGGTCTTTCGGCCACCAAACCCTAACAGGGGCAAATAGAAGCCAGCTTAGAGGCAGGTGGGAGATGAAGGAGTTGGTGCTTTTCCCAAAGCTGTTAGAAAAGGTCTAAAATAGAGCACGTGGGTACATGAGCCACAGGTTGGAGAGTTTGGGGACAGCCCAAGACTGCTAGAAAGCTGAGAGATTGCACACATCTTTAATGTGCATAACTTGAATTAAGAGACATTCTTCCAACCAGAGCACTTTTACTCTGCCTACCTCGACTTCCAAATGCAGAAACTCCAAGGAACCTCAGGCTGCTCCCTCCACACTGAAGGGTTAGCAGTTGTGCATTCACAGATGTGGCTTTGAGGCTCCCCCACCAATGTGGCTGCCAACCTTTTACGCTCTTTCTGGTTGTTTGCCTTTGGCACGGTTGTTTGCTCTTCATCGGTTGAAAGAGTGAAAATATGGTAGCTAATATACCCCCAAGTTTCCCAACCAGCAAAATGCAGAACCCCTGGCATAACTCTGTGGCCAAGGCCTCCCAATTGGTGCAGCTGCCAGGATTTGGCAGGAAGAGGCCCTCCAAATGGTGTCAAGGATAGGCCTGGCACCGCTGAGCAGACCTCAGAGCGCACCTGCAGCGGGTACCCAACAACCAACTTCACACAAAGGATTCAGGACCAGCCGAGGTTGACACTTGAGGTCCCCTGGAATGAGGAGCACTGGTAAAAGGGCCTGCCATGGGTGGGTGGAAATAACTGGGCATGGATGAAATCCTGGCCAGCCTGCGGCAAGTGCTGGAAAAACCTGCAGCTCAGTAGCTGCAGAGTTACTGGATCTGGATTTCCTCCTCATAGGCTTGCAACAGAACTGACCAGAGCATGTCCTGGTGGACGGAACAGCCAGCCCGATTACAGTTGGACAACTGAGAGGAAAAGCCTCGGAGCAGAGGATCAGCTGGCAGTTGAGCTGCAGGAGATGAAAGAAAGATGATGCTCACCGGCCTAGGCGGTGTGGAGAGCCAGGAACCCCCGAGACTTGGCCAGTCGCCTGGGAAAGAGGAGGCGGCCCCCGCTGAGAGTCACCTACAGGCAGGTGTGAGTTAATCTGCTGATAGTGGGGAGGTTGTTGCCTACCTGGCTTATCTCTTCAAATGTCTGAAACATCTAACTGACATCCACCAGGCGTCATTCCAGAGGAGCACTTAACCCTTGGTTGCCTGGGTTTCCTGCTAGTGTGTGCTAAAGATCCAATGTCTTCATTCCCCTGAAGCAGGTGGTGAAAGAAGGAAAGTCCAGCTCAGATGTGCGAAGGGAACGCCGTTCTGTCACCCCATCTAGAAGCTTCCCGGCCCTAGTTATGTTTGTGCTTGCAGGTATAATAGATGTTGAGTTCCTCTCCTGCCAGTGACCCCTGGCCTCATGAAAGAACAAATGAACTGTTCCCATCCCTCCTTATCTAACGGGTTGGGCTGAGGGGGCACAGCCCCCCTGCTAAGCAGACTCCCCATTGCCCAGAGAGACTGGAGGAAGAAGGGACTCTAATGGACCAAAAGGGGGGTGGGAAGGGAGTGGGCTGGGCTTTGAATTCAAGTGACTGTATTTCCCATTGAATTTGGAACAGGCACAGAATCTGCAGGAAGGTTCTTCCTGTCCAAATCATGCCAATACTAGAAAATATACCACAAGAAGCGGTTGACCAAGGGAAAATCCCAAAGGACAGGGATCACAAAAATCATACTGCAGGGGCTGGAGTGATGCCTTGCACGAGGCTGACCTGGGTTCAATTCCCAGCATCCCTTATGGGCCCCCCAGAACCACCAGGAATAATTTCTGAATGCAGAGCCGAAGGGCTCATGGTAAAATGTTAGGTTACTTTTCACCTTCCTTAATGGAAATAAAGATATCTGGGGAAATGTAAGAAGAAAACATTATCCTAACACACAGACAGTACCATTTTAGATGCTTTCTTACCGATAGCTTTTTTCTTCTTTTTTTTTTTTTTTTGGCTTTTTGGGTCACACCCAGAGATGCACAGGGGTTACTCCTGGCTTTTGCACTCAGGAATTACTTCTGGCAGTGCTCAGGAGACCAAATGTGATGTTAGGAATCGAACCCCGGTCAGCCGCATACAAGGCAAAGGCCCTACATGTTGTATTATGGCTCTAACTCCAAGTTTTTTGTTTTTTTTTTATTAAGAAGATGTTGGTCTACAACACTATAAAACTTCCCCACTTTGACAATTGTGGCTGTCATAAAATAGCCACCACCAAGGATTTCATGAAACATTCACCACCATCTGCATCAGGGGAAGGCAGTGGACAAGGCTGCTACCTTCATCAGGATATGACACGTTCTTGGGTCTGGCCACAGTCTTCATCTACATGTGTTGAGTGAGTAGTGCAGCATGTCCCGTTTGGGCTGTTGAAAATTGAGAGTGAGGAACTGGGCTAATTCTCAGTGAATCACGAGGAGGTCCATGAAGTTGTTGATATATTACACACCCATTTGTAAGTGATTCGGACCTGCTTACCAGAGGTAAGGCAGTGTGGTCTGCATGCTAGGTGTGAAGTATGGTCCATCTGCTAGCTGGTGAGACTGAGAAAGTTCATACAATTTGGGGCATTTCCCAGTAGCTAGCCAACAAATGGGGGTGAGCAGCAGGGAGTTCTTGTTGCTAAGGTTAGACCCGATTGATTGCTACCACTTGGCCCTCATCTAGCTAGGGCTCATTTGCTACTCTCATCAGGAGTTTCCATCAGAGTTTAGAAGTATGGGGAGTGGGTTCTAAGATGGCACTTCTGATGTCCACAAGGTGAAAGAGGTTACCAAGATGATAGACTGGAGACATAGCACAGCGGGTAGGGTGTTTGCCTTGCACTCGGCCGACCCGGGTTCAATTCCTCCGTCCCTTCCGGAGAGCCTGGCAAGCTATCTAGAGTATCCCGCTTGCATGTCAGAGCCTGGCAAGCTACCAATGGTGTATTTGATATGCCAAAAACAGTAACAAGAAGTCTCACAATGGAGACATTACTGGTGCCTGCTCGAGCAAATCAATGAACAATTGGACAACAGTGCTACAGTGCTACCAAGATGATGCTGGCTAATGATTCATGCCAGGATCTCACATGGTGGGAACAAACTCACTGGGGAATAAAGTCATGTTAGTCATAAAACTGATCTATTGCTCCATTTTATGTTCTTATTTATCAAATACTTCTGAAAGTGAGGTAGAAAAACTAAGGAGTTATCTTTGTTTCCTGTTTTAATGTCGTATTGCCAAAGGTCTTCTCCACAGCAATATAATGTATTTTTAGCACACTGTTTCCTAACACTTTTATGGTTTCATCTTTTATATTTCAGTCTTTGCTGCAACTTAAATTTATTGTGGGCAACAACAATTTAATTGAACCTTAAAAATTCTGTTAGTTGTCACAGAGCCATTTTACTGAATAGTACAAACATCTTCAACTGATCTGCAATTATAACATGTATAGATGAGTTATCAAAAAAAGAATACCTTGTTTTGAGGCATCAAATGAAGTGGTTTTGAACCAGTTTGCTAGAATACTTCCACTCTGAATAGGAAAGTTTATTTTCTCATAGTTATAGGTCTTAAATGATATGATCCCAGCAGCCCCACACAAATGCCTCCTCTGTTCCTGAACGACCATGATCCGGAAAACCACTAACTAATTTCGGAGCCCAGCGGCTTCTTGCAGAAATGCCTCTAGACTGTGAACCAAGCTAAGGCCCCATAGCGCCCCGGGAGGGGAAAGGTTTTTCTCTCTGGGCCTTTCCTTTCGGCCCTGGTGGCGTGGCGACTGCCAGCTTTTATTTTGATATATCTTTAACAAATATGTTTAGCTTGCTATTAAGCCAGTCCAATTAAATTTTTACTTCAGACACTATAGTTCTCATCTTCAGAAGTTCTGTTTATCTTTTTTATTTTTTATTTAAAATTTTATTGAATCACCATGAGATAGTTACAAGCTTTCATGTTTGGGTTACAATAACACAATGATCAAATACCCATCCCTGTATAAACATTATTGACCTCTACTTTTGTCCATTTTTATTTTTTGGCCAAGAGCTGCATTTTATTTCATGATTGTCTCTATAGTACTTATTCTAGTTTATTAATTTCATTCTTGAATTTTCACTCGTTCCTTATTCATACTATATTGACCTATTGATCTCCACTTTGGTTTCATTTCTGATGCCTCACAGTCCTTGCCACAGCATGCTGTCTAGGCGTGCGGTGGTGGATTCTTGCAGTGCAGAGGCCTCTCTTATTTCTTTTCTCATAGAAAGGTTGGAGAGCAGCATGATGGTGCTTAAGATGGTGGTACCTGCTCACAGGAGGAAGGGCATTCCTGTGGGGACTTCTCTGTTTCCTGACCTGTCCTGACTGGCTATTGGGGGCCCTTTGTGTGACTAGTCACACAGATCCTCTAAGGAGCTGGTTCTTCAGATAAGGGATTCTGTCATTGTCTCCAGCTGCAAGACTCCTACCTCTATCATCATATTCGTGGACATTATAGTCCCTTGATTTCTTTTTATTTTTTAAATTTTTTTATTGAATCACCATGAGAACAGTTACAAAGCTTTCAGGTTTAAGCCTCAGTCATACAATGATTAAACACCCATCCTTTCACCAGTGCACATGTTCCACCACCAAGAACCCCAGTATACCCCCCATCCCAGTCCCCATCCTGTCTGTGTGGCAGATGATTTTCATTTTACTCTCTCCTTACTTTGATTATATTCAATATTTGGACAGAGAACACACTATTATTATTTGAAATTTGTCCCCAACAATCAGACCTGCCGAAAAGGCATCATTTGATAATTTGTTTTCTATTGCTGTAATGAAGAATATGTGATTTTGGATTTTTGGTATTTTAGTAATTTAGTCCAGAGTGATTTCTGCCAGGAGCTGCTGGGTTCTGAAATTGGTTTGGGTGCCTCTGGGATCATGGCCGTTCAGGAGCAGAGGAGTCGTTTGTGGGCGGCCGCTCAGGGTCTCATCTGGGCGGGGGGACGGGGGGAGCAGCGCTGGTACTGCCCCCCCCATCCCAAGATTTCCCATGTGCCCCGCCACTGCAAACTTGTACCTCTGCCCAATGGGCTCTGAAAGATGGCAGTTGCCATGCCGCCACCGCCGCCGAAGGAAAGGCCGAGGGACAAAATATTTCCCCTCCCAGGGCATCACGGAGCTGTAGCTTAGTTCAGTCTAGAGACATTTCTACAAGAAGCTGCTGGTTTCCGAAATTGGTTTGTGTGCCTCTGGGGCTCTCTCTATAGATTTGGGCATTATATTTTGCTTGGACATTCAACACCACCATTCAATCCTGCCTTCTAGAGGCAGATGCTAGATCATCTATTTTCGATTACTCACTTTGTGTATCAAGAAAGGTCGCATGGCTGCTTATTCAGAGAAATAGTCCTGGTCCCCACACACTGGAGCCATGTTTGAAGAAGCTCAGTATTGCCGGGATTCCATCTGGAGAAGGCATCTGTTTATCTTTTAAAATCTAAAATTTCTCAAATATTCTTATTCTCTCTAACATTCAATAATATTAAACAATAAACTATTATAGCTCTTGTAACAAATTTTTATGCTTGATATACTACCTTTGGTAACTATGAACATTGATTCTTTTGGTTAGGAGTCACATTTTCCTGTTTCTTGGTATATCTTGTATTTTGAACAAGAAGCTGGGTATTATGGTGACTACTTTGCTGGAGATCTGAATTTGTTGTTTAAAAACTTTATCTTTTAAAAACAAATTTTGGACCACACCCAGCAGTGCTCAGGGCTTACTCCTGGCTCTGTGCTCAGGGATCACTCCTGCCAGTTCTTTGTGTGCCAGGGATTGGACCTGGATTAGCCTTGTGCAAGGCAAATACTCTAATGCTGAAGCATCTCTTGGTTCCAAGAATCTATCTTTGAAAGTAATTAAATTACTTAAATATGTGCTTTGTCCCGCTGGGTCTTACTTTTTTTCTTTACTAAGTACATCTAGTGCAGCCTGTACTCCTGGGATAATTCTCTTACCATGAAAGTATGGTGCATCTAGGTCTCCACTGAATCATCAGATGATGGTTGAGAACTTTCACTCTAACTGGAACTCAAATAACACCAGCCTCACTGTCAACTGTGGGAATTCTTCTGTTAGAACTTTGTAGTAATTCTTAATTCTGGTTTGAGGAATAATACTTTGCATAAGTGTGTCAGTGTTCCAGCAAAGCTTGAAAGAGAAGCAAATTCAGATATCTGAGGCCCTATTTTAGCATAACCACCTCATTTTCTGAAACTGCTCAGAGGTTTAATCTCTGTTTGTCTTTCTTTCTTTTTTCTTTCCTTCTTCTTCTTTTTTTTTTTTTTTTGCTTTTTGGGTCACACCTGGCAATGCACAGAGGTTACTCCTGGCTCTGCACTCAGAAATTACCTCTGGTGGTGCTCAGGGGACCATATGGGATGCTGGCAATCGAACCCGGGTCGGCCGCGTGCAAGGCAAATGTCCTACCCACTGTGCTATTGCCCCAGCTCCCTCTGTTTGTCTTTCTTAACCTTGATTTCCACCTTATTAACTCTTCTTGGAAATTCTGTCACTCAATGTCTACATGCGGTGGTTTTTCCTAGCATGCATAGTTAGTATTCTGGTTATTTATGTCAAGAGATGAAGTATTCTTATGTCTTCATTTAAGAAAACAAATTTTTGAAATCCCATCATTTCTTATCCATTTACATGCGACATTTCTTCTTTGTCTGTTTTTAGAGCATATTCCAGGAACTTTAAGAATTTTACTGCAATATATCAGAGCCATCTTTTGGTGAGTCAATCTCTATGTCCAGAAGCTGTAACTGGTCTCTTCTCAAAGTTTTTGTTCTATTTTTCATCTTTCTGGTTTTCTTTTTAGTTCAATAAATATTATCTCTGTTTATTTTGTACTGTTTACAGATTATATTCTATTAATTCAAGGGCATTGTAATTTCAATGTCTGAATATGCAGGATGTTTAAAGCGATGTTCTTTAAATTTTCAAGGAATATTTATTTTCTGTCTAGACATTGGGTTGAGAAGGGTAAGTTTCCTTTTTAATTCCCTGTATTTATATGAAAAATTTAAAAGCAATCTACCTTTGGTGATTGTTTTCAGTCCCTTGACATCCTAGTTTTATGTAGGGGTGTCAGATCTATTTCTTATTTTGTGTGGATCCATGAACTGATCTACTCTCTGCATGAACTTTATAACAATTCTCTCTATGGCACAGAATAAGAGAAGTCCCAGGGACAACAAGAACATGAGTTTTTATGTTTAGTTTCCTTAATTTAAGGTTCACTGTTTGTTTTTCAGTGAAGGCAAAAAAGGGAAAGGGGAGAGAGATGGAGAGGAAGACAGGGGAGAAAAGAGAGAGAAGAGTAAATGAGAGGAGAGGGGAGGAGAGGGGAGGGAACAATAGAGGGGAGGGGAGAGAAGAGAAAAGAGAGAACACATCACATCCCTTAACATATAGGATACATCCTGCAGTGGGATGTGGTGACTACAGAATTGAGTGTTATAGAGTCAGTTCGTTCTTTGTTATTGACCCTTGGAATTTTCATCCTTTTAGCAAATTCTGTTATAAAAAATTCATAAAATGTTCAAAATTATTTTTATTTGATGTGCACAAAATCCCAACTTCAACATTTTTGGGGTGGTCATTTCTGTCAGTGCTGGAGGACTGTATGTGGTACCAGGAATGAAAGCCGAGCTTCCTGCACATGTAGCGTGCACTGAGCTCATTGAGCCACCCTACCCCCACCTGATCACCTTTTAGAAGAAAAAGTCTCGGTTCCATAAACAGTCATATTTCCTGACAAGAAATTCCACATCACTTTACCACATCGAAAATGAAAAATGTGGGAATGAAGAGATAATACAGTGGACAGTTGCTTGTACTATTGTGGTTGGCCGACCTGGGTTCAATCCCAGGCGTCACCTATGGTCCCCAAGTCCACCAGGAGTGTTCCCTGAGAACAGAGCCAGGAGTAAGCCCCAAGCACCGCTCAGTGTGACTCAAAAACCTTCAAATAATGAGAGCTGTTTCTTGTGTGACTCACATAAATGAGAGTTATTGTGGTCAAGAAAGATTTCCTAAGACTGTTTTTAAAGTTAGCTACTTGCTTTCCCTTATGAATTAATGCATTCAGTACATCTTTTAATTAATAAAATATTTGCAGAAACTGAGTGTTCAGGGGTATAATGTGCTCCATTTTTCAGCACCGTTATTGAAATTAAGGAGAATGAAATAAAATTGCTGGATTCAATCTGTGGCTTATAAATCTGACTCTATGTCAGAAACATTCTTAGAGCTTGGTGCACATAATTTGAGATGATGGTTTAGTAAATCTGTGGTGTACTGGTGTATAAATGGAATTAAATCTTAATCCTCCATCCTTAAATTTGATGGATTCAAAAACCATGCACCCCACTGAGTCTAAAGTGTTTCTGACTCGCATCCAGCTACCCCTAGAATTTGATGATAGGGAAAAAACAACCTTCTCATTTGAACCATAATATTTTTATTTACAGCATGAAACCTTGTACTTTCTGTCCTACCACCCTAGGTGGTAAACTGTGAGTTGGCACTGTTTTATTTTTTAAAAAGTTCAGAATTGAAACTTTTTATCCTGATATCAGAGCTAAATATCTTGTTTATAAGTTTTATTCACTTTATTTTATTAAAATAGAGATAGATTTCAGTTCAAAATATAATGGTTAAGTTATTTGTATCTCTTTTAAAAACCTTAAGTTGGTTTTCCAATCTATTATAGAATAATCGAGTTTTTATTTGCAGTTTTTCACAAAATCCTATTTTTCTCTTGAGTATAAATTTTTTCGTGTCAAGAATTCAAGAATAAGTTAATAATTTCTAGTCTGACTATTACATCTCACTTAATGAAAAGGCATTCCCTAACTATACAGTTCATTTCATGGTTGTCATCCAATATCCAATTTCCACATGATAATCAATTACCTATTTTCTTCTAAATTCAACTATCTGTCCTTTTTTCATTTACTATACGCCTTTTCACAATTCTAGACACATGATTACTGACAGTTTATTTACGTATGGTTCACCGGAACACTATTCCTATTGCTATGTCTCTCTATAATAGTCCAAGAAACACCAAAGAATTGTCTTATTACCATAGTACCAGAGACTTACACTTATTAACACTGTCTCACCCCCAAAATGAAATTCTACTCTGTAAATGTCAAATTTCATTTGGGGAGAACACTCTAGTGTATTAACACTAATTGTCTGTGCCCAACATTCAGTATCAGGTTCTCATGTTGTGCAAATTCTGGGACACAAATTCCAGAGACCAGAATTTAAACCTTGGCACTGCATGGTCCACTGCACAGCTACACTGGAGCATTGAACTATCCAGCCCTGTTGGCCAGTATCACCAGTTGTGGCCCCTGTGGCTACTGAACACAGATTAATAAATGTCCTTCTTAGTGGATACTAACAGATTATATCTAATCTATTTCCGGCAGTGCATATTGTATTAGATAAACTCAATGGACAATAAAAATAAACAAGAAATAATAAGAAATGGCATGTGTCTGTACAAGTGCAGTGTGTGAGTGTGTGTGTGTGTATGTGTGTGCAGACGTGCATATATGCTTTGATACAGGTGACCAATTAAGCAAGGGAATAAAGAAGAAACATCAAAACCTCCATTTGGCTCCAGGATGAGGCTCGGTGGTAAAGTAGCTGCCTTGCGGGCATGAGAATGTGAGTTCAATTCCCAGCTTCACCCTAACACTACTGCATCTCATCAATTTCAAACTGCAGCACAGGCATTGTGATCCCCAGTACCACAGCAAGTGTGTAACCACGAGTCCACCACAGCCAAGTTTGTGTGAGGACAACTAGTGTGCAGTCCAGGATATCACAATAAAAGGAAAGGAAATGTAGAGAACATCAATTTAACGAGGATCAGTTTTTGACATCAGATCTGCCAGACAGGTAAAATCCTAGAGAAAATAGATTCATAGAGAAGGGTTCATAAAAATCCACGTGTAATTTCCTCTGAAGTTCTTGACTCCAAAATTGCATAAACATGGAGAAAGATTGTAAAACTAAGAAAATAATAATCAACGGAAGCTAAGAAAATGCATAGAGATTTTGGTGCCGTGCTGTGGATGCACAGTTTGATGTTCTGAACCTGTCAAATGACAGTGGCGGCTAAACATTCTAGGAATTTGCTTAAGCCCTGAAACACCATATCTCAGGACTTAGAGCAGATTCATAGTGTCTGAGTCTACCAAAGACTAATCTTTCCTAAAATAGAAATCTACTATAATTCTTAAAATATGTTTAATAAATGCTTTGTTTGAGAAATAAAATATGGATATCTTCTAAAATTTTTCATCTACAAAATCTGACTTTCAATCAGAACAATGAGGTAACGTATAAACCAGGGAATAAAAAAGCAAAGCCCCGAAAGTCCTCTAACTGGATACCAAAGGAAAACAAAACAGTATCATTGAAAGGCACATAAATAATTCTCATATTTATATTTTCAAGTAATAACTTAGATGGATACATTATGCTATTATGCTCAATAAAATATAGAAACACATATTTAGCTTCTGACTTTATCTAGAAATAAAAAAACCTGGCTAAATTTTTTATTGCCGTATAAAAAACTTCCAAGTTGTTATACAACAAGTATGCCAGAGGAAGCTCAGTTCTGTAGCCCAGTTCTCAAGTTCAACTGTCTTTGGCCATTTGTTATTCTCTCTGTTTGCTTCTTTATATTCCACATATGAGAGAGAGAGAGAGCATCCTGAATTTGTCCTATCCTGGCTGACTTCTCTCAGCAGGAGACCCTCCAGCTCCATCCATGTGGTGGCACATTGCATGATTTCACGTGGTCTGATAGCTGAGTGTTGTCTAATGTGCATACAGATCATTGTTCCACAGAGAATTTTTAGAAAAGGACTTAAAAGTTGGGTATTTAATAGTTGTGAAGAATATATTTTATGATCTCTATATAATTTTAACTATCAAAATAATGAAAAGTATCATTAAAAAGTAATAATAAAATTAAATGGAAATTATAATTCTGATTTATGTAAAGCCAAGAGAACAAACACAAACAAAATAAAGAGGAACAAATAGTATAATTAAACCCAAGTATATGAATAATTAGCTGAAATTCATCTAGACTATATCAAATAAAATTCACCTAGACTATACCAAATAAAATACAGTGATCATGTTTAGTAATAATGAACCTACATATAGTATAGGTAACACTAAGATTATTGTAGGAAGAAATTTAAATTATTTTTATATATAACATTGGGATATTAACCAAAATAAAATAGTATGACTTTACTATAGAGAAAAAGAGTTTTAGTGAGAAAAATTACTGGTTATCAATAGGGCAAGTTCAAATGCAATGCAACAGGAATTTACTCTAATATCAAAGGTTTAAAATATATGAGTATATGAGTATGCGAGTAAAGTTACTTTAAAGGAGATTTAAAAACATAGATACAGCTTTTTAATACTTATTTCTTATGTATATATCACGAAATCCCGTTAATCACCGATTTCTCCGGCGGGCTCAGTAACATCTCATTTCGTCCTTTCCCTGAGATCTTAGAAGTCTATCTCGACTCGGCCCCCCTAATGATGTTGCACTGGGGGCTCTTCAGGGTCAGGGGAATGAGATCCAACTTGTTACTGGATTTTGCATATGAATACACCATGGGAAGCTTGCAAGGCTGTCCCATGTGGGCAGGAAACTCTCAGAAGATTGCCAGTTTCTCCCAGAGAAAGAAGTAGGCTAAAGATATCGCTTCTGAGAGCTTGCTTTTAAGTGTCTCTCTGGATGTTGGCTGTTGATGGGATTACACACACCTGGGTTCCTCTGCCTGTACCTTCATGCATGAGGCCTGTCCGAATGTGTGGAGAGGGGCCTCTAGCATGGCTGTAGCTAGGTTCCAGTGGTCTTCGGCTGCGGGGAGCTCTGCTTGGGGCAGGGAGGGAAGCTGGAGCCCATCCCTTTCGAGGGGCCCCGGGGAAGACAGCCAGGTGTGAGGGCAAGAGACTCTATATATATTATAAGATTTATATGTACATAAGATAAAAATACGTATCAACTTGTTTTAATTGTTACCAGTTACATTTTCAGAACACTATGCTTAGAATTGCAATTCTTTTCAAATGCATGTGAAATAATTATTAAAAGACATAGACTGTCGTCAAGGCAAATATCAATTTTGAAAGACTAAATACAGTCTTTCTAATTCACTGGAATTAAACTTGAAACAGAAATTTTATACCTCAAATAGGAAATATACCTCAAAATTTGTCTATAGTCTTGCTCTGTAAGACAACTTCTCCTTTGAACATGCATCTCATTTGCCTGTCTCTTCACTTGCTTATTTTCATTCTCAAGAAAACTGTTCTCTCTTGAGCACATTTACCCTTTGTCTCCCTCACATCTTTCTAAGCAAGTTTCATTCAATAAAAATGACTTCATTTATTTATTACTACTTATAATAGCTACAGAACTTTAAAGAAGGAAAAATTGTATTAAAAATATATGTTCAAATGGCCAATTTCACTTAAGAGAAATGAATGCATATGTTCATCAAGAGCATTAATCATAATACCTCCAAGCAGAAAATGACCCAACATTTTCAATGGGCGAATGAAAAAATAAATTATAATATATTCAATCACAGTTTTTAAAAGGAGGGGCTGGAGCAATAGCACAGCGGGTAGGGCATTTGCCTTGCACGTGGCCAACCCAGGTTCGATTCCCAGAATCCCATATGGTCCCCTGAGCACTGCCAGGTGTGATTCCTGAGTGCAGAGCCAGGAGTAACCTCTGTGCATTGCCGGGTGTGACCCAAAAAGAAAAACAACAACAACAACAACAACAAAACATAGTTTTTAAAAGGAACAAGCTACCATAACAAGACCCATATGGGCAGATTCTGTAGATGTATTGTTGAGCTAAAGATATCAGTTGCCAAGGAGAACACATAATATGATTTGCTTCATATGAAATTCAAGGACAGGCAGAATTTATCATGCTAGATGTCAAAACAGATGTTATTATTGTAAAAGATGATACTATGGATTCGTGTGGCACATAAGAGTATAGGGAAATTTATACATACTCTTGAAATGTATACATCTTCTAGAAATATATACAGAAATATATTCATGTCAAAATACAGGAAAACAGACACCTCTAACTAGTGTCTGTTGCATGTGTAGATTCTAAGCGTTCCATAAGTGTGTCATAACCCCTGTATGAACCAAACTGCATTCCTTTAAAGTACATATATGGGGTTGAGTGCACAGGATGGCATCAGTAGTTAAACATCCTTGTCCTGCAGGCACAAAGTTTGAGCTGGATTCCCCCATGCTGCAGTTCTCACATGACCAGATGTGTGACCCCAGTGCATATCACAACCAATTGTGTGAAACCCCCAGTAATAGCAAAAGCAAAAGGAATGGAAAAGTGAAAATATAAGTGTATAGATGCATTTTTTTAATTCATATGTTGAAGTCTCAGCCAGGTCCCTTTATCTCTCTGAAAGTGAAATTTGAGACAGGCCCTTTAAAAAAGTGATTAAAATGGAAATGATTTTCTAAGTGTGGGCCTTGACTGAATTTGGCTGATATCCTAATTAGAAAAGGAAACCTAGGGCCAGGCTGTTTATACAGTGGGTAAGGTGATTGCCTTACATGAGGCCAACCTGGGTTCGATCCCTGGCATCATAAGAGGTCCCTTAAGACCAGCCAGGAGTGATTCCTGAATTCAGAGGCAGGAGTAAGTCCTGATTACCACCAGTTATGACCCCAAAACCTTAAAAAAGAAGAAAAGCAAACAAAACCCAAAAGCAACTTTTAGAAAGGAAGAAATTTGAAGAATAAGGAATAGATGTCAGGATACAAAGGCAAGAGTTGGTAGAGAGGCAAAAGTGGGTGCTACTTGAAAGCACTATATACAGGCAGAAAGATAAAGGGGTCCTCAGGGCATATTGATATTGGACTTCGGTTCCTAATGCCTATATAAAATACATCTCTACTGTTAAAGCACACATTTGTGGCAGTTTGCTATAGCAGCTCTTGCAAACTATTAAAAAACCCCAAATAAAAAATAAGAGTTCACCTTTTTAAATGTTTATGCTGACTGAATCATTTCAATGATGCTATGAAGGAAATACAATTTTTGCCTTTAAAGATACTACCTGTTATCCATTACTTGTCAAAAGTCATAAAGAGAGAGATAGTGGGATGCAGCCCAGTGATTTGACCATATTCTGCTTGATTCCAAATTCATCTTTATTCCTAGACCATATGCATTACCTCCTGTCCCTGTGCAGGCTGTCTTCATTGGGGGCCCCCTCAGAGGGAGGTGGACTGAGTTTCCCTCCCCACCCAAAGCAGAGTCCCATCAGCCGAAAACCTCCAGGACTTCAGAACCCAGCCACAGCCATGCTCAAGGCCACTCTCCACATGTTCCGATTA
The DNA here is from genome assembly GCF_027595985.1 of Sorex araneus. NCBI lineage: Eukaryota > Metazoa > Chordata > Mammalia > Eulipotyphla > Soricidae > Sorex > Sorex araneus. The sequence continues at coordinate 154,875,090 of NC_073303.1, read as the reverse complement.
GCCTCACGCATGAAGGAACCAACAGAGGAACCCAGGTATGTGGGGCCTGTGGCTGAGATCTCCAAGCCTGCTTGGATAAAGACTGGGCCTCCTCCACCCAGGTCCCCCATTTTCCAGTAGCTTGGCAGCCACACCTACAAATCACCCCCAACACCATGTAATTTCATTAATGGCCAAGATCCAGAGACTATAAAACAAAGTTCCTGGAAGAGCGTGGTGCAGAATCTCACACAGCAAAGCCTGGCAAGCTACCTGTGGCATATTCCATATGCCATAAACAGTAACAATAATGGGCCTCATTCCCCTGATCCTGAATGTGACATGGTCAAATAAGATGTTACTGGCACCCACTCAAGCAAATTGATGAGCAATGGGATGACAGTGATACAGTGATGAATTAAAGTTTTTTTTATTTAGCTAGAAGAAAAAAAAAGTGATTCTGTAAAAATTTCCAGAATGTTATTGAACATGGGTACTGAGAAGGAGAAAATTCCAGAGCGTGAACTGTTGTCAAAAAAAAAAGTACTGTTAAGTACCTCTTGCATTGTGAATCTGAATGAGGATAACTGAGCACCCAACCTCGAAATCAGTGTAGATAATAGCAAAGTGTTTGTTCACACGTTAAGTCGATATTAGGTCCATCCCTTCTAACTAGCTTTCACTGTTTTCAACCACACATCAAACCCTGAAGTTCTTGAAAGACTATCTCATCCCCACTATTTTATATAACTTGAAACACAGTAGACAATTAGTGTGTGCTGAATTAAATAGGAAGAATTGACATTCGTCACAATTGCCCTTGTCCAGTTTTACCTTATTTTATTTGACCCTTCTGCTATCATCTAAGATCTCTAGTTGCAGAAAATATACTGCAGATTCACAACCTACTTGCCTAGTTTTGTTAAGCTTTATTTATTAATGCTGATCTAATAAGCGATATCTTCCAGATGTGTCTCTCAGAAATAAAATGTGAGTCAGAAGTGAAATTTTAGTGCCATATATTCCCTGTCTCTTTACTGCCTTTATTCAATCCTCTGAGCTCTATTTTATCATTTCCTCTTATTCACTTGCTTCTTTTCTATGTGTGCATAGAAGATGTGTGTCATTCCCTTCTTTTTCCTTATGTTTCCTCTGATTTACTTCCCTTGGGTGTGTATGTTGGGGTGGAGGACTGTCACTGGGTTCAGAATCTAGAGATTGATAACTAATGTCTTGTATCTTGCACTGCAATTGCTGTGTCAAGATGGCAGCACAGCAGGCTGCCACAATTTTAACACTGACTAAAGAGCAGATTTGCTGCATGCTGATTTGAGGGGAGGTGCAGGGTGTCTGAAATGAGGATCCGACTGTGCCTTCTTTCCTCATTGTAAAGAAAGAATCACTAGTCAGACATTTGCACTTTCACTTACAGTGGATTGTATCTTTTTTTTTTGCATTGTATCTTTAAATATATGTCATCAATTAATTCTGAAGAAGCTTTCCAGAAAATATCAAGATACTGCTTATTTAATTCTAAGTCTTTAAATAAATGAGAGGCAATATTATTATTTTTCCACGTGGATAAAGAAACTAGGTCACAAACCATTCAGTTATCTGTTATTCTCAAGTGAAGGATCCTTAATGATGACACAGCTAGATTTGCAGAATACCTTTCTGTTAAATCAATTTCAGACTATACATCATTTCCTCAATACACAGAATGAATATAATAATGAAAGAAGAGATAATGTATGATGATTCTTTAATAAGAAAATATTACAGTTCATCAAGAATAATATTTAATGTGGGATTTTATCGAACTCTTAAACACTTGCTACCCTAAGCTAGATATTTTTGAGTGTTGATTTGCCTAAAAGGCACCCTACAGAAGAAAGTGCACTTGCAAAAAGTAGCATGAGACTATAAACAGCACCATGTCATACTCTTAGTTTGAACTAGTTTGAATATTGTTTGCTGATAATAAATTAGTAGGCTAAACTATGTATTTTAACCTCAGGGAACCCTAATTGTGTTAAAAATTATGCACTAAAACATTTGCACAGGTCCAGACTGTTGGATATCCTTGCAATGAATATGTCTTTGCTTTCAATTTATATAACTAAAAAAAATATTGTGAGTGCTTTGAATTTCCCCCGTAGAGTTGAAAAGAATGTTATGAAATAACCAAGAACAGCAAACAGCTCTTAGAAATCCAGGCAAACTTGGGTCTGGATTGCACATGGTGTGCATATCTTCTAAGATAACAAGGACAAAGCAATGAGGTCAAAAGTTGAGCAGGGTGAGCTGTTGAGTCTTTGTCTAATCATCTATGTGAATAGTTCATCTCTCCTGCTTTAGTATAAGGCAATTAATGGTGCCATATTATAAAATAATGACTTGATGATTTCTGAAGTTATGGGTGAACAATATAAAAAGCAAAAACCCTTTCTGGGATTTTTCTTACCACTAAAATGGCAACTTTCTCTAAGAACTTGTATGAGATGGAGTCAAATGAAGAAGCACACCATTATAGCTAGTAGAAAAATACAACCCTATAAATAATGAGAGTTTTGCTTCCTTTATAAAAATATAAGAAATGTAGCAGTAAGAATCTTTTCAAATATAGAGGAACTCAACAAATCCATTTAAAAACCTTTTAAACTCAACTGTAGATTTTCACACTCAATATACATCCTCTCTAGGTGAAGAAATTTAGGCATGAGGTATAATCTTCTGGTGCTAGAATTTAAAGACTATAAAGTTCGGTGAGCCTAAGCATTATTTAATCTTTTCTATGGTTTAACATTTTATCTGTAATGTTTTACCAAATGCCCTGGCCATTTCCTGTGGAACTTGAAACTTTAGTCTTATTGATATCTAAACTTATTTTAATCGAGTATCAAGTCTGAATATACCTGTTTTCCAGGTGGAATGGCAGTGGGTAATCTTCAAAAGGAAACTGGCGCTCTTGTCATCTAGTAGTCTAAGTGAGTTAGAATTTAGAGGCTAATATCAAAAAGGATTGTTCTTAATGTGGCAAGTGTAAAGCCTCTTCGGGATGATAAGCATGATGGCCACAAGTCCTTCTGTGTTACCTATAGGAGTTTCACCAATGAAACAGATGTGTTTTGATCCAGCCTGGGAGACTATCCCCACTTTCTGTTTATTGGCTTTTTACTGGATCAAGCAATTAACTGCTCTTTTCTGAGAAATGGCAGGATGTAAGGTGTTTTTTACATTTAAAAATATACATGCAAATTTATTTAAAAATAGGTATTTGTGCACATTAAAATGGATAGCTGAGCAATAAAAGACAAAATCATCTAATTTGCCGCTGTATGGATCTGGAGAATAGCATACAGTGTGAGTTTAGCCAGAAGGAGAGGGACAGGAATAGAATGATCACTCTCATATATGGGCAATAAGGAAATATAGGAAGGGAATAACTGTATCACTCTATCACTGTCATCCTGTTGCTCATCGATTTGCTCAAGCGGGCACCAGTAACATCTCCATTGCAAGAATTTTTTTTTTGTTACTGTTTTTGACATATCGAATATGCCACGGGTAGCTTGCCAGGCTCTGCCATGCAGGTGAAATACTCTCAGTAGCTTGCCAGGTACTCCAAGAGGTGCGAAGGAATCGAACCTGGATTGACCACGTGCAAGGCAACCGCCCTACTTCTATGCTATTGCTCCAGCCCAAGGGAATAACATGTGACCAAAAAATAGATAACTGGTCTATAGAGCTGAGTTTACCATGGCGGGGGGTTGGGGCAGGCTGGGGGCTGCAGGGTGGTGTTGAGGGCCCCGAGACAATAATAGAAGGAAGAGAATATTCTGGTAGAGAGCATGGTGCTGGGACTTCATATGCATGAAAACATATCAGTGACAACATTGTAAATCATGGTGTATAAAATAAAAAAAATTAAATGTTCCACTGAAAGAACCCATAGTATTAAGCTATTTTGAAATGCAAAATGATGAGTTCATGTACATTTCACATTGCTAATCATTTTACAGAATTTGCATTTATAGTTCAGTTTCAACATGATTCTGTTTACTTTGCACGATAGTGTTGAGCAATTAATTACCAAGCCATTCTTAATTTTAAAAAATGTCAGTAAGAAAGCATGTTTTTCTAATTCACTCCCACTGAATTTGCAGTGATGATAATAGGTGAAAGTCACTTGATTATTTTAAGTTTTCTTTATTGTTCACATTAAGATTGCTTAGACCTGGCTTAACTATTTTCATGTTTTAAATAACTATCACATAAAATGGGACAAATTGATGGATTATTACTATAATAACTTTCTATTGTTACTATATTTTCTGGCTCCTATATATTTTTTATGTACAAAGGGAAAATATCAAATGCAATCTGCATATTTTGCAAATATCTTAGGGAAATCAATTTTGAAAACAAATATAAAATTTTCCTAAATTCAAAGTGCTATGCGAATGTTCAATTATGTTATCACTGATTAAGAAGCTCAATTGAGATATATTAGTCATGCTTTTGACCAAATAGTCTCTCTAATTTTGTAAGAAACTAAAGATAAGTGATATTGTGCTTTGTTCTTGATTAAACATTTATACAAATAGGTGCCTTGGTACAGCTGTTTTTGATTCATGTCTGAATAATCGAGTGTAGAGGTACTTGAGTTAAGTTTAATTTTCTGCAAAGATATTTTGTATCTTACATTGGAACATTTCTTCTGGGAAACATACAGTTCCTTCTGAGAATAATTTCAACATAGTCACTGATATTCTTAGGAAGATGCTGCCAGATGTTTTATTTCCTATCCCACATATTTTACTACATAAACAGCAAACAAATGGGCTTTTAATAATTTACTGGGGCAGAAGGAACATCTGTACTGAAGAAGGAGAGTTGTGGCTGAGATCTGAACCCGGACAGGTGGATGACAAACAGGAGAGCATCTCAGCTGAAGACACTGAGTGGGTAACCGAGCATGCAGCTTGGAGAGTGAGGTGCACTGAGCTTGCCAGGCAGGGAGTGATTCCAGAAAAGAAAAACGGATCTGGTCAGCCAGTCTTCCCAGAGAAACACCCTCGAGGGGAGGTATTTTTCTTTCCTTTTTTTTAAGATCAAGAAACCATATATCCATATAAAACAATTATTGTTTTCAGTTACTTATACTGAACACTCAGAACCTGATGGGAAGCCATCATGGTCAAGTGGGTCCCCTATCCCCCACCAATCACCATCTTTGAGTGCTTATTTTCTTTATTTTTTAATTTAAAAAAGTCAAGAAAGAAAAAAATGTAGGTGACCAGATATCACCTACATTTTTTTTGTTTCTTGACTTTTCTAAATTAAAAAATATTGAAGTCAATTGTGTTAAACATTACATATATTTGAGTATATTCATGATGCTCATTATGAATCAATACATACCATATTCACAGGACCACTACAAGTTCAGTTCTATCTTCATCATGAAATTGACCCCTTGCAATAATTTACATCTCCTTTTCCACACGATAAGCATCAGCTTGTTCTTTTATTTTTAATATTTTTTTAGAATAAAGGCCCAGAGAGATACACAGTGGTTAGGGTTCTTGCCCTCCATTAGGATGACCTAGGTTCAATTCCTAGAACTACATCTGCTCCTCCAAACTCCACTAAGAGTGATCCCTAAGCACAAAGCCAGGAGGAATCCTGGACTACCACTAGATGTGGCCTCCAAAGGGGCGAAAAAATATACCTATATATGAATAAGTGATTTGGGGGTACTCATAGACGGTACTGAGTCTGGGTGTCACTCCCAAGGATTCTCAGCCAACTGGACCTGCAGTTCAATGCCTGGGTCTGAGTGTCAGGGATTACCTGGCCACCCGGTGGGGCTTAGGAGTCCCTGGGGAAGCACACCTTGATGCTCAGAGGACAATACTGTAAGAGAGGTCAAATTGGGGCTTGCCACAGACAAGACAGACACTGTGACCACTGTACTATTTCTATCTCAAAATATATAATAATTTTCATTGAACTAATATTGTGTTATAACACATGGTGTTTAGCATTGAAATATCAAATATGGATATGTATATATACAAACATATATACACATGTGCGCAAGCACACACACATATATACATATATATGCACATATATGTGTGTATATATATTTGTATATATATATACATATATATACAAATTGTGGGGGAGATTTAGTCGTCAGCCTGCTGTGCTCAGGCATCACTCCTGAAGGTGCTTAGGGGACCATATGTGGTGCTCCAGATTGAACCAGGGTTGAATGCGTGTGAGTCAACATGCACCCCTCGTTGTACCATCTTTCTGACTTATATTTGTTTACCATTAAAATTTCAATTCTCTCCAATACCTTCAACATCTTGAACATATTCCCCACCCTCACCCCACCCCACCCCCTGCCACATACAAATACATATTCCCTGATTCCCTTTCCATTCTGGTAACTCCTCATTGATCTAATAGTTTAAAAGTTTACCTGTTCATTCTTTTTCTTTATATGCCACATAATAGTGAATCACATTGTAATCATCTTTTTTCAACTGAAAGTTTTCAGTAAGCATTAATACTCTCCGTGTTCATCTATATTGCAAAGGACAGGTTGATATGTTTCAGAAGATATTTGAGTACTATTCGTTTGGACATATATTCTATATTTATATCCATCAATGAGTTGGTTAGTCTGTTTCCAGGTCTTGACTATTGTGAATAATGCTGCAATCCATAGGGGAGTGAATATCATGTTGTCAAAATAATGCTTTTGTATATTTTGGGTAAATACTCTCAAGTGGAATAAACTGAATCAAATGGAGTTTGTATTTTTAAGTTGTTGAAAAATTTGGTGCTGCTTTTCATAGTGATTCCGTCAATTTGCATTCATACTTACAGTGTGCTGTCCACATCTGTCTGACATTCATTTATTTTTGAATCATTCATCTTATAGTATTGGATGATATCTATGCTGTTTTAGATATTAGATAATATCTATTTCGTTTCCCAAATAAAAGATGAAGAGCACCATTTCATATGCCTTGTTGGTATCTGTGTGTCTTATTTGAATATCTGTTGAGAGCCTCTGTTCAAGTTTTGTAAAAATGTTTTTTTTTAACATTGTGAAGTAGTTTGAGTGTTTTGGGTATGTTTTAGAAATATTAACCTCTTATTGGATGTATTATGTACTAACACCTCTTCCCATTCAGTGGAATGTTTTTCATTTTGATCTAAGTTTCTTTTACTGTGCAGAAACTTTGTAGCTTTTTTTCCTCATTTTTTTAATTGTTCCTCCCTCTGCTCCCCCCTGCCCGCTTGCCATTGAAAATATAATCCATTACATCTCTGAGACTTTTGTCATTTTTCAGAAAAAAAGTGTTTTTTCCCCTATGTATACTATGGCATGACTTATGATATATTTTTCCAAATTTAAGTCTTTTTAAAAATTTTTTTTCTTTTCGGGTCACACCCAGCAATGCACAGGGGTTACTTCTGGCTCTACACTCAGGAATTACTTCTGGCGGTACTCAGGGGACCATATTGGATGCTGGGAATCGAACCTGGGTTGGCCACGGGCAAGGCAAATGCCCTACCCACTGTGCTATCACTCCAGCCCCACAAATTCAAGTCTTTAATTTTTACTATTTTTTTTTGTGTTGAAGGTGTTCATAAGATGCGTGAGTTTCTTTTCTTTCTTTATATTTATTTTTTGTTTTTTGGGGGACACATCCCTCTGTGTTCTGGGATTACTGCTGTTACTTGCAGTACTGTACACGACTAGTATTTTAAAAAGATTTATGATACCCTTTCAGTAACAGTATTGCAAAGGAACAGAGACAAAGAAAAAGAAGAAAAATATCTGCCATAAAATATCTGCCAGGCTGTGGTGGGTGGGTGGGAGCAGGAGGGAGTGAAAGTGGGGACACTAGCGGTGGGAAATCCGCACTGGTAATGGGACGAGTGTTGGAACATTGTGTGACTGAAACTCAATCATGAAAAACTTTGTAACTGTATACTTCATGGTTATAAAAAAAAGAACCCATGATTTAAGAATCTTTGGTGATTTTCTAACTATTCCATGTCATCAGAAAATAGTGATAATTTTACTTCTTTTCAAATTTGGATTTCTCTTATATCCCTTGCATTGCCTAATTCCTTTTTGTCTAATTGCACTTGTTAGGATTTCCAATAATGCACTGACTAGCAGTGCTGAGAGTGGACATTTTTGTCCTGCTCCTGATCTTAAAGGAAGATTTGGTGTTGGTTCTGGCTTTGTCATACATGATCTTTATTGTGTTGAGGTATACTCCTTCTATTTTCATTTATAATTTTGGGTCTTTTGGGCCACACCACACTGTTCCCAGGACTTACTCCTGGTTTTCTGCTCAGGGGTCACTGCTGGCTGGGCTCAGGGGACAGAACACAGGTCAGCCACATGCCAGACAAATGCACGACCCACTGTGCAATTCTTCAGGTCACCTATATCCGTTTTCTTGAGATTTTATCAATAAAGTTGTTGAGTCTTATCCACTATTTATTTCGAAACCACAGAGATCATTTGAGTTTTTTCCTTCTTTGTTGATGTCACAATCGTGGTATAGCATCATTATTGATTTCTTTATGTTAAGCCATTGTTGCATGAACTGAATGAATCCTGCTTGCTCATGTTTATGATTCTCAACACATTGTTTAGTTCAGTATACTAGTACTTTGATGATAAATTTACATTTATATGTCACTGTCACTGTCATCCCGTCAAGCTCATGGATTTGTTCGAGCGGGCACCAGTAATGTCTCTCATTGAGAGACTTACTGTTACTGTTTTTGGCATATCCAATATGCATGGGTAGTTTGCCAGGCTCTGCCTCAAGGGCTCGATACTCTCAGTAGCTTGCCGGGCTCTCTGAGAGGGGCGGAGCAATTGAACACGGGTTGGCCGAGTGAAAGGTGAAAGCCCAACCGCTGTGCGATGTCCATTTTTGTTTCTCACTATCTTTTCTTGGGGGTGGCGTGGGGGTCTTGGGGCTTGGGCTACACTTGGTTGTGCTCAGGGTTCTACCCCTGACTTCTGTGCTCAAGGTCAGTCATGCCTAGCAGTGATTGGGAATCATATGCAGTACCATGGTCAACCTCATGCAAGTCCAACATCACAATCCGTGGACTGTCTCCCAGGGCCCCTCTTGCTATGTTTTTATTGAAAGCATATTTTTACCTGATATAAGTACAGTCTACTTTTATTAAAGTATAGCAGTTTCTGGATTTTTTTGTTTTACATTGGCGTAGAGTCACTTCCTTAAGCTCTTGATCTTTAAGTTTTTTTTTTTGTTGTTGTTGTTTATTGCTTTTTTAAATTCATCTTGCAACCCTTGTGGATTTTAATTGGTAGGTTCAGTCCAATTACATTAGGAATGATTATGGATATATGGGAGCTTCCACTGCTATTGTCTTTAGTGTTTTGGTTCTATTTACTTCCTTGCTCAATTTTATGAGCATTCTTGCTTTTTTTTTTTTTTTTCATTTTATACAGAAAAGCTCTTTTCGGCATTTCTTGTAGGGAGACCTAGCCTAAAATTCTTTTACATTTTGTGTGTGAAGGCTTTTTTCTGCCCTCATGTCTAAATTAATAGTATTACAGGAGTTGATATTCTTGTTGCTTTTATCTGAGTATTTTGAATATGTCATTTTATTCTTTACTGGCCTATAAGGGTTTCTGCTGATAAGTCTGGTGAAGGAAAGATAAAGGGGCTTTTTCTAAGTGCCTTTTCCTCAGTTGCCATCAATATTGCTTTCTCCTGAATTTTGATAGCTTACGTGGTGTGTTTGGTATGTTTCTTTACATTAAATAGTGTAATGCTTATATTGGTTTTGTTTTTTGGACAACTGGCAGTACTCTTGGTTTTCTCCTAGCTCTCCTGCTGGTATGGGGACCACATGCAGCGTCATGATAGGGTTTCAAATAAGGCCTGGCCACAGATGAGGCAAGTAAATGACTTCCTGTACTGTCCCTTCAATTCTAATGGTCCCATATTTGAAATGGTCTGATGTTTTTCATCAATGTGTAATTTAGTTCCTTACCCAAGTTTGAGACATTTTCTGCTACTATTTCTTTGAAAAGTTTTTCTATTACAATGCCTTTCTTCTTCTAGGATACTCATTTTTTCAAATAGTGATTTTCCTAATGGAATGAGATAGAACTCATACTTTATTATATATATTTTTTACATCTTTTTTCACCCCAGCAAGTTTGACGTAATATCTTCAAGTTCACTGATTGGATTCTCCATTTGGTCTATCCTTTTTCCTTATCTTCATTGTAATTATCTTACATATTGTGTTCTTTCATATCTGAAACTGCTGATTAAAGCTTCAATTTCTATCTTATTTCTGTTATCAGTTTTTGTTTACTCTTTGATTTGCCCAATTAATTTTTATCTATTTAATCTTCATTTTCTTCTGCCTTAAATATATATTTATATGCAATATACATTTAAATACATGTATATGTAATATATATTTAAATATATATCTTAATATATAAATATATACTTTATACTTATACCTAAGTATATATAAGTTTATACAGAGAACTACATTCACTTTTCCAGCAGGTGGTGCTATCTTAATTTAGAGTAAAAGGTTTTTTTTTGTTACTGTTTTTTTTACTTCTTTGCTTGGAACATCTACTAGTTAGAAGAACACATCTTTTATGAATTTGCTCTGTTGCACAATGGGGGTGGGGCATGCATGGGTTGAGCTTCTATGGAGAACATGCTGGATGGGGATATCTGGTTGGTTGGGCACCATTACTTCCTTCCTCTGTGTGATCCAGATCTGAGACACGGCAGCCTACCTGATGTCAATGCACATCACCAGGTCAATACCTGATGTTTAGTGAAATGTGAATGTCCCTGGGGTTCTCTTCACTTTAACCTGTGTTGGTCTCATGTGCAAGGGGTGATTCTGTCACTCTAGGGTGTGGCGTTCTCTCAACATACTGTCTTTCTTGAATTAATTCATTTTATGTTCTAGGGAGCACGAAGATATCTCGTCTTGTTCAAGATGGTTCATTTAAAATTAATTATGACACGGATTTATTTCTCATATCAGAGTTTGTAAGAACTAAGTACTCTCTTATCCTCTTGAGTTATAGGTGGGAACCATACCAAAATGGGTTTTTAATTTTTTTTGAGTCTTTTAAAAAACTGAATTAGTTCCTAGTGAAGGAAATGATGGTATCTGATGTATTCAAATGAGTAAATTGGCTTACTTACCTTCTAGTTCATGAGTAACAGGGCAAAAAAGAGAGGCCACTACAAAGGCAGTTATTGGAAGAATCAACACTAGACTCAGGACTGATTTAACTATTGGCCACAAAAGGGTGTAATTTTTATTTGAAATACTTTGTTGTGTACTAGGTGTTGCACTTTATCTTAATCTTAAGACGTGGAACACAAATGAGACATGTTTCTTCTACCAAAGAAGTTCACTCTAGTTTGGGCCACTCTCAGAAATAAAATAATTGCAAAGGTACATGGTACATACTGTAATACCAATGGTAAGTGAGAAATGAAAGATGATATGCTCAGCTCATCTGGAGGATAAGATAGGAAATGCTTCACAGACTCCAGCTGGATTTCAGCAGAAGTTGCCCAGTTTGGAATAAAGGAAAGGCAAATTCATAAGGACTAGGACACTCAAGGGCTGGAGCAATAGCACAGTGATAGGGCATTTGCCTGACCTGGGTTCTATTCCCTGGTCCCTCTTGGAGAGCCCAGCAAGTTACTGAGAGTATCCCGCTGGCACGGCAGAGCCTGGCAAGCTACCCGTGGAGTATTCGATATGCCAAAAACAGTAACATCAAGTATCACAATGGAGATATTATTGGTGCCCGCAGGAGCAAATCGATGAACAATGGGACTACAGTGCTACGACAATGCTACTGTATACTCAAAGGACAAGAAGCATATTTAGTCAATAGTAAACTTAGCAGAGAAGCAGAAAGGCTGTAATGAGAGTTAACTACAAAGAGGAATAGAAGCAATGAATATTGACCCTAGAGTCATAAAAGAGGTTTAGATATAGATTTTAGTAACTTTCATCACATTTGGATTTTAGAAACTTTCGTCCAGTATGGCATCACAGCTTCCTAGACAAATTAGAGACTTAAAATTTCTAGGGGAGTCCTACATAATTCAGATCCAAAGGAGTGTAGTGTCAATAATGAAGAAAAAGGAACAAAATTAGGTCATTAAGAACAAAGTCCAAATTTCCCTTGATAACCAAAGAGGGGCATGAAGAGACATATACGGGAAGCTTCCTTTTAGCCTGCTGCCTGAGCACCATCCTATACGCCAATTCTTTCGAAGCAAGCTTGAATTCCTACTGACAGTTTCATGGTTTCTAGCTCTGAACTGGAGCAACCAGATTCCTAATCTAATGATGTAGCAGGGTCACAGTCATCCCGTTGTTCATCGATTTGCTTGAGCAGGCACCAGTAACGTCTCCACTGTGAGACACCCAGGAAATTAGAATGGCACACACAGACTTTAACACCAGACAGAAACAAGATCTCTAAGTTTCTCCTGTGTTTCTCAAGCTTCACTGTTTCATCTTTGACTACATTTTTTTTTTTAAAACCATGTGTGGTGTTCCTCTAAAGATCTTTCTTAGTGACAAAGCATGCTGTCTCTTTTAGGCTAACAAATGTGATTCAATTTTATCACATATCATATAAATAATTGTATTATATCTTTCTTGCCATTGTCCTAGAAGACTCATAGTTTCTGAGAGTAATAAAACCTTTAAGTTCCTTGCAGACAGTAAAGACCTAAAAATGTTAGGTATAACTAGGCATTGTACTGGAGTGAGATAATATGTACTGCATTGTTATTACAACTTTATGTATCTCATTTAACTGTATGGACTTTGAAGTTATGATTATTACTATGCTTAGAGTATTGCTCATACCAATATTAATGCATTCTATTTTTTTAAATATAAAACCAATGTTAACATGTTTTATCTCCAGTTTCTCAATCATATATATGAATATATATTTATGTGTATATACATATATATAAATATATATAATGGGCAGTAAATTAATCAGAAAAATAAATTTGAAAACAGATGTTACTATTACTAATGTTACTATTACTAATGTTACTATTACTAATGAACAGCTATGTGGTATGACATGAAAATACACATGGTATTTCTTACTTGGAAACTTAAAGTTAAATCATTTGGGATGAGTACTTTGTGTTATTTCATCTAGTTACCACATAAATATATTTTACTTGAACATAGAGAAAATTCCAACATAGAAAGAACTCCTCTGAAAGAAATGCTCGCATTGCTTTGGAAAAATAAAATACCAACCCTGAATTTTGTTAACATTCATTTTATAAAATATCTTGAAAGAACAGATAAAGTACTTGTTTACATAATAACCAGAATTGAAAAAATGAATATAAATTAATTGAACACATAACTATTTTGCCACATTAGATAACTTTTAAAAAGGCATTAAAAAACGTAAAGTAGTAATTGCAAAGAAAACATTTTTGTCTAATGCTGTATTTCTGGAAACTTTTCCTAGAGACACTGAAATTCCAGGTCAACAGGCAGTACCTGTACTGTTGAAAACACACTGTAATTTGCTTCCAAATCTTTCAGCTTAAAAAACATTTTTTTTTTTTAAAACCATATTACTCAGTGCAAATTAAAGCTTCAAGTTGAACATCTGAGGAAAACATATGAATGTCTAAACTGTAGGAAATGCTTCTGGAACTGAAAAATTAAAAATTCACATTATGAAGAAATATTTGCAAGTGTTCTTGTTTGTGAAATATATTAACAAATGGGCCCTTGAAGTTAAAATTAGGGCTCTATTATTAAGACTACTTGCAATGTGGGCAAGGGTTGAAAAGAACAGGAAAGTTTAAAGGTCATCTGTGGAAAAAATTTCAAGTGAACTATAAGCATTGCTCTGATTCAACTGTAGGAAATTGGCCAGAATATTACAGAACTTTAGGTGGAAAATATGGAGATCAATTTACTATCTCTGAGAAGAAGTGTGTTTACCCTCAGGAAATGCACGATGGGGAAAGTACGTTAATGCTGGCCATGGTTTTAGTCATATGGATTATAATGTGGAATAGGTTAAAAAATAATCTTACCACCAAATTTGGATAATGGAAGGCATGTCACTTTTAGATCAGAGTGGAACCAAGTTTTGATTATTTTCACCATAAATGGGTCATCACTTTTATAATAAAATATTTTTAACTGAAACATTTTTTGACAAATCATAGATAGTAATGGAATTTTCTTGAGTGTTTGAATCTTTCCCTGTTTCTTTCCTATTTTATTGAAATTGTAAATTATCTTTCTTCCTTCCTCACTTTGTCTTTTTTTTCCTTTTCTTTCTTTCCTTTTTCTTGGGGGGCTCTGAAGCAAAATTCAGTGGGCAATTCCTATTCAGCTGGGCCAGTGGTTCAATGCCAGGGCCTGACGATGCTGTTCCATTTGTGGTGCTGATAATACCTGAGTTAATCTCTTGGTGTTCAGGGGTCTTCCAGGCCCTAACCAGTGCTCTGAAGGTATCATATGGTACAGAATACGAGACATGTGTCAGTCACATGCTCGACAGACACTCTAAGCACTTGTACATATCTTGGTCTTCAATCCCACCCCCCTCCATTTATTTTTGATGATAAAGCTGATGGCTGCTGTTGAACAAAAAGTACAGAGAGGTTAGTATGGAGGCTAGTATGCTTTGTAAAGAAATTGTTACTGTTACATCTTAATTCTCACAGGAAATTTTCATATTATTTAAAGTTGCTTGAATGAGACTGTACCATACTTTCTCATGTTTGTGTTCTTCATATTCCCTAATCTATTAATAACATTAGAACAATGTTATCTAAACGAAGGGGTAATTTAGGTTTTAGATTGTTCCTATGTAAGCATTTCATTAGAAACAACAATATATTCTTATTCCAATGTGACATCCTAACTGATGAAACAAGTGAAAAAAATCATGATGTCATACATGGGAGTTCATAGAGCAATGGAGAATTAGCTGATGCAATTTTTAAAGTACACAAAAACTGGATTCCTATATACCTACCCACAGGAGGGGCATCTATGGAAAATTAAAAAATAATTCCCTCTAGAAACAGGAACCTGCTCCGATTCACCTAAAGAAGTTAAAACAGAAGCCCAAACTATCCAAGAGCTTGATTTTACTAGTGCCTCACACAATGATAGCCAAACATTCCATTTTGCAAAGGAATGAGTGGTTCATTCTCTTCCCCAAGTCACCATGGTGACTCAGAATTCTTATTCAATAACTGGATCTGCTAGATGTTTAGTGTGTCCTTTCAGTTCCTGAAGAAAGGCCCACTATTATATACATGTTATACCATCAGACTGAATTTAAATGAAGTGGCAGAAATTTGTGCAAACCTATTAGCTAATCCATATTAATAAAACCTCTGAGTGCAAACCTTTTACACGGACTGTTTTTGCCTCATTCCTCTACTAACTTGCTATTAGTAAAGAAAAAAAGGTAAATTGCCTGAAAATTCTGAAGCCCTGGTAGAAATCTTTCAGAATTTGTCATTTAGAGATACTTTTATCATCAACTATGCAGAAAGGAATAAAAAAAAATTATATTGGAGTTAGTTTGCAACAGTTGTGCTTTAAAAACACAGTACCTAAAAGCATTGAGCACATCACTGATGATCAATAAATATTTATGGGTTTATTAAAATAATAGTTTTTGAAAAATCAAACCAAAATGGCAAAACTATAAGAATTTCTTTTACCTGATTGGCTTTGTACCAAGGTGGACCAATAAGTGAGTGAATCTACAAATTAAATATGAACTCCAATTTGATCACAGAGAAAAAGTTATAAAGAACTTTGCAAAAAAAGCATTGCCACAGTAGCATTAGCACTTAACAGTGCATCAAAGATTTGATGTCTCCACTATTGTATGAATTGGTTCCTAAACCCGTAAGGTACCAGAGTGTAATCCAATCATTCAAATAAGAGATTAACTCTCTTCCACTTTGGGAAAGGCATGACCATAATTTTATCAGAAAATTATTAATATATTTCAGGAAGATGGCCCTCTTGTTCAACATGCCTCAGTTTAACGCAGGCATAAATATCAGGGGGCCTAATTATATAACTTCAATATGGCATTGTCCTGTGCAAGGGTATTTCTCCCAACTTTGCAGTAGTTACTTTCTAATATTTTTTTTTTTTACAGTCTTAAACACCTCTGGGATGACAAATAAGAGATTATGGAAAATTAAGATCAAAAAACTTCCATTAAAGAAGGAAGTTTTTCTACACGATATGAAAACCCCTTATAAAAGGCAGTTCATTGACACAAAAAAATGCTTTATACATTCAGATTTTCCCCATCTCTCAACAGTGATGGTTTCCAAAGAAAAGACTCAGTAGTGAAGGCCACACTTTTTTTTTTTTGCATTAGTTTGATACATTGAAAATCAGAACCTTTAAAGCATCTCAGAAATAGGAGAAATGGAATTGGACCAGGGCAATGGTGGTGGAACCAAGGAGGAGGAGGAGGTGGTGATCAAGATGAAAATGTGACTGAGCTACAGACGTGGCCAGCAAGAGAGCTGGAAAGAAACGTTACAGCAGGCCTGATCACTCTCCAAAGGGTCATCAGGAACACAGTACAGGGATCAAAAACAAATGAACCCAAAAGAAAGCCCTCAAAACGCCAAACAAAAAAACTGCAACATTGCAACTTGTAAACAAGGAAAAAAGCATTTCACAGATTTAAAGTTCAAGGGAAGTAAACGTCTTTAAATTATTTTTGTCAGTTCAACCCTGATTCAAAAGTATGGCTAGAAAAAGAAGAAAGCCCAGCTGCTGACATCCTGAGCACGCAGTGGTCTTCCAGGAAGCAGCATGCCCGAGACCCTCTCTGCTCCAGACGCCGCACAAGCAGGAGACACTGTCGCTCTCGAATTGCATCTCACGTCTCTGCTTGCCACACTCCTGGCAAATTCCACAATTGCTTTATATTTTGGTGCTGATGGTCCTGGCTGCTATAGATTTAGACGTGGGGAGACTGGAGGGGGAAAGGCAAATTCTCGGAGAATGCTCCGGGCCACTTCGACATTATTCTGGGCGATCTCTAAGGCTCTCTTTACTTCTTCAAAGGCATAACCTTCTCCCATGAGTTTTGCAATTTTGGCGTCAACATTTTCCAATGCTGCTTCGGGCCCGTGGGGTTTCCGATGGTGAATTTCTGGTGCAGTCCTTCGAGGCCGTGGTTTTGGAGGTCTGGCTGGTGCTTGTGAACCATCTGTGTAGATTTTCAAAAATGTAAGATTTAAACAACAGAATAAAATATACCAAGACATTTTCTTACTAATGTTAATGAGTTCCTATACAAACACCGTACTTTATTAATGAGCTCACTAAAATCTTTTTGTTATGACTATTCTTTGATCAATTTGATTTGAATTGTTTCTATTTTGACATGGGAAAACCACGGTGAAGATGGTTGTGGTTATTTGACTGAGAAATTAACACAAATTTAGCCCAATTTCACATATTCATATTCAAAAGCCAATTGGAATAAGGCATAGAGAAGGGTGGGAGCTTCCATTTTGGCAATGAAGCTCTTCCTTCGCTTTGGTAGAAAAACTGTAATGCAAGGCTTCGGAGACAGGGAGGTTGAAGGTATTCCTGGAAGCACATCCTCACCACATCCCCTGCTCCGCTATCAGCAAACAGATTCACTAGCAGTCGACTCAGGGCTTCCCTCACTTTACACAAATGCCAATATAAGAAGCTTGTATGAGGGAAAAAAAAAAGCAAAGGTAGCAGAAATATTAGTGGAAAACTGGGATCTATATCATTCCTCCTTACGCACAACAGTGTCTTAAAGTTACAGCACTAATGTTTGTGATAACACATAAGAATAACCCTATGAAGCAAAAAAGAAAATGGAGAAACAGGCCACCATCCCATTCAGGTCGCCAGGGCAGACACTGAGAAAGTACTTTGGTTCGGGCTTTCTGAGTATTTTACTCCCCAAAGTTTATATCTGAAACAAAGATTTAAATTTAAAAAATGGTCATTTTGATAAATGGAATACTTTATGGTTTTTAAGACTCTGTAGCCATCAATGATTATTCACTGTCTTTCTTCTTAGACCACTGCAAATGTGAAACAGCAAACTCAAGGGCACAATTCAGTAAATGATGAAGTGAGGCCAGTTCTTCAAAACCTGCTGAATTCTGCTTCATCCCAGGCCCCTGGTCTCTGCTGCTTTGCTAACTTCCCTAGTGAATCCAGCAGAGACTACAAGGAGGGTGCTTTCCAAAATAATCAAATCAAAATCACAAAATAATGGCACATTTTATTTCTGAGAAGGTAACTTGTAAAAACAATTCCCTATTTATCATTCCAGCTAATCAATACAATGTATATAAAAGTCTGTAGGATAAACGTATTTGGATCCACACAAAATTTGGTGCTATTAAAAATTTTTCCTTCTATAAAGGTATCTTCAAAGGTGACACGGAACTAAGCAATCTAGTAAAAACAGAGATCAACAAATGGGACTACATTAAACTAAAAAGCTTCTGCACCGCAAGAGATACAGTGACCAGAATACAAAGACTATCCACAGAATGGGAAAGGATATTTACACAATACCCATCAGATAAGGGGTTGATATCAATGGTATATAAAGCACTGGTTGAACTCTACAAGAAGAAAACATCCAACCCCATCAAAAAATGGGGCGAAGAAATGAACAGAAACTTTACCAAGGAAGAAATACGAATGGCCAAAAGGCACATGAAAAAGTGCTCTGCATCACTAATCATCAGAGAGATGCAGATCAAAACAACTTTGAGATACCACCTCACACCACAGAGACTAGCACACATCCAAAAGAACAAAAGCAACCGCTGTTGGAGAGGATGTGGGGAGAAAGGGACCCTTCTTCACTGCTGGTGGGAATGCCGACTGGTTCAGCCCTTCTGGAAAACAATTTGGACGACTCTCAAAAAATTAGATATTGAATTCCCATTTGACCCAGCAATACCACTGCTGGGAATATATCCCAGAGAGGCAAAAAAGTACAATCGAAACAACATCTGCACATGTATGTTCATCGCAGCACTGTTTACAATAGCCAGAATCTGGAAAAAACCCGAATGCCCCAGAACGGATGACTGGTTGAGGAAACTTTGGTACATCTATACAATGGAATACTATGCAGCTGTTAGAAAAAAGGAGGTCAAGAATTTTGTAGTCAAGTGGATGGGCATGAAAAGTTTCATGCTGAGTGAAATGAGTCAGAAAGAGAGAGACAGACATAGAAAGATTGCACTCATCTATGGTATATAGAATAACAGAGTGGGAGACTAACACCCAAGAACTGTAGAAATAAGTACCAGGAGGTTGACTCCATGGCTTCGAGGCTGGCCTCACGTTCCGGGGAAAGGTCAACTCAGAGAAGCGATCACCAACTACATTGTAGTCGAAGGCCATGTGGGGGAAGGGAGTTGCGGGCTGAATGAGGGCTAGAGACTGAGCACAGCGGCCACTCAACACCTTTATTGCAAACCACAACAGCTAATTAGAGAGAGAAAACAGAAGGAATGCCTTGCCACAGTGGCAGGGTGGGGTGGGGGGGAGATGGGATTGGGGAGGGTGGGAGGGACACTGGGTTTACGGGTGGTGGAGAATGGGCACTGGTGAAGGGATGGGTTCCCAAACTTTGTATGAGGGAAGTATAAGCACAAAAGTGTATAAATCTGTAACTGTACCCTCACGGTGATTCTCTAATTAAAAATAAATAAATTTAAAAAAAAAAATTTCCTTCTTTATAGAGTAAGATTTAATTTGAAAAATAGCTATACATTGCTATAAAATATCCATTTATTTATCCATAAGATAGATATTAATTATGCTTATTTATAAGAAAGCATTAATTCTGCTAAATTCTTGCTAAAATCTTTATTTCTTGCACCCATAACTTAATATTTCAAGTTATTAGGGCCTGAAAAGTTGCATTTTTTTGTTTTTCTTTTTTGGGCTATACCTGGGGGTGCTCAGGATACTATATAGGGTGCTGGGAATTGAACCTAGGTCGGGTGCATGCAAGGCAAGCAACCTACCTGTTGTACTATTATTACTCTGTTCTTGACATTGCAGTTTCACTAAGGTTTTAAGTATCATTTATTCTTCTATTAACTATTGTAATTATATAATACAGATGGACAATAAATGATATTTTTAATCATTTCGTAAAACAATTAAAATTTCTAGCAAGTTTTCCTTTAATTAATTAGTATTCAGTTTATGTACTGAAACCATGTCTGCTCTGATTTACTTTTTTTAGGTAAGAAATGTCTCTAGAGATATTAATACAAGTCTGAATTCCTTGTATTCTACTGATAATTTTCAAGAGTTTTCCATTATTATTAATGCTGAGAAGTTATTAACATGAATCAACATTCACACTGACACACATCTTTTAAAAGAACAGTTATACACATCAGTAAAGTTGGAAGGATACTAGGGCAGCCAGGGATACTCCTAAATAGTATAATTAGCAATTAAGTCTTAACTTTCATTGCAAAGCAAAAGAAACAATCACTTAAATGAAAGGAAAATCTACTGAATGAGAGAGAATATTTGCAACCATACATCAGGTAAGGGATTGATAATCAAACTATAAAAACAATAAATCAACAGCCACCCCCCCCCAAAAAAAAATACAACCCAATTAAGAAACAGATAGTAGAGGATATAAATAGGCATTTTTTACAAAAGAATTGTAATGGACAATAGACAGAAATATTTTTCATCTCTTACCATAAAGAAATGCAAACCAAAACTATAATGAGATTACCCCTACCACCCAGGTAGAATAACCATTACCAGAAAGCTGAGAGGCCGTAAGTATCCATAAAAATGTGAAGATAAAGGAACACACAGGCACTGCTGGTGAAAATGCAAATCAGTATGCTATGGAATGCAAATTTTCACTATGGAAAATGATATGGATGGTTCGGAAACAGATCAGAATTAGAGTATGATCCAGCAATTTACTTCTTGGTATTCAACCAAAGAATCGAAAGACACAAATTCAAGAAGATATTTGTACCCTTCTGTTCACTGCAATGGCATTTCAATATGAAAATAAAAAAAAAATAAGAAATACATGATAAGGGTTTGGGAAGGTCTCCTTTGAGGCCTTGGAAGACTGGTAGTAAATCCATCTGGGCGTGGACTTTTGTTTTGAAGTCTTTTGATTACTGCCTCTATTTTCTGATAGTAATTAGCTTGGTCAGGTGCTCTATTTCCTCTTCATTCAACTTTGGAAGATTGTAGGAGTCCAGAAATGTATCTATTTCTTCTAGATTCTCCAGTTTAATGGTATAAAGCCCAGGTTCAGATGGGTTTACTAGTAAATTCTTCCAAATCTTTAAAGAAGACTTATTCCTGATACTTCTCAGGTTCTTCCAAAAAAGCTGATGAAATAAGAAATCTTCCAATCATTTCTTATGAGACAAACATTACCCTGATACTAAAAGCATAGACACATCACAAAATGGAATACTATAGAACTATATCTCTGATGAACAATATACAAAGATCTTCAACAAAATATGTGCCAAACAAATCCAAAGATAAATCAAAAGATGATAAATCACAACCAACCAAGTAGGACTAATCCTGGGAATGTAAGGATGATTTACTATATACAAGTCAGGCAATGTCAACACCACATCCATACAAGGAAACCTAAATATTATATGATCCTATCTTAGATGCAGAGAAAGCATCTGACAAGATCTAATACCCATTCATAATAAAAACATTCAATAAAATGAGGGTTGAAGAAACTTTACTCATTATAGTAATGCCATTTACCAAAAAAACCCATAGAAAACATTATACTCAGTGATGAAAAAATAAAAGCTTTCCCTGTAAGATTAGGCTAATTCGAGATTGCTTACTCTCACCACTAATATTTAACATAGCACTGGAAGTCCTTGCCATTTCAGTTATGCAAGGAAGAGACATAAAGGGCATCCAGCTCAGAAAAAAAAGAAGCCAAAATTTCAATTTTTGCCTAAAGACAACAGAAACTGAGAACTGTGTTTTTCAGTAGGAAGTTTTTGGGAGTTCAGGAGAAGAGGTCTGTTGATGGGGGAAGAAGGGAAAGCACTGGGACAATGATGAAGGAAAGCAGACACTCTAATGAAGGGTGTGGTGCTGGAATGTTTTATGTATAAAACCACACCAATAATGGCTCTGTACACCAGTACAGAAAAAATAAAAATAATTATAAAAATAAATTAAAAATATAAAGTATTTAAAAAACTAAAAGCAAAGAACAATAGAAATAAAAAGAACTTGTAAAGCAGCAAAAAAAAAAAAGAAAAAAAACAATCATCCCCATTGAAAAATGGGAGGGACAGAAATTTTTCAAAGTAGACATAGATGCTAAAAGGGATATGAATAAATGGGAGATACTACTTTACCCCACCCCCACCAAATTTCAGAAGAACATGTCTAGATATATCATTTTCACTAAATTACAAATAATTTCTCAGATACTACAGTAGGCAGTTATAATATTTATAGCTCTATTTATACCTTAATCATATTTTAGTACACCCAGAGACTGGATATGAAAGACTTTATTAACATACTTGTAGAAAAAAATACTTAAGGATCTGTGGTTTTAAAACTGAAGCTGAATATAAAAGAAAGCATTTCACACAGCTGGCCTGTAGTAAAACTACAACGCAGCAATTTTCCTTGTTGAAATAGCACTGTAGCACTGCCATCCCGTTGTTCATCAATTTGCTTGAGCGGGCACCAGTAACGTCTCCATTGTGAGACTTGTTGTTACTGTCTTTGGCATATCGAATATGCCACAGGGAGAGAGGGAGAAGCCTTCTCTCTTCATTAAGTGAACAAGTAAATAAAAAATATTTAAGGATAAAAAAAATTACTTTGCCATACATGTGGCCGACCCAGGGTCGATTGCTCCGTCTCTCTCGGAGAGCCTAGCAAGCTACGGAGAGTATCCCACCCACACAGCATAGTCTGGCAAGCTCCCCTTGTTGAAATATCACATAAAAATTTAAAACTCAATAATGACAATACTCAATTCCAATATGAGATCATAATTGCCAATTAAGATCTTAGAGGAGATAATTGCAGCATATTTTGCCTTTTTGTGGGGGTGTACTCAGAGCTTACTCCCTGCTCTGAGCTTTGAGAAGTGCTTGGGGGACAGTCCCAGGGACCCAAGAAGGTCTGCCACACAAGACAAGGGTCTTACCCCCTGTGCTGTCTCTCTGGTCTTATTTGGTCTTCACAGAAAAATCATTCAACATTTAAACACTGTTTCTTAAGCAAAAACAGTGAAGCAATAACTTTTATACTGAGGCCTCCTTTATTTTGTTGATGTATTGGCAATATGGATCTTTCACTAGTTACAGACACATTTAATGCAAGTCACATTCTAAAATTTCAAAATTATTTCAAGAGCTACCTTGAAATGTCTTCTAAAAGCTAAGATACAAAAAATCATCTCAAGAACTCATGTACTTCATCAGCATAAGCACAAACACATCTCATTATCATGACTTTATTATAATACCAGAAGCTGGATTCCCTGGATTTTAAGAGAAAGATATTTTAACTATAGTACCATTAAATCTTATGAGAAATGAACCAATTAGAAAACTTAGAAAGACTCACATATAGCTATTATCACTATTCACTGTGAGAAGAAATAAGTAGATCACTAGCAGAAAATGTTTATCCTATATATGGGTGTATGTGAATCTGACACAGGCTAGTAAAATATAGACATTTCTGAATCACTGTCATCATGACATTCATATAATTAAATATCAAGTATATCCTAAAAACAAAATAAATAATTGGAGGAATAAAATAGTTGGAAGGTTCTGCATATATGGACATAATACGCACACATCATTTCTTAAAGAAGTTATTAAAAATATTTTAGAAATATCCTCTTCCAAGTGGACAAAGAGATAGCACTGGTTTAAGGTACTGCACTACACTATGGCCAACTCCAGTTGGATACCTACTTTGATCCCTAGGGATGTATATGGTTCTTTGAACACCATCAGGGGGCACTCTTGAGTACAGAGCCTAGAATTGGCCCTGAGCATGGCAGGGTGCGGCTCAAATACCTCACTCCCCAAATTCTTTTCACAGATGTTTTTATTTTTCTTTTTTCATTTGAGCTCAGGGCTTATTCCTGGGTCTGCATTCAGGGATCACTCCTAGATGGTCTCAGAAGGTGACCTGGGATTGAACCCAGACTGGTAATGTTCAAGGCACGCAAGCTACCTGCTGTACTGTTGCTTCAGCCCCAAAGGTGCCTATAAACAGACAAATCACTATCTAAGGTCTGTGTTTCTCAGATAGTGGCATATGACCCCCTGTAGGTTCCAGAATATTCCAAGGGGGTCACAAGAAGGAAAGAAGGTTGGGAGGGGGGAATGGTCGGAGAAAGGTTGAACACAAATTTAGATCACTAAAAATGTAAGGAAAATTAAAGTTACAACAATTATACCAGAATATTTAAATAAATATAAGCATCATAATAAAAAGAAATCACTGCAAAATAAGCACACTTAGAATTCTAGAAACATGCCAAATAGTCTCATGCTTTTGAAGGAAATAAATAATAAAGAAAGCATGCCTCATAATTCTGCTTATGTAAATGAACTGACTGGGAGCACTGTGAGCTGTAATTTTAGAAAAAAAAAAGAAAAAAAACTCAACAAAAACCAAAACCAAACATCTCCCCACACCCTGTGGTTTGACTGTGTATACACAGAGCTCAAAGAGTAAGTTGAAATATTTGATGGTACAGCCAGCTGAGGCCCTCAGATTAATAACCAGGGCTATTTTACCACTTAAGCAAAACTAAGGATTCTGCTAAACATCTATTTTGAATTATTACAAAAGGTTTGTTGACTCCTAGTTTTTCCCTTAACATTCCTGACCTAGTACTAACTGAAATTTCTACCATATGAAATCATATATATGGACTATGTTCCTCTTGGTTTTACAGCACCCAATATATTATGGAGCAAACCTTAGAGAAACTATGAAAGGAGAATGTTTAGTTTACAATTTTTTTCATAACTTGAGTTTATATTTCTTTTAAAATAGCATTGTTGGCACTGAAATCATTATTTTAAATTAGTCAGGACAATTTTCTAAAAAATATTTTTAACATACTGCCTTTAAGAATTTTATTTCATTTTCTCAGAGGCTCTCAGAAATTCTCTCTTTGCTTTCACATTTTTTAAATAGACCTGGAGATCTTTCAACTGTAAAAGTGTTTCAAAGTCTACATAGTACAAATAAAAATGTCTAAATCTTGGAATGACTAGGAATAAATTGGTAAAAGAACCTAGACTAAAAAAAGTTTACTCATTTTCTGAGATGTAATCAAGTGTTACAGCTTAAAGTACTTAAGTACTGTTGTAAAGATAATTTTCAAGAAAGCTCTATTTTCTTAGTTCAGAAACTATAGAATATAACAAATTTGTGAAGGAATGTTTGAGCTTAACTAAAAAAAACAGGAAACAGGACAAAAATCGCATAGAAAAAACTTTGGATATTTATAACAATGCAGCAACATGCTGCATATATTACTAAAAAAATGTGTTTCCACTTTAACATAGGTATAAATTAGTTTTCTTTCCTTCTACTCATCCTAAATAAATAAATAAATGAAATATGTGCTAGACACTGCTAGACCAGTGGTTCAGTTCTCAAAATTTGTTTGCAGGTTAAAAGGATTGAAAATTCTTCTTCAAGATATTTGAGTTACAACAGTCAACCACTGTTCCTATTTTCTTAGAATCTGTCATTCTGCTATTGTATTATCATCAATCTAGCAAAAGAGTGAACTTAAAGCAGCCGGAGGTGCTGTTCAATAAAATATAGCACAAGTGTAGAAAGAGAGTGCAAGGAAGGTGTGAGGAGCCGCTTTAGACAGTGGTCAGGAAAGGCCTTGCAAAGAACCAACGAAGCCACAGTTTATTATTAATCATTATTGAGAATATGACTTGTAATTGATACACCCTTCATATAATGGCTGGCAGTGTGACATTCCACAGTCGCCCTACAAACACTCTGAAAATCAGTAGCAATGTGATAAATTAATTCCAAAGAATTTGGAACTCCTTCAATGAATAAGAGAATGTAGCTTTTCAATATGTAGAAAGATTTCTCCTTTCTAATATGGTAAAACACAGGGTAGAGAAAAGAACAGATTCTGGATCCAAGAATATGCTTCACTGACTGATCAAAGATAATATTAAAGTTCTTTTTCACTTTTCTATGAGGCAATTTCATAGGCACTCCTCTCAATACTCACTTTCTCAGTCAAATTCAAAGGTGATAAAAATACTTATTAGGCTGGCAGTGCTCGCATTAAATTAATGAACAAAGAGGTGCTCTGAAAGGCAAAAAGCACTATACAAATCTAAGCTATTATTATTATTACTATTATTAGCCAAGTCACCTGAAGATGAAGGAAGCTGATCATAGTCCTGTGACGTTCTGTTGGATTTGACATTTTCACCTGGTAATCTCCTAGCAGGAGGCAAAGGAACTTGGCCACTGGCTGCATCAAAAAAGGGATCTTGAAAATAAAGACAATTTTCAAATTAAAAAAAACTATGTCAGTTGATGCAAGAAAAATGTTCTAGAAATTCTCTCAAAATCAGAGCTTTTGAAATTTAAAAGAACAGTTATGTCTGAATTTAGCCATTTTCTGATCTGCTTCCATATTTTAAATTCATCACTTACTCAAATATGTTTTCCTGTTTATTTCTAGAAAACAGATTTAATACTTAGCATATTGATTATAAAATTCCTCATGATGAAATAGCTTTTATTTTCAATTTTCTATTCCAAGTTGTTCTCTACAGTGAAGAGAAATTGTTATTAGTAAAAGGAGGGGCTCATTTTATTATGCTTACGAGAGTGCTGTCAAGTTAACCAACCCGATATTGGGGATTTATAAAGATTAAGTGAATTCCTAGATGTGAAATATTCTCTACATATATATTGCTACTAATAATACTGAGTTCTAAGTATATAGAAAAAAATTTTAAATCACTTGAGAGGGGCATCATACTAAGAAATGAATTTGACACAATTTAAAACTTATTTTACTACTTTTAATGGTTCTATAAATTGGAAATAAAGTTAATTAAATATTTTATCTACAGTACCATATTAAGTGCTCAGAGCAACAAACCTAAGTCACTTAGAATTTAGTAGCACATATGTTTAAATTCACGGGTCTGATTTCTTTCTGAATAGATGGACATCACCTCTGCAATCCTGTTTACTCACCATTTAGTCACCAGTTTATCTCAGTCTCAGGCTTCTACTTTCCTCTTTCAGATATCTGTCAGTACCCTCCCTGTCCCCCCCCCCCCCTTGAGCCCTACCCCTGTTTTCTTTTTGATCAGCGATTTTCAAATTAATCATCACGTTTTTTGTTGTTGTTTGTGGGTAAGAAGACTATTCCTAGAGCGCTCTTCGATTGGACCTGCATTCAGTGTTAGGATCAGAGGGTGCTGCACAGGAGACCATGTGGCGTCTGGGATTGAGCCCCTGGGAAGCACATACAACTATTATGTTTGAACTGCATCTCTTAACAAATACCACACTTAGCACGCTGACTTTGCACTTGGTGTTTACTTAAAGTAAACCCAGATAGGTTCAAACTTCATAAATTAAAAATCTATAAAACCAAAGTTCCAAACTGGAAATATTAAATAAAACTTGGTTATATTTTATTGTTTTAATTTCCATGAAGGGCTGGAGCGATAGCACAGCGGTTGGGCATTCGCCTTTCATGAGGCAAACCCGTGTTTGATTCCTCCGCCCCTCTCGGAGAGCCCAGCAAGCTACTGGGAGTATCGAGCCCGAACGGCAGAGCCTGGCAAGCTACCCATGCGTACTGGATATGCCAAAAACAGTAACAATAAGTCTCTCAATGAGAGACATTACTGGTGCCCATTCGAACAAATCAATGAGCAACGGGATGACAGTGACAGTGACAGAATTTCCATGAGAGGGCAGGAAATGGCCACCAGTACCGGATTTCCCTGCACCAATATTCCCAGGACCCCTCCAATAATCCCTTCCAAAAACACTTTTTTTAAAAAAAAATCAAATATATAATTTGATTTTTAATCACTGTCTCACTGCATCACTGTCATCTCGTTGTTCATCGATTTGCTCCAATATGGCACCATTTGGAAGGATGAGTAAGGAGAGGCTGCTAAAATCTCAGGGCTGGGATGAATGGAGGTGATACTGGCGCCCACCTGAGCAAAACTGATTTTTTTTTTTTTTTGCTTTTTGGGCCACACCTGGCAATGCACAGGAGTTACACCTGGCTCTGCACTCAGGAATTACCACTGGCGGTGCTCAGGGGAACCATATGGGATGCTGGGAATTGAATCTGGGTCGGCCTCGTGCAAGGCGAATGCCCTACTCGCTGTGCTATTGCTCCAGCCCCGCAAAACTGATTTTTAAGAAGGAAATATATGCTTCTTTACAGTAATTATGAGAAAATTAATCGCAAGAGGTAGTTACAGATATGTAATTTTCCTCCCTCTTTAAGTACACTAATTAGCCTCATCTTGTTGGAGATTTTCATTTAACTTAAGCAAGGTATTTAATGTGCTCACATTTAATTTTAAGATTCTGCTGAAATCTTAACATTTCCTTTAAGGAAGAATAAGAGAATAGAGCAAAATCCATGCAACAAAAATTAATCTTTTGATCTGAAAGAGTAACCTCAGAAATTGAATACTGTGATTTCTGCATAAATTTAGAAATTTTACAAAATGTAAAATAAAATTGCATTTAATTTTATACATTCTCAAGCATCACTCAGATGTCAGAAAAAAGAATACAATACATTCTCTATTTCCTTAGGAATATGTGATTTATCAGAAATCCTTGTTATTTCTAATTAGGTAAGGCTATTTCTGAGAAATCATATTCTAAAGGAAAAACATTATATTCTGAATACACAGCAAAGTCATAAGCAGAATACAAAATAGACATTTATATGTTTTTCCTCCACTGAAGTTCACTAAAAATGTCTGCAAATATTATCATACTTCTTGCAAAAACGCTGATTTATAGTTTATGAATGTCTGACATGTTGTGTCTTGCTTTATGCTAGTTTGCTACAGATCAAGTACAGGATAAACTGGGCTTTTCTAGCAACCTGCAAAGTTGGAAACATTGATGTTTCAACGGGAAACAAACAACAAAACACTATTAGTAGGGATACAATACTGATCAATGACTTTCTTCATAAAGGCTACTTTAAATAGCAGTATGGCAATTTTTCTTTTATTTTTTGCTTTTTGGGTCACACCCAGCGATGCTCAGGGGTACTCCTGCTGGTGCTTGCGGGAACATATGGAATGATGGGGACTGAACCTGGGTCAGCCGCGTGCAAGGCAAATGCGCTACCTACTGTACTAACACTCCGGCCCTGAGTAAAGTATTTTAATAAACAAATTCTTCAGAAATGGCCTTTCTGTTAAACCCTCAGTTACTTTACACTTATAGTGTTAACTGAGTTCCAT
This sequence comes from Sorex araneus, assembly GCF_027595985.1. Classification (NCBI taxonomy): domain Eukaryota; kingdom Metazoa; phylum Chordata; class Mammalia; order Eulipotyphla; family Soricidae; genus Sorex; species Sorex araneus. The sequence continues at coordinate 154,845,385 of NC_073303.1, read as the reverse complement.
TTATCACTTTGGCTTCAACCCTCTAGGAATATTTTAGCCTACTCTTTTTCAAAATTGAAAAGGAACGAAATGACTACCAATGTACAGGGAAATAAATTGCTGAGTTGTACTCCCAGATAATCTGATTTCAGATTGTGGTGCTGAGTAGGTGCAAAGAATTTTCATTTTAAACAAGATGCCTGGGGCCGCTGCTGGCCAGAGGACCACTCTGTAAACCTTAGGGACAAGTGATAGTACAACAGTCAGGGTGTTTGCTTTGCACATGGCTGACCCAGGTTTGATCCCAGAATCCCATATGGTCCCCAGGGTACTCCCAGGAGTAATTCCTGAGTCTAGAACCAGAAGTATCCCCTAAGAACTGTTGGTACGACCCAAAAAGCCCCTCACCGAAAAAAAAAAAAAAAGCATAACCTCCAAGAGTTATGCCTTTCCTTGATAGCCAAATCAGGCTTATCCTTTGTATAGGTTGTAGTCTAGGACTCGAGATATGACATTGATAAAGTACATGATTACTATTATGAGTCCTGGGTTTGAAATGGTTATAGGAAGTCAAACTTCCTAATGCCTTTTCATAAACTATTGCTAATGATTCAGATTTTCTTTGTATTTTATTTATGCAACTATACTTCTGGATCCAAATGGAAAAATTCATTTATCTGTAATTTAAAAAAGTCCATTTTGGAGTTCATTGTGAGTTTAAAATTGGATGAGGACTTCAAAAGAGATTCCAAGTCAGAGAAACAGTGAAAGAAAGGTTTAGCGAGGGCTGCCAAATACGCTGTGTATTTTGTGCACTGCACAAAGATCTGCTTTCATGGGAATGAGCAGACTTAAATACTACCTTGGCTTGGTTCCCTGAGCACTGGCCCTGGCACAAAATGGATGGAGGGCTGCCTAGCACAAAAGAAATACCTTTTTGTAATTCAGACAAAAGCATGTATATGCTAAAACAATTAGCCATAGGTTTGGAGACAGGAAATGTATCAAATCTTCTTTTTGAGAACTCTGGGATTTAAGACATATGTGCCTTTCCAGAATAGATGGCTCCTATATAGCAGTGATTATCACTATTTTGCCCAAAGAAATCTTACATGAAGGCTTAAAATAGAAAACAATGACTATAGCATCAAAGCTCTCCTTCTATGTGTTTCTTCTCCTCCTTCATTCCTCACAAATCCCAAGGCTCTTTTGGAGAAACATAGGACCCTATCATCTGAAAACAGCTGATACATAGGTCATTGTAGTCAAGTTGAGAAAGATACAGTAGACCCACTACTAGAGGTGGGTTTTACTAGGAATTTAATATAACCTTCATGAAAATCCAACCCTTTTCATAGCATCAATCTTTTTTTCTTGGGTATTATTATTTCCTCAAGAAAACCAATCTCAATAATGTGAGAAGAAAAAAAAACAACATTATACTAGGCTCTAATTTTACAGACTGAGAACAAAAATGAAAATAGCAGTAAAATTATTACTAGCCTCTTTAGGGTTTAGCAATCACCTTTGCTTAACTTTTATGGTTCTAAAACTATTGACTTCAATTTTTCTAGGTGAAGTAAAATAATTTTTATTGAAAGAAATTTACTTAGAGAAATGTAAGAGGAGAAAAAGAGGAATACATGTTCAAGAGAGAACATGGGCTTCTCCAGAGTGAAAAAGATTGAGTCCAACTTTTATTTAGCATTTTTCAGAATATTCTTTCAAGGAGTTTAATTTGGGTAAAGAAAATTTAACTCCTTATCATAGTAAAATATATGAAATACTTTGCCAAATAATATTCAATTGCTTATGTATAAACTGAAAAGAAACCTTCATGTTCTATGCCATAAGAATTAAACTATTTCTTTGAAAAGGAAGAAAGCTAATAAATGTGGTTTAAAATGGAATAAAATTATTGTCTCAATGGCTCACATAAAGGAATTGGCAGCAGATGAAGTATTTGTCATGTCAATGATGTAAAAGACTGGAAAAGGAAAAAAGCTGCCAAATTTTCTTGAAAGAATTATCAAGGGATACCAACATTACTGGGAATGTTATTAAACTACTTCCATGTATAAAATGAGGTGAAAAAGAGTCAACAGGCTTAAGTGACTTTACTGTGACCCCATGGCAGACAAACTCAGCAGGCTTTGGATAGTGCAACTGAGATCCCTGGCAGCTGAGCAAAATTTAAAAAATGCAATACTGTCAATGAAATAAAGGCCTATATAATTTTCACCCTCATCTAATGATAGGAGGCAATTTTCATTTTGCAATTAAAAAATTTGATATGAAAAGGAATTTCTAAAGAATCAGTGTAAGAGTTCTGCACTATATATCAAGGACTTCAAGGATTGCAGAAGTACTGGGCGGAAGGCACTTGCCTCGCAGGTGGCCAATCCCAGTTTGACCCACTGCACTGTAGATGGTCCCCAATGTGTCCTCCCCAGCTCCCTCAAAAAACCCACAAAAAGCAACAACTTCATTAATATTGTAAACTGTGATATCTCAATGAAAACCTAAAAATAAATAAAATAATTACTATGCAGACTTTTACACAGCACGATGAACACTCAATTAATACAAGGAAATGAAACAAATTTTTTTTTTTTTTTTTTTTTGCTTTTTGGGTCACACCCAGCGATGCTCAGGGGTTACTCCTGGCTTTGCACTCAGGAATTACTCCTGGCGGTGCTTGGGGGACCATATGGGATGCCGGGGATCGAACCCGGGTCGGCCGTGTGCAAGGCAAACGCCCTACCCGCTGTGCTATCACTCCGGCCCCGGAAATGAAACAAATTTTTCAGCAAATTTTTTTTGAGATAAACAGGTAAAAAGGTATATTTGTGTAAAATGTTCTTCCACCTCATGAGGAGCTTGACTTTGTTTGAAAAGAAGGCACTGAACCAGGGTTTCCCAAAGTAAAGCAGATGCTATCATCCCTGGAGGGGGCACGGAATGATTCAGTGCATGGTGGTAGGTTGGCGTGTAACTGAAGGGCTCTTTCCCCCTGCTTGCTTAAAGAAGATAGATTTCCCTAGGGGGCACTGAATAAACTGAATATTTTCCTTTTGTTCCTTTAATATCAATTTAGTAGACACACTGAAGATTTAAAATAGAACCAAAATAATAAAATAGAAATCTTTATAAAAAATTAACTATCAAAGTTACACAAAAAGATTCTAAGGCACAGCTATTAAAAACTTAAAATCTTATTAAACATAATGTACTCAAACATCAAGAGACAAGAGTTCTTGGTTTGTTTGTCCTGATCTGTACTAGCCCAATCACTGAGCTCCGGTGATTTTCAGAAGCACCTTTTGTATGTAAGGGAACTAGGAAACAAACTCAACAGAAGCTTAGCTAACATGCTATTTTTCCTACCCAGGAGATACATTTTATTTTTCCTAGAAAACAATGAATTACTAATGCTGAGTTGACAGTATGATCTCAGAAGTATTTTTGCCTTAAGTGAAAAATTTCCCTTGGCTTTTCCATCCTACCTGAAGGAAGAAGGAAAAGGTCCTGTCCTGAGGATGGTCGGCTACTGGAGCCAGGAGGTTTTGAATGTTCGATGAGACTGTGCCTTGCAGGGGGTGGGGGAGGTGGCAGGGATGGGGGGAGGGCAACAAAAGCCTCTTCACCTGCGTTTAAAAGAAGGTCAATCTCAACAACAGAACTTCATTAATCAAAACACAATATCAGCCCAGAGTAACAATTGATTTTTCTCTTGCTGCTCATAAAGAACTTTGCCTGTAGGGTTTATCGGGCAGTTCACTGAGTTTGATAATGGTAGTTAATTATTTTATGGGAGTGTTTTGGGAGAAACACAAGTACACATTTGTATGTGGAAACTTTTTCTATCATCCAGGCCTTTCCATGAAAAGCAGTATTGATGGTTATGAGTCAGCTTATTATTTACTCATAATTTTTATGCTACCAAGACACAAGAAGTTTATGCTAAAATTGATTGATCACAATATCAAAATAGATTTTTGAATGTAACATTGTTTGGGGCCTCTAACTAGAAAATATCACTATGAACCAAAAATTAGTATCACAAAATAGTTTAGATTATCTTCCAAAATTTATTCTACTGGCTTTTAATTTAATGATTTGTCAAACAACACAGACAGTATTCCTATAATGTAGGAATATCTCTAAAGAGTAATCTAGGTACTAACACTTGTGTATTTCCCAGCTTTTCTAACTATACTACACTGTAGCATGCTTCTGGGTATCCTCTTATCCTCATTTGACTATTTTACTCCTCTATTCCTATTTTTTTCTTACCTTGACTTCTCAAAAAAATCTAAATATATGCATTTTTGGAATCTACCTCAAATACTGTAAATAAAAGTGTAAAACAGATGCCTACATATTTCAGTCATCAAACCTCACAAGTATTTAAAAGTATTGACTTAAACATAAAAAATAATTTTACTATTCATCCAGATTGCCTCGCAAAACTATTTTCTCAAATGGTCATAAATAACCTTTCCAGCTTAAACTATCTGAAACCATGGGAGAGCGTTTTGCTATTATTCCAACTTTAAGCTTTCTGCTATATTATATTACCAATCAAATACTTTTTTCAGTCCCTAAATGTCAGGCATCACTTGAGGCACTTGGGGATATGAATTTCAAAATTAGAAGCTCTGACCCAAGGAACCTAGGTTCCACAAGGAGATCTAGAGAGAGTATACAAATAAGTATGATTCACAGGTCTAACTCTGAAAGGTCTCAAGCAGAGAGACATGCTCTGCGAGAAAAATAAGAAAGCTGCATTTAGTAGTGTTTCCAAAAACTGAAAGGTAAGGGAATTAAGCGCAATCAAACACATTCATCAAGTAGAAAGATGGAGTTTTCCAGGCATAGTCAATATTATAAATAATGAGATGTACAGAAAAGCTCAAAGAAGGTTGATTTAAAAAGATAAATTGGAACATTTATTCATTGTCCAATAATGTAATCAACCTTCACCAGGTCTATGAAACTTAAATTCAGTATCAAGAGTTATATATGACCATATGTGAATATAGAGCTCCTTTACCTCACCACGGGAAATTCTATTGGACAATGCCAACCCAGGTCATAAAGATTTGGGTAATCAGTCTAAAAACCCATGCAGGCTAAAGAGAGATAAAGACCATAGGTGATGGAGGAAGTTAAGAGGTTCCTTGAACTCATGTACCTAAGAATAAATCTCGGAGCTCCAGAGAGAATAGGAGCAAAGGATTGTAATTGTGTAGCTTTTCAACAACTCTCAATGGTATTCGTGGAAAAAAGAGAAAGGTTTAGTTCATTTTTCTGGCAGCCTAACCTTATAAAAGACCATCACAACATTATGTTATGTTACGATGATTTGTTACTGCAAAGCCTAATGTTGTGTAGATATTCTAATGGTTTGTCCTCAAAATCAGGGTCAGAAATTTTCTGCCTGGGATTACTTAAGTCCTCTAAGAACAGCACTATCCAACTTAAACAGAATCATTTGTGTGTACTCCAAATGTGCCTATATAAAACTCATTTAGGAACTTAATCTCAAACAAACAAACTGAAATACTTTGTAAGATGTAATAAAGACAATTTATGCTCAACTTCTAGAGTAGAATAGGTAATTTTTAATAATTAAGTAGAACTGGGTCTACTTATTTTGATACAATATAAAGATACAATATCTTTATATTGAGTGAAAAAGTACATATTCATTAATAATTGTACTTAAAAGAAAATCTCAGGTCTGCTCTTCAAATCTACTAGAACCTAAGTGCCCGGGGGAACGGACTATGCTCTCACATATTCTCAAGCGCATTAGTAAATTAAGAGCTAATTGACAAAACCCCAAAGAAAGGCCAGCTATTCATATGATGGCTGTAGCAATCTAAATGTGCTAATGAGAGCCAACAGCACCTTAATTAGTCATTTTATGTGAAACAAGTTCATAACCCAGGAAGTCTGTGTTACATTGAACTCTGAATCCTCATAATCTGTATATTAAGTCAGGGGGGTCTGTGCTTTTTTTTTTTTTTTAAAGATTTTAACCTAATGGAGGGATGAGAAGATCATAATCAGAGGGCGTCCTGTTGAGTGAAGAACCATGCTTTGGATTGTCCCGAGTTGGAGGCCTGGCAGGTGGTAATGGCACTGGATCAGAGGCTGACTCAAAAACATCTCCTAGAGGATAACACAAAATCTTAATGTATTTTCTGTGCAACAATGATATGGAATTATCCCTCTAAAATCTGACCATTAAGATGAAGAACACAAAGAGAATGAGTTATACATACCCTTTAAATACATGCCCAACTCAGGGATATTTGATTTCTTCATCTCTGAGGATGGACCATGTGTTCCATTCAATATACAATGACCATTATCACAAGACCTAAAAGTAGAGATCAAAGGACAAAAGCCATAAGGAAAATTATGGTATTGGGGGAGGAGGGGATGCAGAGGGATGATGGGATATACCAATGCGTTTCACCTAATATCATCTGAAAAATAAACATTTCATTTCCTTTTTAAAGGTAAGTAAAATACTCATGTTTGTCTTGCACGTGGATGACCTGGGTTCGATTCCTCCATCCCTCTCCCAGAGCCCAGCAAGCCACTGAAAATATCCTACCCTGGAAAGCTCCCTGTGGCGTATTAGATATGCCAAAAACAGTAACAACAAGTCTCACAATGGAGACGTTACTGGTGCCTGCTCGAGCAAATCGATGCACAATGGGATGACAGTGCGACAGTGCTACTCTTACTTAGATATCCCTAGACTTACTAAAGTAATTCGGGAGGCTGGAATGATGGCACAGCAGGTAGAGCATTCGCCTTGCATGCGGCCGACCTGGGTTCAATTCCCAGCATCCCGTATGGTCTGTTGAGCACTGCCAGGGGTAATTCCTGAGTGCAGAGCCAGGAGTAACCTCTGTGCATTGCCGGGTGTGACCCAAAAAGTAATAGTAATAATAATAATAATAATAATAATAATTCAGAAGCTGTTATTTATCATTACTGTAATATGCTTTACTTTAATGATTTGCATTCCTTTACAATGATATTCTATACATTTGGGAATGCAGCCTCATTCTTTTCTGTGTGTACCACCAACTTGTTCCTCCATCTCTATTAACCACCATAATTTTTAAAGATATTCTTAAAAAAAAAAATCCCCAAACAGAATGTCATGAAAGAAAATAAGGTCCTCTTTCTTCCAGCGAAGTCAAGATACATGAATCACAAGAACTGTTTATATCTCAAACAAATCTGGCCAGCTAATATCATTTTAGAAGATGTCGGTATTAACACATCAGGACCCGGGGGAGAGCTTAGAGGGCTGGAGTCCATGACTGACAAGCTTGAGGTTCTGAATCTGAGCTTGACCCCTGCTGTATATACCTTCATTTCCTGCCTACAGCACTTCTCCGGTGTCCCCTTGCTCTACTGGGCCCACATATCACTGCATTACTAGTCTGACTACTAAACCACCAACACCCTGGTGGAGTATTGTCAGGAATGGTCCCAAGATTCCTGAATACTTGTGAAGCACCTTAAAAAATTCCTCATTTAAATCTTGGAGAACAAAAAGTACACAAAGGAAAAAAAAACCCCGAGTAATTCAATGACTAATAGTTATTTGAGTTTGACATTTCTCTGAAACTTTAGTTTTCCTTACAATAAACAAAAATGTTTAGAGGCAGAAACGTTATTGTATATTAATTGGCTAGTAATACCATTAACATTCTGACTACTGTATCAAAGATTCAGTGTTTGTGATGTAATTCTATCCATGCTATGAATAAAACTCAGGCATCATTGACAATTAAAAAAAAATGACTTTAGCAAAGGTTTGACACATAACACATTTAAATCTGGTGTCTGAAAAGAATAACACTAAGTACTTTTGTTAGTAATAATACTATGGAATCATTCTATGAACACTTTGTATAAAACTAGGGCATGGAAAGAGCAGCAGTGAGAGACAGAGCATATTTTTGTCTTCAGCATATAGCCGTGTAACAATGAACTATGCTCACCAAGTTATTCAGCTTATAAATAGTTACAAAAGCAGATTTTATATTGTACTTTTTCTCTATTTGCTTTGAATTCTTGGGGCAGAGTAGAAGTACATACATAATGAAGAAGACAGTGGAAATCTGAATGTCTTTTCAAGAGTGCTTCATCTGAAACTCATTTCTGCTCTCTCTGGTGGCCACTTCTCTTAAGGACCCAAAGATGGTTCATTTAAAAATAGTTATAATGTATTGAATTTTCATAATAATGATGGATTTTTTGACTGAAACAGAATTGAATTATTCATCTACTGCTAAGCTCTTCCTACATACTGACAAGTTGCTTCTGATGTCCCAAATGAGGAGAGAGGACAGAAGAGAAGGAGATGTTTAAGCTTAAAGTGTGCTTTGCAGAGGCCATGAGAAGACACTTTATCTATCAGTTCTTGCGAGAAAATTAGATAAGGAAAAAGCACCTCAATTAAGTTTAGGGATTATTAACATTTATCACAGTAGAAACATGTTAATGGTAGCTATAATTCAAATTTATTTTCAGAATTCGGGAGGCCTGCCACAGAAATGTCACCTGATATTATAACAAGACCCTTCTCTTCTCAGTAATGGAAAAAAAAAGTCTAGGAGAACTAAAATAACTCACATTATTTCATTATTTCAGTTTTTTAAATTCATAAACATTTGTAAGAGTTAAGGAAACTGAAAATTGCAAGAATTTTACTTGTAAAGAAGTAACTTTTTTTTTTCTCTCTAAGAGTATTAGATACTTGGTAATCCTACAGCAAAAAACCTGCCTTTTGGTTATTTCTTTCACTTGTCAATGACACTAACACATTAACAAATGACTTAAATATCAGCTATTAGAAATAAATATCCTGGTTCTTATTTTGGAAATATAAAATTTAAGACCAGAGTATCAATAATCAGGGTAATAATAGTAATAATAACAACAGTAATAGCAACAACACTGTAGAAAGTTCACATTTCTAACCTGAAACACTCATTAAGGCAGATGTGTGGTTAACATTAGTATCGTCTTCTCTTTTCAAAGGTTTATAGTTTTTGTGTTACTGGTTTTGAGTCACACCTAGTAGTGCTAAGGGCTTATTCCTGGCTCACTGTTTAAGACAAACTCCGGAAGATGCCTAGGAGACCATTGCCAGGACTGAACTCTGGTCAGCTGCATGCAAGGCAAATGCCTCATGTGTTGTACTTCACTTTAGTCCGAAGAAATACATCTCTATTGGGGCAGTACTCAAAAGGAAAAACAATGTTCAACATTTTTGTTTAGAGAGCTTTCATTGAAAAAGGAGAAATATTATTTATAACCTATTTTCCCATGTGTGGACTCATCTTAAAATGGAATGGCACAGTCAATAAAGATGACACAGAGAGTAATGTGTTCAAGGCTTCTCAGACAGTGAATTCAAGAGCTAACTGGAGGCTGGGCTACTGCGAGACATATAAGAGCTATTTTACAGGGCCACGCATACCTGAGAAACAGAACACAAAGGACAAAGAAAGTAAGATCCAAAGTGGAGATTTGTTTTGCTAAGTAACTCCTAGCAATCAGAATTTAAAAAAAAATGAGATTATAACTGACCAATTAAATCAAGAGCTTCCTAAGACATACTAAGCATCAGCCAACTAAGTTTATTTTTTAAAAAAATATTTTTTTTCATTGAAACAGTGAGATACAGAGTTACAAATCTGTTCATGGTCGGGTTTCTGTCATACAAAGTTCCAATAGCCATCCCTGCACCAGTGCACATTTTCTACCATCAATGTCCCCAGTTTCCCTCCGGTTACCCTCCCCCAGCCTGTCTCTAAGGCAGGCACTTTTACCTTTGCTGTCACTAAAAAAGATCAAGGATGTCTCCACTATAGAGAGGATAAACAACTATAAAGAAGAAACATGTCCTCATGTTCTAATTGGATCCTAGGAAAAGTAATATAATGTGGGTAAGGAAACAAAAACTAAGGGAAACACCTTTAGATTTTTACGGATTTTTTGTTTAAATCTATAAGATGTGTTGTAGGTAATCTATAAGTAAGGAAGAGCAATGATATCAACATTTCCTCTTAAAATACAAAAAAACATTTGTACAATGCAAACTAATGTTATTTATAAAATGTTTTATAATCAACAAAATAAAATGGAAAATACACAAAAATACTGGTAATAAGTATTAGCTCTACTATTCTTAAATCACGATTAGATTAAGTTGGCATAATATAATTTCTAAGTGCTAGGTTTTCATGAGGTATATCTGCTTAGAACTGATAACAAGCACTCAAAATTGGTAACTGAAAATACATAAATTAATCACCACACTGTTGTGTGTAACAAAGCTTCATTAGAGTATGATTTGTTTTTTGTGGACAGAAGGGGCAACAAAATGCCCCATTAGACTTAATTCTTAACTAAGTGAAATGATTTTCTTGACTAATCAAAAATCTGTATCTTCAGTCTTTCTGAAAGCAATGCAGAACCATATAAAGGAAGAAGAGACTTTGAACATGAAAGAACTTTTAAATGATATAGATTGTGACTCGAGAGCTTAAAAACAAATACTGCAAATGATTACCATGCTTATGTAGGTATGATGTGGTAACGAGATGCCATATTCTTACCTAAGAGGTTTAACATTATGACAATGAGATGGTTGTGAATTCACTGAAACTGGATGGGATGAAGGAATCTTGTATTCATCGTCATCTTCCTCTACTGTGTCTCTTGTTTTCTCAGAAAGGGGATTTGCTAATGGGCCAGAACACCTATCCGAGGGGATAAAAAGTTCAGATCTGTTATAGAATAATAACTCACAACAGGCAAGTCTGATGTGACACACTCAAATCAGTTACGTTTTTCAATTAGAGAGAAACTAATTTCAGAAAAGCTGTTCTTACACAAAGTATAAGTCAAAGAAATGCTCAATTTTTGTTAAAATTCTTGATGGAATAAAAGATTATTCATACTTTTAATTTTAATATGCCTAATGTGAATTAAACAAATAGCATAAATAAACCCAATGATGTATCAAATAAAATGTCTTAGAGAAAATGCATGTAACTATACAAAAGCTAAGAAAATATTAGCACTCTGTTCAATTTAACTAAATGGGTAAACTAAGATGATAGGTGCATATGTGTTAATTTTATACACTAATGAAGATGATACAAAGGTCAGATTTTGTCTCCTGGGAATATTAAGAGTTAAAAAAATCTAGTTTAAGGAAACAATTCAGTTTTTTGAATTTCAAAAAACCAAGAACTAAAAATGACTGATGCAATTGGAAGCTATAATAAAAGAGTATTAAATTTTTGAAATATTTTATGGATTATTTTTATGACTTAAATTTCCTGGCTAAATAAAAATAGAACAAAAAAATCCAATATTAAACAAACATTTCAAACATTATACTTATAAACAAGAGTAAGAAAATAAAGCCAAACAATACACACAAAACCCTACTGTATTTCACAGATGTTACTAGAGTCTAATGTAATTTCTTACCGTTATCGGTGAGAAACGCCAAAGCAGAAACATACAAACCCACACTATCAAATTTAGGACAATCAACCATAAGCTAAGACACACGAGATTTATATGAACATAAAACTTGTTGTTAATCATCCTGAATCCCTTACGATATTTCATTTGAAAAATAAAAATCATAGTGACTGCAATTTTGAAGCACCTTCTGTAGAGGGAGCAAGAGATCTTTGGTATATGAGCCATGAAGCCTGAAGTAGCTGTCTTCTCATGCATTGGGATATGGGGGGAGTAATTATAATAATCATGGCTTTCTTTGTCCCCATTACAAGAAGACAATCTGAAAAATAAGTATTTACAAATTTCAACTATATATGTGTTTCTAGGAAGCTCAGATATGAAAGAAAATTTTTGCTGAGATTTTTTGTGTTTTTTATATATCCTTAAAATTTTTTTCAGTAGCAACTTTTGAATTCTTATTCTGAGTAATACAGGAATTCAAATTATAATTCTGAGATAAAAGGTTAGTGATGTGATAAAATACACTATCACTGCTCAAAGTACCGGCAATAAACTTATAAATAATATGGTTATATGTAAGGGTTTTTACCCATAGGATTTCAACTGGAAGATGTATAGTCCAAATGAAGGTAAGTACATAGACAGAAAACTTGATATGGGCATAAGAACCAACATTACCCTCCAACAAATTCTTACAAATATGGACATCAACTTAATTACATACGCCCAAATGAGTTCTATTAGCATATGCAATAAGAATAAACAACTTTGAATCAACATTACTCTTTTATGTAACTCAATGAATCTTTCATGAAATTCAAATATATGCTGTATAATAGAAAAAGAAAATAAATGCTGTAATCAAATATTCAACAATCACACCAATAGCAAGAGTGATTTAATTAATATATGTATGGTGTGGGTTACTTGAAAAGAAAACACTGCATTATGAATCAAGAGTGGATGACCTTTCAAATCACATCTATTTTGTGACTTACTATGTATTTTCTTCTCAATGATAATGAATTTAACTCGGGTAATTCCCCTCCCCTATACTTCTGTGCTTTACTAGAGATAGAGGACGATTTATGAAGAAAATGAAAGATTAAAATTATCTATTATTTTATGAAATGAAAAGGGCTCACTGATAAAACTTAGTAATCATAGATTGTTAGCTTAAATGGATTCTACTGAATTAAACTAGAAGTGAAAAATTCTTCAAGTGGTATTTGTATATAAATCTGAAAAATCTGTTACTTTAAAAAAGCATTGGGTTATTTTTCTTTTTATAATTTAATGTGGATATTTTATAACTGCAATTTTCACCTTACATTAAAAATAAGTAAATTACAAAATATTTCAGTTTATTTATTTCAAAATTATGTACACCCACTGGTACTCAGGGCTGACTGGTTCAGGGGTCACTGTTGGCTTGTTTGGGAGAACTGAACTGGGGTAGGCATATACGCAAAGCAATGACCTTGTACACGTACTATCTCTCTGGCAATCTTTTGCATTTTTGAAGAGAAAAAGTAAAATGACGTTTCATCAAAAAATATATATATAAATTACAGATTTTCGGTAATTATAAATCTATGTAGGTTCATCAGATTTAACAAATTTACCACTATGGGAATTTATAATGATAATGGGGCAGGACAAGCAAGTACAGGAAGTAGGGCTTTCTCTCTATGCCTTCCCAACTTTGTTGTGATTTTGAAATGCCACACATATTACTTGTATATATACAGCATATATATGTATGTAATTTTATGGGGTTTTGAGTCGCATCTGGTGATGCTTTGGGGATCATATCTAGCTGGACTCTGGGGACGATGTCGTTTTGGAAACACAACTCAGGATCTCCTACATGCAGTGCATTTGCTTAATCTGTTGAGTTCTCCTTTTAGCACATAAAAAATTCTTAATAAAATAAGAAAATGTAAATAAACTTTTATATACAAACTTAAAGGAAAATCTGAATTTTTGCAAGCAACTAAACTATTAAACTCTATGTGAAACTTCTTTTCCCTTTTCACAACCTCCAAAAGCAGATCAGTTTTACTTGTGACTAAATAAGTGGTTTTAAGAATGTTGACTAGTAATGGGGTATTCTTAACTTTTGGCAGATACTAAAAGGTCCAAATTACAGGATATAGAAAAGTGTAGAACAAAAGACAATTTGCATTTGGTGGTCTCCAAGTTAAGTAAACTATCTTATCATTTTTGTCTATTACTTCTTTCTTTACACTATCATCTAAAATTCACAGAATATTCACTATTGTGGTTGTCATTCTTGAGTTAACACACTTGGTAATGCTCAAGGACACATATTGTCAGAGATGCACACACGTTATCCCTTGAAACTGCTCCCTTTGTTAAATTCACTGTTTATTGGTTATTTGAACCTTCATTTATCCAGCCATTTTGGCAGGTCACAATTGTAACAAACGAAGAAACAGGTGAAGTTTCAAACCACAGATGAGAAAACTTCCAATTATTCCTGACTTTTTACATTCCAAGCTCAAAATGATGAATTACTTACTCTACAAGATTATCTACATCTTGTGGAGAAAGCACATATCATCAGAGGGCCATAGCTCCATATACCATTAGCTTTAACTACATAAATTATTCCTCAAACATCAATCATCTCATGAATTTTCTTCCTTCAGATAATGTCTTAATTCTTCAAGTAATCAATTAACCAAAAAAAAGACAAAGAAGTCTTTACATACTTCTATGTATATATTCTATGTATATTGTGTATATTATATATTATATAATATATAATATTTTATATTACATATACATATACACATGGCATATGTAATATATAAGCCTCCTATGACACTGTCTCATGAAACAATTTTCTTTGAATTTAACTATGTTCTAGTCTTGTAAATTTAGTCACCATTTATTCACAGACATTATGCCTTTTATATACTTAACCAATTGTCACTCCTACTTTCTATCTTAAATTACAAAATGCCTAGGGGCAGACTTCCTTTCCTTGTACATGCAGAGCGAGGGAACTTCTCAGATTTGGACAGAAGTAATGAATTCATTCTTATGATACATATAATCAAACTGTTCATGGAAACAGCATGATTATTTTTAAGAACCTTTTACAATCTAAAAAAGTACTTTAAATATGATATTTTACTTGTTTACAACGTGTGAGGACATTCTTAATATAGCTTAAAAATGTATTACTGAAACTGACTCTAAGAGCCTAACATAGATATTAGCCCATATCTTGTGCATTAAACATGCATATCTTAATTAGGAAAATACCTAACTGAGAAAACATGGCTCAATCTGGTAAGGTCAAATGTATTAAATTTTAAATAATGATTGCATGTGCCTCATGTAAGCCATATTGCAATGTTTCTTATTTTTTAAAGTTTATGTGTTGATTTTGGAGTATCTCTCATGACACCAAGGGTAGTCGATGTGCCCATTATGAAGCAATAATTTGAGCTTCAATGTATCCATTTTCTGTAAATACAAAGAAATGCATTTCAAGTTAAATATTTTATATGATATGCTTCTTGAGTTAGTCTGTCTGACTTGTGCAGAGGCTAATCTTTTCTATATCACTCCAGTTTTGGTTAACAAACTAGAAGTAGTAGAGTTATATTTTATATTAGTAGGTTCCATCTTAAAAGATGTTACTCAGGTCCAATATTCATTTTTAATATATTTGTTAAAAACAATAAGATTTTGTTTTTTGAGCTACAAACAATGATACTCAAAGATACTTGCATCTTGATGTTGAAGAGTCATTTTCAGTGGTGTGTGTGTGGGGGGGGGAGATAGGAAGTGCCAGATATAAACTTGGGGCTCTTATATGCAAAGAATATGCTCCAGCCCTTTGAGTTATCTTCCCAGTTCATAAGTGATTTTTAATGTAAGTTTTAGGTAACAGAATATTTTAGACTTCTGAGATTAAAGTTAGTATCAATTTTAGTGAGAGCTTTTAGTTAGAGAAACATTAGTGAAATTACTGGTATTCCCTATCCACTTTGATAACCATCCTCAAAAATTCATTTTTCCATAAAATGAGGATTCCAGTTCTACTTGAATTAAAAAATTTGACATGAAAAAGAGACAAATCATGCTCATAACATGTGTTTGGGACCCATTCTATATACTACTAGTTTCTCTTGAGACCCTCTTAAAGAGAGTGGCCAGAGGGAGAGAACAATGTTTAAGGTATCTGCTTGCTTTGTAGCCAATGACCCTTGGGAGAAATTCCCAGCAAGATGTATTCCCCTGAGCAGCACCAGAATTGATCCCTAAACATGGAGCTGGGAATAGCACCCAACCACTGCTGGGTTTGCCCACCTGCCCCTAATTTAAATATATATCTATATCTTATATTAAATATATACTTTCATTACTCAACTCATTTTATCAACATGTCATATAGGTTCTAAGAAAAGTGCTGAAGTCTATGTTATTGTGTAAAGTAGTTTTACTCGATTTTATTTTGAAATGTTCACTAATACAGTCTAATATGAAAAAAGTACTTGAATAACCAACACCTTTAATTCAGGGAGTGACATTCTACAGACTTTTGTCTGTGCCTCTCCACAACTGAGGATCTATATCCCTAATAATGAAGCCCAAATAAGAAAACAAAAAACATAAGCAAAAACAAACACAAAAAACCTAGAACAAAAATCCAATTCACACAAGTGTGAGCAATGTAACACACCCAAGTAGTGACCTGATAAACATTTATGTTGCCAGATACATTGGTGTAAAACTAAAATAACAGATGGTATCTTTAAACTGCAGAGAAATGGAAAGCTCAAAAGAATTCTGCGGATTATGTAAGATAATGGGCCTTTCATTTATCATACGGACAAAAGTCAGTCTCAGAAAAATCACCTTGTTTAAAAACAAATGTTTATTTAAGCCAGGTTTGGAAACAAATATCATTGTACTTAAATGTTCACTTAAGAATCTCAATTTGTCACCAGAATCAAATACAGTATCTTTCATTAAAAATGCTTATTATAAAATATAAGCATAGAGCAATAGCATAGTGGGTAGGGCAACCCTGAATCCGTCTTGGAGAGCCTGGCAAGCTACTCAGAGTATCATGCCCGCACGGCAGAGACTGGCAAGCTACCCATGGCATATTCAATATGCCAAAAATAGTAACAAGTCTCACAATGGAGATGTTACTGGTGTGCTCGAGCAAATCGATGAACAACAGGATGACAGTGCTATAGTGATATTATAAAACATGAGGGATAAAGGAGGGAATAAAATTACCTCTACAATATAATTTATAACATATGAAAGTTTAAGAAAAATGTCAAAATGTAAAACTCTGGACATTAATATTTGTATTGTGCCTATGTATTTGTGAATAAGTTTAATTTTCCCCTTATTTTATGCATTTCAAATTTTTCTACTAAGAATGACTAAAACAAACTTAGAATCAAAAATAAACTGGAAAGATAAATGCACCATTGAATACATATCAACATATGTGTAGTTAACACTGATTAATTTACAGTCTGAAAATACAACTAAGCTGTTATTAAACGGCGTGGTAAAATAGTTATATAGTTGTTTTTGTGGAAAATATTGAGAATGAGTACAAAGTATAGCTACAAACTGTAGTATCAGAAAACATCAGTAAATTCATTTTACTATGAATTCGCCAATTTTACTTCATTTACAAAAGAAATAGGTACTTAAATCCAAATGCAGTAAACTGCAACCTCTCTCTTATCCCACTTACTAATAAGAATTTAATAAACAGGATGTGAAAATTTAACTTCTAATTAGAAAGATTTACTTCATTTTCTAATGCACTCTGAATTATCAGAGCTAATTGAGCTGAGATGTTCTAGTGCATATACATACAGAGAAGTTCATTTGGGGCTAGAATATCACGTTATTACTGATTTAGAGCCTATAACAGAATATGTGTACTTGCTTCCATATTCTGTCTGCTGAACAGAGATCAGTTCCAAGATAGTTCCTAATGGAAAATGGTCCCATTACCTCAATTTTCCAATGAGTTTCAAATCACACACAACTGATTTAGCTCATGTACTTCCTAAAGAAGAATTCACTGTCATCCTCTCTGTAAAACATTTTATCATTACTTTTATATCATTATTTGAGGGACTGCTTTGAGGCAAAAACCTGCAATGCTCAAGAGTTATTCATAATTCTGTGCTTGAGTGATTCCTGGAGGTATTCAGGGGACCATATGTAGTACTGGGAATCAAACTGGCACCATTCTCAATTAAGGCATTCGTTTTTTGTTTCTGTTTTTTGTTTCGTTTTGTTTTGCTTTGCTTTTTGGGTCACACCCAGCAATGCACAGGGGTTACTCCTGGCTCTGTACTCAGGAATTACTCATGGCGGTGCTCAGGGGACTATACGGGATGCTGGGAATCGAACCCGGGGTTGGCCGTGTGCAAGGCAAACGCCCTACCCGCTGTGCTATCACTCCAGCCCCCAAGTAAGGCATTTTTGACTCTGAAATTATAACTGCTCCTTCAAGTTTATAGAAAGCTAAAACATCAGAATTGTAAAGTTCAGTGCACAGTATTGTCTATTGATTGTATGTATTTTATTTTCTAAATAAACTTCGTAGCGGCTGGGATCAAGCTTACAATGTTTTGCATGCATAAATATAGTGATAGTTTAGTAGAGAAGGAACAGAGAAGTAAATCTTGCTATCAGAGTGTTTTAGCACTGAAATTAAATTCAGTCAACCAACCAAGTATTCTCATTATTGAAAGCAGTAAGGTAGTTATGGAAAAATCAGAGAAAACAAGAAAAATATTTTGCTCTTAAAGCCTCAAATTGTTGTGGGGCTGGAGAGATACTAAAGTGGGTAAGGCGGTTGTCTTGCATACACTCAATCTGGATTCAATTCCTGGAATATGGTTCCTAGGGTCCTGCCAGGTTTGATCCCTGAGAGCAGAGCCAGACGTAAGCCTTGAGCCTTGCTTGATGTGCACCCCACCGCCCCCACCGCCCCAGCAAAAATAACCCCCTCTAAATTAATATAGAGTGGCACTTTAAATGAGGAAACAGCACAACAATATGGCATTATTACATGTATAGAAATAAACTCTCCACAGAGAAATGAGACCCAATCTTGCTATTATCATAATGACTAAAGGAGCCACAGTTTTCAAAAGAAATACAACCTAGAGCTTGTGACAGACCTTTAGAATGGGTTGTGGAAAGATGATGCTTGGGAGGAAACATCATGAAAAACTCAAAAAGTCAAAGAACAACAACAAAACCAAGACAGGAATAGAGAAAGTAAAGAAAGTATTGGGAATTACTTGAACAATTTTTTTTTCATTTTAATTGGGTAAAATTCTGGGGATTTCATTTCTAGCTGAGAACACAAAATTAATTTAGAAGGAAAGGATACACAATCTGGATTTGGAGTAGGAAAAAGTCTGAAGAAAGCATAATTTAAAACAATTCAGTTGTGTGAACAAAATATACTAGAGAAAAGGCAGGGAGCCTGATTTAATATAGAGTAGGAAAGCTGGAACAAGGAGACTTTGTTCTATCCTAGTTTCACCTGAGTAAATGCACCTTGTAATTGACCTACTTGCCTCTTATGCCTGTATTTTTCCAATGAGATGCCAGGTTAATTTTTTTTCTAGCCTTGTAGTTCATTAATATGAATTCTGAGATAATATCATATGATTTTTTTATTGAGTTTTTTAAATTGTCCATGTATGAGATGAAGCTAGGACAATGGGCAAGATGAGTAAAAGGACAATCAGTGGGCTTTAGTGGTAAATAGCGTTGAGAAATGAAGAAACTGGAGGAATCAAATATAATTTAAAGGTGTCAAAATAGGCAGTTGGGATGAACTTCACAGCCTGAGTCAGAGAGGCAACTCGGAGAGAGAGCCTGGTTCACTACTCTGTGCTCTGCTCTGAGGCAGGAGAATGTACTTGCTTTTTGCCTTACTTTGTTTTTTTGGCCACATCCAGCAGTACTTAGAGCTTTCTCCTGGCTCCATGCTCAGAGATCACTCCTGGTGTACTCTGGGACCATGTGGGGTACTGGAGATCGGACCTGGGTAGGCCATGTACAAGGCAAGCCCCTATCTGCTATACTACTGCCTCAGCTCCAGGAGACTGAGCTTCCTTTCCTGACTGTTTTCTGCATAATCTCCAGGTTTAGGTAACTGAGATAGATGTCGTGGTTACCCACAGTGAATCAGAAAGAATGTTGATTTCTCTCTGCATCTGTTTTGTTTTCAGTTTATAAATCTAACTGGAGGATGTGTATTGATTCATTTCTATTGCCCTGTACTTTGTACACGGAAAACCTCAAAACCAATTGTCACCGAATCTTCACACACAAATAAATGATCTCCAGAGACAAGAAAACTCACTTGATGCTGGGGAGAATTGCTGTGGCTAGAGGAGGAGGAGAGAGTCGAGGAGGAGCATCATAATCTTCACTTCCTAGGTGACCATTGGCAAAGACCTGAAGGGAAAGCAGAATTTAGAAAACAACTTCCTGTGGACCTGAAGACAACAATCATTCTTAGACAAATGACAATTCTGTTTTTTTTGTTTGTTTGTTTTTAAAGGGCTGCTGGGCATGGAACCCACGGCCACATAAGAACAAGGCATGCACGCTACTGCACTTCATTCTCAGGCTCTAGGAAACAAAATTTTGAAGAGCAAATATCGTTTTGGTTTACTTCAACAAGTGAAATATTCTATAATTTATATCTAACATTATAGTGATTGTTCACCACTACTCAAAGTAGCAGCAATTTATATGAAAAAAAAATAGCATATGATACTATTCTCAAAAATGCTGAGAAGGCATACTATAATCACTAAATCTGACATATTTAGACTACTAGAGTTGAATTCCTGGAGTACAGTTTTTGCTGAAAAGTTAGCATCTCTGTAAGCTTACATAATGAAAAATACCAATTAAAATTAGTGAAGTAGCCATTTAAATAACTCCCAGGGTCAGAGAGTACAGGGGTAAGGAACTTGGCTTGAACACAACTGACCCCAGTTCTATTCCTCGCAACACATGTGGTCAACCCCGGCCCTGCAGGAGTGGTCCCTGAGCACAGGATCAGGAGTAACACTTGCAAAAAGCTGGGTAATGCCCCAAAGGAAGCAAACAAACCGAAAAACAAAAGCTAGATTCTGTTGCTATAATTCCAATTTCTTTCCCTCCATGCCTCTCTTTATTAAAGTTAATATACTATAAATACAATACAACAAACTACATCTTTAAATAAAATGATTTCTCAAACACTTGTAACTATGGAGAAAAGAACCCCCCAAAAAGCCAGTTTTAAATTTGGCTGGAGAGAGAAAATTTCTAAGCATATATTTATCATTGCCAAGGTAAATGATATACTACAAAATAAACAAAATTTTTTAATCAACAAACAAGCATTCCAAACCACAAATGGTCACTGTGAAAAGAACACTTTAGGTCATCCTTAACAGGAGACTTGTATGTGTTGCTGGAATGGATACATAGAAAGATTTTACAATCAAATTTTCTTGATGAATGAAAAACCATAGTACTGAAGATGACATCTGAACATTACATGTGTAATAAATTATAACAATCATGATACATGAGAAACTCATGACTCAACAACAAAATCAATTTGATTTGTCACCCCTCAAATCAGATAATAAAAGCTTCTCTAATACAAAGAGATGCTCAATAGACACATTAAAAACTAATCATCATTCATTATTTAAGGAAATACAAATCAAAATAATAAAATCTCACACTTGTAAGAATGACTTATAATCCCAAGCCCAAAAATACCACAAACGTTGGAGATGGTGTGGAAAGAAGGAAATCCTTGTATGCGCTGTGTGACAGTATAAACTGTTTCAGTTTTTATGAAAAAAAAAAAAGTCACAAGGAAATTCCTCTAATAATTCAAAATAGAAATTCACTATGATCTATCTTACCTGCTGGGTATTTACCCTCCCAAACCAAAAAACCAATAATTCAGGGAAGTATAAGCACATCCTTGTTCAGTGTAACATTATTTAGAAAGGTCAACAGAGTTGAAACTATCCCATGTGTCCTCTGAATGAATAAAGATAATGTGGTATATCACAGAGGAATTAAATTAAGTTATAAGGAATACAATTCTGCCAATAGTATCATGGATGGACCCAAAGGCATTTTTCTAGTGAAATTATTCATATGCAGGACAAACATATCATTTCATTCATATGTGCTAGGGGTGCCATATGCAGCACCAGAAAACAGATTAAATAAAACTAAAAATCACTTTTTGGGTTATTAAAACAAAAATTAGTGATAACCAAAAGGGCAAGAAGAAGGATGGGTAAACTGAGTAAAATAAGTCAAGGCTAAGGTGAAAGATGGAACTATGCTTTTAATAGCAAATTTAATACAGTATACACAACTGTTGTTTTTAATGACAGACACCTTACATCTACATGTTGTAATATGACATACTTTAAATGAAAGGATAAATCCTACAATATTTATAATGTTCACATCTGAGTGATAAAATTAGGATACATCCTTCTTATTCTTTTTGTTTAGTGTATTTTCTAAATTTTCTATCATGTATACTGTACTACAGCACTGTAGCACTGTCATCCCATTGTTCATCGATTTGCTTGAGCGGGCACCAGTAATGTCTCCACTGTGAGACTTGTTACTGTTTTTGGCTTATCAGATACGCCACGGGTAGCTTGCCAGGCTCTGCCATGCAGGCGGGATACTCTTGGTAGCTTGCCGGGCTCGCCGACAGCGACGGAGGAATTAAAACCGCGTTGGCTACATACAAGGCAAACGCCCTACCCGCTGTGCTATCATGTATACTATATATAAAAAATAATAAGTCTTGTAAAATAAAAGAAACAAGTATCTTCTTGATATTTTCATGGTAAGAACACCAAAATATTACTCTGAAAAATGTAGACTATTAAAACAATATTTTTTAATTTTTTGAGAAATTATCCAATATATTGTCTTAATGTGCCTAAAATTTCAATTTTTTTTTTTTTAATTTTGGGCTACACCTGATGTGATTAGGACTTACTCCTGGCTCTGCACTCAGGGACCAGTCCTGGTTGGTTCAGGGAACCAGATGGGGTGACAGAATCAAATCTGGGTCAGCCATGTGTAAGGCAAGTGCCCTAACCACTGTTTTATTTTTCTGGCCCCAAATTTACAACTGTTAAATATAAGAAAATTGTAGGAAAAACAGAGTCTTATGTTGTCTATAGTATAACAATAACCAAAATTTAATTTTGTAATAGAACCTTCCAAACATGTGAAAAAGAATATAAATATATTTGAATAATTATTTGTATTAAAAGGTCTACAATTTACACATGAAGTATATGAGATAATACATACATATGTTTTTAATCAAATAAGAAACTGCAGTTTTCCTTAAAGAAAATGTCAAGATAGTTGGCTACAAGTTACTAACAAGATATATGTAGATAAAATTTAAGTCTCCAGTCATATTTTAAAATATTTTAGCACAACTTTGAATATATGATAATATTAACTATGGTTTATGGATAGAACCTGAGAATTTCAAAGAATGGGAATGGTGTTATAGGGGAAAAAATCTCTTACCAATAAAAAGATAAAGATATTTAATAATTCTTAGTTTGCAGATTCATGTTAAAATTAAAGCATTACCTTAGCCAATTTGAGTCTGCTAAATGGGAGGGGAAGACAGAAAGCAGTAAATGAAAGTCATAGAAGCTTCTTACACTTCATCTTAACTATGAATAATTAGAAGGATTTTTTTTTCCCCCTCAGAGTTCTCTACAATTAGCAAATGGAGTAATTAGAAGTCAATTTATTCTTGCTTCCCTTACCATTTATCCAGTAAAGATGCAAATAAAAAAGGGCAAATAGTCCTAATAGATGATAGAAACTTGCAAACAAAACAGACAGCAGAGAACTGATGAAGGGAGTAAATCTCTGCTCCATTTTCAGGGTGTTAAGATCGACAAATTCTCCTTATGGTCCTCCATATGTCATTTACTTTTAATTTAAAATTTTAGCAGTTACTTAAGTTTTCTTAGTTCACAATGGGAATATTTTTCTTTTTTCTTAGTTTCTTTAGTGAGATAACATTTCATTAGTTGTAATGAACACAGTCTAAATGATAGTTGCTACCATTTGACACACAAAGTATACTCTGTTTACCTTTTGAAAAGACTGATGCCAGTCTACAGAAGTAGTCCCCAAAGTGGGGAAAGTTTGTTTTATCCAGCTATGAGGAATACTGTATTATTTTTACTTATGTTTAAAGGACTTGAACATTACCACATACATCCTGAGAGGTGCTAGGGAGACCCAGGGAGCGGGGATAGAGACAAACAAGCATCAGATACATTTTCTATTTGTTCTCTTAAAAGAGAGATTTCCAGAAGCTGCTAAGTAAGTTTTATTTCCTATAAAAGGGATTGTAAGCCGAGTATGTCTGATATCCTCTGCTCTACAAATATCCAAATCCCAACACCTTTTATTCCCATGATAAAATAACAAAAGAGTACACGAGGTATTGAAAGGGAAAATATATTGTGATATTTACTTCTTGATGAAAATATGAATCTTAATATGATCAAACTTCATTTTCTGGTCTCTTTATTGCACTGCCTCTGTAAGGGTATGGAGTATGATTATGTGAGCTCCCTACACAAAACTTGAACTCTCATTAAAGAAAAAGAGTTCTATTTTAAACAAGAAAGTCATGTTTAAACTTTTGCTGAAGGCCAGTACTGAGAAAACACAACAGAAAACTCTCTATGCTCCTTGTGTATCACAAACATCTCATCTGATCCCTACTTACCCCGAAGAACACATACCTTTCTTGGCCTTATCATCAGCTTAAGTATTACAGTAATGGCAACCAACATATTGAGTGTTTTGCAAGTGTTCATAAGAAGCTCTGATAATTAAAAGCATGGGAGGAAAGAATATTTTGGACTAAAATTTTATAAGAACATATTTTGAATGCAGAGGAATCGAACACGGTCGGCTGTCGGCCGCGTGAAAGGTGTACGCCCTACCGCTGTGTGACCCATGTTCGATTCCTTCGCCCCTCTTGGAGAGCCCGGCAAGTTACCGAGAGTATCGCGCCCGCATGGCAGAGCCTGGCAAGCTACCCGTGGCGTACTGGATATGCCAAAAACAGTAACAAAAAGTCTCACAATGAGAGACATTACTGACGGCCGCTCAAACAAATCGATGAGCAACGGGATGACAGTGACAGTGATATTTTGAATGAGTATGTCAACTAGTACCACAGCTTACATTGAAACCAGTAAGTTCCAGAGCAGTAAGTCAGTCCAAATTTGATTCCATTTAATGGTTAACTATTGTTGGCAAGAGTTTTACTTCCACTATATACAGAAGTAAATTTTGTTTTGTTCAGGCATGGGATTACTATATCACTGTATCACTGTCATCCCGTTGCTCATCAATTTGCTCAAGCAAGCATGGGATACGCTGTATTATTTTTAATTCTCTTTTTTTCTTTTTTTTTGGGGGGGAGGGGGGTCACACCTGGCAATGCTAAGGGGTTATTCCTGGTTCTGCACTCAGTAATTATTCCTGGTGGTGCTTGGGGATTATATGAGATGTCGGGGATTGAAGTCGGGTCAGCTGTGTGCAAGGCAAATGGCCTACCCACTGTACTATTGCTCTGACTCTTATTTCTACTACTGCCTAAAACATATGAATGGTTTTTCTTCTCTGAAACATTTAAGAAGTTTGGACTGGAAGAGAACATTGGGATTCTCTATATTTAACACCAGTAGGGTCTTTCTTATAGAAATTGCTAACAGATGTCTAATTCAATCAATTTGGATGAAGAACTACAAAGCTGTAAATTGAGAGACTCCAATCCAGGGACACCGAAACTGAGAACCTAAAGGATTCTAAATAGATCCAGCTTTCTCTTAGCTAAAGTCAGCCTCCTAAATCTGCCCGAAGTAAAAAGAAAAGAGAAATTTGGCTTTTTCTTCTCTACGTAATTTGTGGTCAGTTGAAAGAGAACCATTTTTCCTTATAAAGATAATAAAAGGAGAAAAATAGAAAACATGACCTGCTTTACATATACCCAATATAGTAACTACATATTAATCCTTCCAGAATCTACCTTAGGCATTAAACATAATAGAAATTAGAAAACTGAAAGTAAAAATTACTTGAATCACTGAGTTTATTGTAATAGAATTAGCCAAGACTATCAGCAGTGCAGTATTAATATATACAATGTGAGATTAGACCTCAAATAATCCCAATGAGGATTACTTGAAAAGAGCAAGATTTTTAAAAAATGCAGATGTCAATGTGAAATAAAGCATACAATTTATTTATTTGAAATTCTTTGTGCACTTCTATGTTTTAATTAAGAAGAAATGAATGTTAATACAAACACTTAAAGGAAACTTTATAATGGAAGTCACTACTAATATCTAACACCACTATTTAATAAAAATTTTGTCTATAATCTAAGAAGCATAATCTCAATTTTTGAACATGTAAACTTAAATAAAGACTTAATAACCAGTCATCTGAGCTTTTAGGGGTAGGTTTATGTTAGTGCTAAATATATAATCTTAAAAATCCCTGAATATGAGATAATCATTAATTCAGGAAATGAATTTAAACATGTTGCTGTGATAATTAGTTCATGTCAGAGCCCATGCCAAACTCTTCTCAACCACATATACTGGTGTACAGGCTGAAAGAAGGAAAAAAAAAACCCACTGAAATGCAAAGAACAGTCTAAGTCCCTTTAATCAGGATTCAAGGATGTAGAAACATTGTTTTGAAGATAAGTCCATTTTTTAGCAAACACTTAAACACCACCTTTATGAGTCATTTCTCTTATGTTTCTGACATATTTAGATGAGCCTGGCGGACGAATCTTTAGACAGCTTTATATTTAGCATATTTAAAAGACTGAAGGTAAGTCATTGTCACAGTCAGGGAGGCCGCCCCTCTATTTTGAATGCCATGCTAGATAGTTAAATGTCATTACACAGAGTCTATCTACATGATTACTCTGCTTCCATAAACATACATAGGTGCATGTGTGTGTGCAGAGACTTGAAATAAACATACTTCACACTTGTTTTCTGAATGTTTTATGGGATGATAGAATAAACTGCAAGCCTTTATTTCAATTGGTACAGAGCTTAAAGCACTTGCCTGGTTCGTGACTGACCCCAGTTAAGCACCTACTGATGAGCATGGCTCAAACTCACCCTGCACAAAAGGAATGAATTGAATTTGGCATTTTTGAATTTGCAGTAAGTTCATTTTACCTGACTGTCTTAGGTATTACCATAAAGAATGAATATTCCTATGGATGGTTTGCAACTTGCTATAATGATACATGATACAACCTTCCTTCATGTCCCCATCCCTACCAGCTACCCACCCCCCAAATGAACAAAATTAGAAGAATTAAAATTTCTTCTTTAAGTGCTGATTTTCCCACTGTTATTAATTAGAAGACTCTTATGCAAATAAAATAAGGGAAGGTGAAATAAATCTTTGACAAATTGTCTAGTGTCTTCACATTAAAATTAAGTCATTACTAGAACTTTCCCTAATTCTTTTAAGTTCAAGTTTTAGTGAGCTTCTGATTATATATAACTTTCAGATAATTAAAAACCCATAGGAAAATGCTACTTAGGGGGGAAAAAAACCAACATTGCTCAACCATTTATACTACAGCTTACTGGAAAGGTTTCTAAGCACTCTTGTATTATTACCTTGGCTCCTTCTGAAGGCAAATCATGGCGCCTGTGTTTCCTCAGAAGCACTGGCTCAGTCCCCATTCTATTGTGCCTGCCATTGACATTTGAACTCGCCGTCATCCCAGGCTTTGGAGAGCCTTCCCCTAGAAGTCGACTTCCCAGTGACGGATTAGTCCCAAATACATCCCGAGGGCACCAGGCTTCAAGGGGCATTGGCTGGTCTCTAGAAGGCACACTTTCCACAGGATGGAAGTGACGGCTCAGTCTGTTGTCAGGAGGGATTGGGGGAGGTCTCTCTGGGGGCGGCGGAGGAGGGTCTCTGAGAGGAGGAGGTGGTGCTGGGAGGGGCTTGTCTTGTTTCCTCACCATGCAAGGAGAAGACTAAAGAGACATAAGAAAACAAATTTTACAAGACATGTGTGCATTGAAGTGACTTCCAGACTAATATTGCTTTTGCTTTCTAAGTCAAAGGGGTTTTATTTCAATAAACCTTTTAATGGTTCTTTTTATTGCCAATGAAATTTCAAAAATTAATCAAAACCAAATAATTTTATTTGATGTTTGTACACATGCTTGAAAAATTCAAATATCAGGACTATATAAACTACAGAGGAAAAGTATTAGATCAAAATTATGATTTTGACTCGTCAGCTTTAAAATTATAACAAAGTATGCAGCATAATAATTTATTTTTAGATTTCTGAGATTTAGGTTGTAGGAAAAGCTGCTTTTACTTCTTTAGGAGCAACCTGATTTGTAATAAAACTTCTGGAAGACTGAAAGTCATATTATTTTTGTGTTTGCCATTGCAATAAAGACTAGAAAAAAGAATATTTGTTATGACTATTTGTATTACTCATTATTATCAGAGTAGTATAAAATCACAAAAACTACGCTGCATTATTTATATTATTTGAATTGTACTGATCTTTAAAATTGACAAAGGTCTGGTTTTAATGCACTTGAATCTATGTGGTTCTCATTGCTTGTATTTTTATTATGGAGACTCAGCTGATGATCAGTTTGATTTGTTAAAAATCACACAAAAAAGGAATTACGCTTCACATAATTTAGACCAAGTAGTAACAAAGTCTTAACATGATCTTAAAACCAACTAAGCTATGTTATACCAAAAATTATTACTAAAATACTGTGCTTCCAACTGATTTTTGACAAAAGAAAATGTTATTAGGTGGAATTTAATTCTAAAAAATCAAATAGTCAATAAAATTCAATGTGCCCTTATCAAATCTGAAAAAAATTACATAGAACTAAAATAAATTATAGGGTTAGATTTACAGACTTAGAATTAAGTTCTTAATGTTAAACAGTAATGTAGTTACCTTTGTGAGTGTTGTAATTCTTTGTCATTAATTCATTCAGGTATAAAAAGTACATATAATTCCCCCTTATGAATCACATTGAAATATGGGTTATAATTTATCACACCTTAAGCCCTTATGCAAATATACTCCCATCACATTATTCTTGTCACAGCACTATGAAATATGTGCAAAATATCATTGTATGAGTATGCAGTCATGTTAATATATACCATGACCCATTAAATCAGCTTTACAGAATAACTATGAGTACTTGGTTGTTTTTTAATACATACTTGGTTATTTAGCAAATCAGCGGGATGATTTGGTACAGAGATGTGCTCTCTGAAAAATCATGTAACTTACAAAGTAAGATCTATAATAACAGACTTCCGACAAAAAACTCATTAAAGTAGATCACAAACAATTGAGAGCACTAGAAATGAGTAATGAGACTTAAAAGAATCTGATCAGTAACTGCCACATAAAAATTATTATCTGTGTCTCTAGTAAAATTGATTAACCTTTGGTGAGCCAGTTGGGCTACCACAGGGAGAGCGAACGATGCCTTTTTGAATGAGATCCAGGCGTGGAGGCACTGGTGGCAGGCTGAGGTGTGGGATCTGGAGCGGGTCAGGATGGGGCTTTCTTCTTTGTGCCAGGGGAGAGGAGCCTGGTGATGTGACTGGTGAATTCTGCCTTTCTGTGCACTAGAACAGAAATAGGAAAAGGTGCTGTCAATCTGTTGTGTAAAGCATATGCCTTTCAGTTTCTAAGAAAGCCATTTGGAGGCTGCGGAAAAAGAGTACAGAAAGTAAAGCACTTGCTTTTGCATGCACCTGCTGGACCCATTCAAATCCCTGGGCCACATATGATCCCTTGAATATGATCAGCAGTCACTTCGGACCAAGGAGGCTGGGAGAGGTCTTAAGCAGCACCAGGTGTGGCCCACCTAACCCTCCCCCTGCCCACCCTGCACTTACCACAGGGGTCATGAGAGCACAACTGCAAGCAAGCCTCAAGCACCACTGACAATGCTGTCTAGCTCTCCTAGGTGTGGCCCCAAACACTTCCCCTGGACTGCCCCCTCTCCTCCCATAAATAAAGCACAGCATTACCCTTGAAATCTGTCTGCATTTTATGAAGAAACCAGGATCACACAATGTAGTGTTTCACATTGGATATTATATCCCATTATATCCCATCCTCACAAAAAATTTCTTTTGATTATTGGTGGATGTTTCATTTGTATACCTATTTTATATATCTACATGCCCAGGGCTGTATAAAAATTTCTCCAGCAAAAAGAAGTCATAAGTAAAAATGTTTAAGAATATTTGCTCTATATTATGCCATTTTCTTAGGTCTTTGAGAAATAGTTCATCCTGGAACTCAGAAATTATTTTGCTCTATATGAAACACAAGTCAACTGAATAATTTACTTTCCTGAAAAACCAGTAAAAAAATGAGAAAACTTTACTGTGCTTTTCGCTTTCTGCACTATAATTGGCTGCCCTCAGTGCTAACTCCTGGTTCTGTGTTCAGGGATCATTCCTGGAGGTGCTCGTGGGACCCTATTCTGTTCTAGGTACCAAACTTGGGTAGGCTGCATCTTGCTTCAACCCCCGGCAAATATGGTGCCCTGGAGATCACCAAGAGCACAGAACCAGGAGTAAGCCCTGAGCATGGCAGGTAGTTCCTGAAAACAAAACAATAGTAATAACAATAAAACCTATCTAAATCTGGGAAAGTCTAGATTTTGCAAAAACCTGATATTCTACTATATGCTACTATAGTTTTTTTTTTCATTTTTATGAGATAGGTAAGATATATAAAAGAAAATCAAGAAAATAATATATGCTTTAGTCTACATGTATGCAGCCATTATATTTTGGAAGTTTGGAAGTTTGTGTTTTTAGATGCGATATAACATGACATCTATTAGATATAAAAATCATACTATTTAATCAAAAATTCACATTGTAATTAGCAATATTTTGTTTTTAACTATTGGCAGTTAAATTTAGTTAGCTCTTTGGAGAACTAGGTTTAATTTTTATTACCTATTATGTTAATGGATAATTCTTCAGAAATCAATTGTTTCCTAATGCTAATATTTATAGAGTTTAAAACTTGGTACTAAGTCATTTCCTTTCTAGCATTATTCTTTATCATGGTAGTCAATATCACCAATAGAGATTTTAAATCAAACTCAGCAACAGTGATAAAGATTTAGCCATTCTGTCATTATCTGTGATAGAATAATAGATTTGTGCTATCTACATCCATACTTAATTACATTGTGTAAAGCTTTTCTAATTGCTAACACAAGGGTCTGACTGACAAGTCTGTAACATGATTAGACAGAGATTATAGATTTTTCAAAGGACCATCAGGAGGTAAAGAAATTTTTTAATCATATATGAAAGACTAACAGTTTCAATAGGATCTGTCACTCTTGGAGACCTTGATTACTTGCTGTATTTATCTTTTAGGATTCTTCACTGTAAAGTTCTTTCCCTTTCTATACTTTACTTTTTGCAAGGCAGTCACAATGCTCAGGCCACACTTGAGGAGTCGAACACTATGCCCCCACTGTAAAAGCTGTTTTTAAGAAAATAATTTAAGTAGCCAAACAGAAGCTTCTAGACTGTAACAGAGATATGCATAAATATTGTCATGACATTAATAAAAACTGCCAAGTCTTTCTCAGTCAGTGCCAAATATCTTAAAAGAGGCCAATAAACTAAAAAATAATTTTCACAACAATTTTAGGAAAACTTTATTACTAGTAATCTAATGATTCTTTTGAATATGCTTTATCTTGTGATAAGTGGAAAAATTCAATTATTACCATATTAAAGGGAAAACATGAAGCATAAACCAATTTTAATGCAACTAGAGATACTTTAAAAAATAATTTACCCCCAAAAGTTCAGGGCCTCATATGGTGATAAATATGAACATTACTGGGGCTGAAGGTATAGTATAGTGGGTAGGTCTCTTGCCTGGCATGTAGCTGACTCAGGTTTGACCCCTGGCACTTCATCTGATCACAGGAGCCAACCAAGAGTGATTCCTTAGTACTGAGCCAGGAACCTGAGCACAGCTGCATGTGGACCCCAAAATGACAATAGCATCAATACCAAAAAATATTTAATTTGAATCTTATGAGACCAAAAAAAACACTTAAAAAACCCTGTAACAGAATACAAATTCTTCTGATAAAATTCTGATAAAAATCTAGGTGTACACAGAATCAGGAAATAACACATAGGAGAAGGGTATCAAATTATCCACAACTGCTCTTAGGGTAAATTTATTCTCTGAGAACAAGTGAAATTATTATCTGATAAAAATATAATTGTTAACTTGATTATACTTTATTCCCACAAATAAAAACCTCAAGCAAAGTTACTAGATAGTTCTTATCCTAAACTACATATATGTACATATTTTGAGATAATATATACATTAGTAAAGTGTATAATATATGTAATATATATTCACCGATAATAGCATTTTAACTTAATTACTTGCAGAAAAAGTTTTCAAAGCTAGGTGTATATACTGCAGATCTGCTAAACAAGGCCTATACATGTCCAAATGTTTTCTTCAACAAAATACTCCTGTAGCTCTCCTTATCTGAAAAAGAAAAGAGAATTCTGACAAAGCCCAACATTACTTTTAGATACTGCCTTTTGCTCTTGGACAGAGAGAATGCCTAACAGGCAAGGGGCTTCCTAAAATGCTGCCGTCCTAGTTTTGACTCCTGGTACCACCAGGGGTCACTCAAGAGTGTAGAGCCAGAAACGGTCCCTAAGCAAAAATGCTATCCTTCCCTGAAAGAAACTGGCTCTGCTTTTAGGTTGAATTATTTTACTAATATTTGTGCAATTATAGTATGCTTAAATAAGAGAATGGATTTAATTTCAAACTGGTGATCAGCTTGTTACTGAAGTATATTTAAATCCTCAGGATAGACATCCAAATCAATGATACAGTGCAATAATAACCTCAAACTTCTGGATACTTTCAGGCAAGCACTGAACCTGCAACCCACTCAATCAAATTGGAAGAACTTGCTTGCAATTCACTTTTCTCAAGATGATGTGCATTCTTCTAGAAATTAACTCATTTTGAAGCATTACAGAATTACACGTCCATGTAATCAGAATTTAAAAGACTTATCAGTATGAAAAAAAGGAAAAAAGGCTGACCTTTTTGATGATGTAAACTAAATTCACCAAAAAGTTCATTTTCCTGAGATGTTATGCACTATAGTAATATTCTCACTAAAGAGTGGATAATTTAACAGTTACATTTTGAAAATAGTGAATTATTCTATTTGAACCCATACTATCTTTAAAAACAATTTTGTAAGTAGAACACTGAAATTATGAAATAATTTTTACTGGTAAATTCAAATACTCACTATGAAAATTTGCTAACATTTTAGTGAATTTTTTAGCAGTCATATAGATGGTCACTTTTAATGCGTTTAAATAATCTACAATTAATTTTTTGCTTTTATATTTGGAAGTATAAGAGTAAAAAACTAACATAATGCTTCATACCTCAGCTCTTAAACTCTTGAAAGATATTAAAATTTCATGACATCAAAATTAATCAGCTCAACTGAAAGAACAGATCTGCCCTTTATTTTCTATGCTGAAAATTAAAGCAAGAGTTG
Organism: Sorex araneus; assembly: GCF_027595985.1. NCBI lineage: Eukaryota > Metazoa > Chordata > Mammalia > Eulipotyphla > Soricidae > Sorex > Sorex araneus. Next base: position 154,812,050 of record NC_073303.1, on the reverse strand, counting down.
ATTTGCTGTAGATCTTCATTATCTCTCATTTAAAATCTGTCTCCATGTATGATTTTAGTTGCCTTTTAAAAAACTCCACACTCTAGAATATAATATTTTCTCTGGACAGGTAGTCATTAGGTTCAAAAGCTACCTCTGTAATTAAGATATAAAAGGTCATGGACAGTCATTTGGCTCTGGATGTTTCCAGACATTTCCTGTATCTCCACCTTCCATAGATCTAATTCCCAGCTTAAGACACTTAGCCTATTTATCTTTCTCTCCTGATAAGTGATAGAAGTGATAAGCTCTTTAAAATGCCTGTCTTGAACAAATCACATCTTGATTAATATTTAAATTACAGCAGCTCTTTAAAATGCCTGTCTTGAACAAAACAACAAATACAAACCTAAGTCTAAGAACTGTGCTGTCATATTTGACTGATCTGTCCACTTCTCCTGACTGCCATCTCCATTTTAAAATGACAGAATATATATATATATATATATATATATATATATATAATACATACTAGGTAAAAAAACAGGAAACAACATTAAAAATTCTAAACATGGGGCCTCAGAGATAGTAAGGGAGATAAGGCAAACCCAGGTTTCTGTGGTCCAGTTTGCACATGGTCAGCTTAGGCTGGGTCCCTTACATCACATATGGTATTCTGAGCACCACCAAGAGTGAACCCTGAGCCCACAGTCAGGAGTAAGCCCTGGGCACCCGTGGGTGTGACCTCCAAACCAATAAACCATAAACAAGTAAGCAAAGACTCTTAAGAACAAGAGAAAGTATTTGTTGATAGTGATATATTTGGCTCGAACATGTGAATTACAAATGTGATTGACTGTGGATAATAAAGCTCTTATATCAAACAGCTAACTTAAATAGTAAGAATTTTTCTTTCAATAAGCATATAATTAAATATACTACTACCTCAAATTTATATTCCTGTATGTAATATTTAACTTACAGCAGCTCTTTAAATTGCCTGTCTTGAACAAACCATATATTATATGCAGATTATGTATTAAGGCTAATCTATTCCATAGATATTTTACAGGCTAATAATATGAAATGAAAGCAGATCAAATAAAGCTGTCATAAAATATTTACCTTTTCTAAACCCAACATATAGATAGGCATAGTGACTGTTTTGACATAGCAGTGAAAGAATGCTATTTAGTTTAGGTCTATGTTCCAGGCAAAATTTGCTAATCTTCACTACCAAAAAAATTCTATTAGAATTATCTTTATAAAACATTTTCTGCTTTTTATTCCCTCATTTGCTCTAGATACTTCCCCTCACTATTCAGTCTAAACAAAACAATTTCAAAGTTAAATATCCAAATAATTTTTACAAAGTCTTAAAGTGGCTTCAAACAGATATGCCTCTTGAATTATTTGCTCTCATTAACACTGACCATTAGCACAAGGTTCTACAGCAAAACAGAAATTTAGTTTTTCATCTTGATCTAGAAAGTATTTTGATATACAAATAACCAAAAGAGAAGACAAGTAGGTCAGAACAGAGCAGAAAATCCTCCACCCTACTTGAGTCTTCTCTAGCTGGAGAAATAATCAAAACCGCATCCCACAGGTCAGTGAAGGAAATATGTATTTAACAATATGTATGGAGAATAAACAGTGTACCAAATTCTCCAAACAAACTAGGATGAGTCTGACAAAGTTTACCTTTGTTACAAAACCTGAGGTATAAAGTAAAGAAGAGGGAGTTTTCATATAACTGGGTCGCAGGAATGGAGGGGTTGGGTCCTTCACTTTTATCTGTGAGTGAAGAGATGGATTTCTCTGACTGAGTATGTTCAGATACTTCCACTGGATGGATATATATTTTAGGTCATGAAAGTAGCAGTGATTATTTCTTTCATTAGCAAAAGGTCAAAGGACTGAAATGAGGTAAAAACTTCCTCCAACTTCAAAGGCCTTCATTATCTTTAAATTAGCAACCGTCAACAGTTTCTTCCATAGCTTTCAGAGATTCCTGGGATTTGATCAATGGTACCACAAGGACCCCTCAGCAAGTCAGGGTGTGATCTTCCTCCCCATCTCCATTGCAAGCTGAAAATTGAGTTGAGAGTAGCCCCCAATATTGTGGATGTGGACCAAAAACCAAAACCAAATCATAATAAAAAATGAGAATCATAGAATAAAAATATTTGGCAAACATCTTCAATAGGCCATTAGCCATGGCCTAATCATCTACAATTTTCAATGTACATTAGACTCGTTAATAAAATAATAGAGATCAGAAACCATTAAGTGTTCTTCATGAATATAATTTTGAAGAGTAAATTATACAAATACATCAATAGTTATGTGACTTTTCTATGAAATATTATGATAGTCTCAATATTAGTTATAAAACAGTGTCACAGAAAAGTATTTGACAATAAACTTAAAAAAGTGAACAGGAGCTTTCCTAGTGGTACTTACATCCCAGATGACACACGCCCCGCCATGTAGGCTGAAATGGTCCATGCTCGGCATGATGGTGTTGGGGATGTACAGGGTCACTAGCTGGTGTCTGCCAGTAAGGCATGCAATGCCAGGGACACACCAGAGGTCGTGAGGATTCAGGGACTATGTTCTACCACTCTGAGGAATGTCCTTGCCCTACATTTTAGTTTTTAGGAAAAGCCATTAAATATTTTTATGTATAGGGTAATAGACTCAACTAGGTCAAAATTTATGAGCATTCATAAACCCTTTTGTTCTCCAGATGGTAAAACCAATTTATTCTCCAAGCAGTCATGTGTGATAATAACTACTGCATAAAACTCAAAAGCATAGAATATTAAAAATTTTATTTTTAATTGTGACACTTTATTAGCATTTTGGTGATCTTACTTGATGTTCAAGTTTGTACTTCATTAACAAACAATTAGAACAAAATTAAAAAAAAATATTCCCCCAGATATCTGTATTAGGTCAGAATCTTTTTATGTTCTGTCCTATTATCCATTGTATTCTAGTATTTTCCCTTTATTGCTTCAAGTGTGTTCTTTATTAGAATAGTCAAACTCTGTTTATTATGACTGCTATAATACTTTTCTTGAATTTTCTGATATTTTTAATGGTTGAGATTTACCTCAGTTTTTGTGCTTTTAATCTTCAAATAAACAATTTAAATCTAATTAGCATGATAAAAGGCACATTAATGAGAGATTCTTTGAATGATCACATCCCTTTTGCCTCTGCCTCAAATTGAATTTCTCTCTGTCACTCACTTTTTAAAAAATCTACTCTATTAAGGTAGAACAAAGAAATGGAAAGCTATGAAAAATTAACAAGGAAATTATAGGAAGCAGAACATAGCTCCTTTCAAAAACAAAAGGCTTCTTGATTCTTGTGTGGATTAACATACCATCACATTTGTTTAACCATTTTTCTTAAGTTCTTTAATACTGGTAGTTAATGAGCACAACTTTCACAAATAGTGCACTCCAGTGATGGAAAGACCACATTCGCTCAAGTTTTCCATAGCCCTTTGCTTCAGAAGATGATGACTACTGTTCTTCATTTTCCAGAGAAGTCAGAATTTTTTAGCAATTAGAAAAGGATGCTAATGCCTACCATAAGGAAGAGAAAAAAAATCTAATTTGCAATTTTAACTGAGTATCCTGAAAGAAAAGGCCCAAGAAGCGGCTACTTTATTTCTGACAAAAAGCAATCTCAGCAAGCTCTGCAATTATCAATAATAATTGGAGACTTGTTCTCTTTTAGCCACTCTTCATTTTATCCACACCTTTTAAGGGGTGATTTTATAAAAGCTGTAATAAGATCCATTATTATGTAAATGGAAAAACATTTAGTAAGAAACTTCAAACCCAGCCAGTCTATTAGAAAAAAATGGGACAAGAGAAAACCTCTCCAATTACTAGTAAGACGAGAGTCCTGACAATCCCACAGATAATCAAAGACAATTTTAAAAAGTTTCTAACAAGATCTTTACTTAATGAACTTTCATATTGAAATAAGGCAGATGTACATATTATAAGAATAATATTAAGGGCTTTTAGAGGGTTACCATTTTCTCAAAATACATGAAAATTAAAGAGCATTGATAACTTTTAAAGAGCATTGATAAAACTTTCATGACATAGAATATTCTAATTGTGCTTTCCTTGCTACTATTCTCTTAGTTCTTCTTTCCTCACAGCGATTTTGAACATATCAAAGCTGGAAGTATGTAAAATAATTGCCCATTCTGAAGGTATTACAGAAACATTTATTTTTTTATTTTTCATTTTTTTGCTTTTTTTTTTTTTGGTCACACCCGGCGACGCACAGGGGATACTCCTGGCTCATGCACTCAGGAATCACTCCTGGCGGTGCTCAGAGGACCATATGGGATGCTGGGAATCGAACCCGGGTCGGCCGCTTGCAAGGCAAACGCCCTACCCGCTGTGCTATTGCTCCAGCCCTATTACAGAAACATTTATAATACACACTTACATATACAACATATAATATCTGGCAATGGTATTATTATTTTCTACTATGAAACAGTAGTACTACTATTCTCCTTTAGATAATAAACTAAAGCTTTATGGTGAATGTGGTATTAGAGCAAGACAATAATTTTCAGCCTGTCCTATTATACCTCCACAAGCATCAAGCTATGGGGACTTAGGAACTCACATAAAAAAAAAAAAAAAGAATCTCCCCAAGGCTTGATTCAAAGCAATTTAATAAAAATCCCAGCAAGTTATTTGTGGACACTAACAAACTGGTCCAAAAATGTTTAGAGACAAAAGAGCCAAATAATTCTAACAATATTCAAAGAAATCAACAAAGTTAGAGTACGAAGACTACCTGAATTCAAGAGTGTCTCTAAAACAGAAGTAATAGGAAGGAAGGAAGGAAGGAAGGAAGGAAGGAAGGAAGGAAGGAAGGAAGGAAGGAAGGAAGGAAGGAAGGAAGAAGGAAGGGAATAAGGGCAGACTACTAAGGGAGGGGAGGAGTGATGCAAAAGATTTAAAAAAAAGAGTCAACTTGGACAAAGAAGTAAAGGTAAATATAATAAAGCAATGTAAATTTTTCAACAAATTAATCTAAAATAGCTGGATATCTACAAAGAAATTTAAGCATAGAACTTAAACATTTAAAAAAAATTAAATCAAAATAGATCCCAAGCCTGAATATAAAGTAAAAAAAAAATCATAAAACTAGAATCCATAGGATAGCACATGGATTAGTGATCACTTTTACTTGGGTGTGTGCTGGGGTGTATGTGCATACACCTGCCAATGACCAGCTCTGTGTTCAGGAGATCAATTGGCACCAGGGCTCGATCTCAGGCTTCCTGCATAGTAACAGGCACTCTAGCCCACTGAGCTTTCTCAAAAACAAAATACAAAACATAAAGGCATAATCCACAAAAGAAATAACGGACAAGATAAACACTATTAAATTTTTAAAATGTCAGCTTTTTGATATACTGCCATCTGGAGATGAAAAAGACAAGCAACAGGCTAGAAAAAAATATTAGGAAAAGACATTTAATAAAAAAAAAAATTGTTACCTAAAAAACGTAAATGCATAAAATTCAACATAAAGAAAACCACTAAGTTTTAAACTGTGCCAAAGATTTAAAGATATCTCACCATGCTGGAACATAAGGTGAAATATAGGCATATGAGAAAATACAATCAAGAAGTATAAATCAAAACAATGCGATATCATGATACCATAATATATGTTCCTGAAAGTAAAATTCAGAGCACTGACACCACCACATGTTGGGAAGGATATGAAATAATAAGATCTCTTACTCATTTCTGGTAGAAAACAACATATAGTCACATTGGAAGAAAGATTTAGCTAGGGGTATTTTTTGTTTGTTTTGGCTATACCCGGCAATGCTCAGGGTTACCCTTGGCTCTGCTCTCAAATTACTCCTAGGACAATATGGGATACTTAGGATTGAACCCAGATTGATCATGTGCAAGACAAGCACCCTACCCACGGTATTTTCATTCTAAATTTGGCCTTTTTAAAAAACAGAACTAAACATACACTTACCAAAAAAATAGCAAAAGCGCTCCTTGATATTTATCCAAAGAAGCTGGAAACTTAAGTTCTTATAAATTCTGCACTGATGTTTATAACTGCTTTTTTCCCATAACTATCAAAACTTAGATGCAATCGAGATACCCTTCAGAGGGTGAATGAATAAATGAAGTGTGGTAGACCTATAAAATGAAACATGATTCTGCAATAAAAAGAAATGAGCCATGTCAACCCATGAAAAGATGCAAGCCATGAAGGAATCTAAATTGTGTCTACTAAGTGAAAGAAACTCATCTGAGAAAGCTGCCAAGTCTCTGACCCCCACAACATGATATTCTGAAAATGATAAACCATGGCTGCAGTGGGGGCTAGAGTGGGTAGTAGGTGCAGAAACAATAAATTGAACATTCAACAGCGGATCTTTGGGGAATAGAAATGTTCTTCATACTATAATGGCACCACTATACAATGGTCCAAGATTAGAATGTTTATGTAAACTAGGGACTCTGGATGATACTGGCTATCATGAGGGGTTATCAGTTATGATGAGTGCATTACTCTGCTTGGGAGTGTGGATAATGGGGGAGGTTATCTGCTTGTGAGGGCAGAAGATACGTGGGCTATCACTAATTTCCTTTCACTTTTGCTCTGAATCTAAGACTGTTCTAAGTCTTAATACATATGAATTAAACAAAACCACCCAAAAATCATTTCTAGGGACCAGAGAAATAGAACAATTTTCTCAACAAACTGCTGAGTTGATGCTTTGCATGTAGGAACCCCAGATTTGATCACAAGCAGGATCCCCTAACAGTGAACCTTAAGCACAGACACAGGTGTGGCCCCCAAAGCAAAACAAAGGTATTCAAAAGAAGGGAAGGAATGACACCCCAGCTCTCCTTATAAAATTAGTAAGTAGGCATCTTACTAACACCACGTTTGATTTGTGTGTAAAATGAATTTTTAATCCTTATTATTTATATTTTATCAGAAACTTATGGAATATTTAATACAAAATTACTACAAATTACTAGTAATAAACTGAAAACTACTAGAAATTTATATAAAATACTGGGAGTAGTAACAGTTGTTTACTTTTTATTACATAGAGATGGTAAATAAAATAGCCGTTTACTTTTTATTACATAGAGATGGTAAATAAAATACCCAAGTCCTTTTGGAGCAAATAAGTCATAGTTGGGGATTATCACAAAGGTACTATCTTTTATAAGGAAAAACATAGAATTATGCAGAAAAATACTAATATTGAGTTCAGTAGAGCAGGATTTCAAGGCTATTAATACTTTATACACACGTATATAGAATTTAACATTAATACCAATTAATGCTTAACAATGCTGTTTGAATTGTTTTACTTATGTTACCTCATTTAATCTCAACCTTAAAAAGGTAGGGTTTCAGAGTAATCCCTAAGAGGCATGTAGAACCAAAGTAATATAACAAAAATTTGAACCCAGAAAGCTGACTCCAGAACCAGAACTGTATTTAAAAACAGTGGAAACATTGCCATTTCTCTCAGAAGAAAGCTTTCTCAATGGTAAATTGTTTGCCAGGAACTACGGAAAGTTCTGAGAATTAAAAGAGCCAGATCTGTCCTCTGCTCTCCAGGAACTCACACTGTCTCAGCAATCCAATCTGAAATTGAGAATGGGAGTGCTTGTTCTCCTGAACTACTACAAAACTGCAACGTTTTTTTTTTTGGACAAAAGTGTAACAATGTCTTCAAGGTTCCCAGGAACATTATTTAGCACCAAGACTGAGAGTCTTTTCCTTTGTAATCACTTACTAATAAAAAGGAAAAAAAATGCTATTATGTATGACAGATTTTATTTACAATGAAAATAAAGAATGGGGAAGGCCAAACCTGTGCTTCTGGGGGACTTCCTATCCTCCAGGATTCTGAGAGAAGGGAGGGAAGGGAGAACTACAGGCACTCTGGGTCTAATCTTCTTTATCGGCTGCTTTGGAGCGCATTTTTCTAGGGTTCTGTCTAGTAAATGTCAGCTGTTTCTCTAAACCCTCTCACTCATTATGATAATCAAAGTCACCACACATTTCTAAGTACTTTCAGGTGGTAGAAATAAGTGTGGTTAGGAGCTGTATTCTGAATTTAAAATATCTGGTTATTTATGTATTTCATTTCTAATGTAATTTTGTTATTTACTGCTTAGTATGGACTCTGTCCTGTAGTTACAATCTAAGTCACATTAAATGCAATAATTTCCTAAAAACACTGGAAAAAGTTCTAAACTGGATAGACCATTCTCTTTCATCAGATCAGGAATTATACAAGTTCTTCATACTTACAAGCAAAGCAAAAAGTTCAATGATATGTTCAGTTGTTATCAGCAATACACACTTTAGTTGATGATGACAATATTAGACAGCAAATAAGAAAAGTCAAAAGTATGACCTCTATCCATACTTGATTCTGTTCTTATGCGGTCATTAAGATTTATGGTTCGTTTTTGGTTTTATTGGTTTATGGGCCACCCCTGGTGCTGGCTGGCTGCTACTCAGGGTTCTTGTTTGTGTGTTTCTCCTGGCAGTGTTTGGGGGACCCTGTGGTGGTAGGGATCAAACCTGAGCCTTATACATTCATGGCATGCACTGAGAATATTGTACTATGTTTTCAATTCCTGATTTTTATATACTGTTTTTAAAAATATGCCTAAGAAAATATGTCAGTTCATAATTAGGTCAGTCTGTCAACATTTATATTTTGTACACACAACTTCATTTTCTTTATAACTAAGTATAGTTAGAGGATATTATGTCAACACAACTGCTAAGGAACATCATATTAAGACTCATCATGCTACACCTCTAGCAAAATGAAACAAAACTGACTAGCAAAAACATCTTTTCTTAGTTTTGATCTGAGTGAAGTCAGAAAGGAAGATATAATCTTACCAATCATATCCTGGACTTCCTCTGAGGACTCATATCAGAAACAATCATTCTAGAAATTCTGACAGCTAAGGAACACGGTCAATAACACAATTTCAAGCAAAATCTAAACAACTCCTAGGTAAACACAAAATAACTTACAGATAGAAAGATTAATGATCATGCTACATTACAGGTTTTAAGTCTGTAGAGATTAGCATTGTTAACTATACTTATAAAGTAAAACTGTGCTCTCTAAGGTCAGCAGTATGCTACTATTAATAAATTCAGTCACAAAATACCGCACTGGCAACAAAGAATATAAAAAGAACTCAGTCCTTTATGCTCTGATGGAAGCACCAGTAATTTAAAGAATGTCATACACTTAAGATAGGCAGAACAATTTCACTGTATAATCAGTGCTCCGAATAAGAGGGGATATGTATTTGAAACGGCAGAACAGAGAAAATGCAATCATTCTGTTGAACAGTGTTTGACAGTGACTCTAGGTGTTGATAAAATGAATTTTCAAAAGTGATCAAATTTTAAATGAGGAAAATTTTTTAAATCCCAGAGAGAGACCATACACAGCTGGTAAGGCACTTGCCTTACATACAACTAACCCAGTTGTGATCCCCAAACCTCAGATGGTCCTCCAAAGCCCTGCAGGGGTGAAACAGCACAGAACTAGGAGTAATTCATGAGCACAGCTAAATGTGGCACCAAAATAGAAACTAATTATAAAACTAAAGGGAACAAATGAATACATTTATTTGAACATCACGGTTGATTTGAACTGAAAGGGTTAGCAAAAGAGATGAAGATAATTTAGATAGAAAAACAAGTGTGTCAAGTGATTAGGTAATATCTAGACACTCAACTGTAAAGCAGGACCAGATAAAGCCTGTCGGGTAGAAATGAAGATGAAAAGTTGCAAAATATTAAGTCCCAGCCCTTAAAGAACATGTGAGTTTGGTGAAATACAAAATTCACAGTCTGTTTGATTAGAGGCAAAGGAGTTCACACAAAACCATTTAAATAGGAATTATGGTTCCTCTTCTTTTAAAGACAAATAATTACAAATTCTTTAATTTCTCCACAATCTTTCATAGGCAATGAAACAATGATTAGTAAAAACCTTTATTAAAAGACACTGTTGAGCGCCAAATAAATCACTGAAATGGGACTTTGGGGATAATATTGAGAAGCATCATTCTTTCTCTCTCTCTTTCTTCTCTCTCTTTTTTCCAGGAAACCAAAGATGAGAGGGATGCAAAAATTCCCCAGCTCCCTTGACAGAAAGCTCACTGCCTGCCAGAGTGAACAAAACATGCACGGTCTTGAGCCTGGGGAAAAAGATCTCTGAAAACCATGGGAGTCACTTTTGAGCAGTTTGACGTCCATTCTAAATTACTCCTGATTCCACTGCATTGTCAGGGCTGTGACTGAAACAAGCTTCAACTTAATTCAGTGGAAAACAAGCCATGACAGTAACTTTCCCAAACCCAGATAGGGTAAATGCACCCTCCCCTGCCTCCTCCCAACACCACTGAAAGCTGGAAGGCATACAAAGTTCTAGAAAGAAATATTAAAGTTCAACTCCTTTTCAGTGCCATGGATCACTGAAAGAATGACTATTAAGTAAAGCAAATTAAAATGCCTTTTCTTAACAGGCATTTTAATGTCCAGGTAGGTCACTTGAACTACTTGTGCTGTCCTATATTTCTCTAATATTTTCTGTCATTCCCTACCATCCCTGCATTCAGTACTCATTCTTTAATTGCTTTATTATCCTCTAGATTTAGGGTCTGTAAATATTTTCTTGAAAGGGTAAAACTAAATATTTTAGACTTTTCAAAAATCAGGTAATTATATAGGTATTTATAATGTTGTGTAAATATGCTGCCTGTTAAAATATAAAGTAATTCCTATCTCACCAAAACTCAAAATCAGACATAGCTTGCTGATTCACTGTAGATTATTATACTGAAAGACCCAGAACATGTTAAAAACCACAGGCTCTTAAATGAAATGTTTTTGTATTAAGACTGTAACATCTTTCAGTATGAATCTGCAGGACTGGGGCCCGAGAGAGAGCATATGGGTTAAGGCACCTGCTTTGCATGAAGTGCTTGTTCAATTCCCTGGCACTGTGTATGGACCCCTAAGAATGCCAAGGTTCATTTCTGACTATAGAGCCAAGAGTCGGTGCTGCATTGCTTTTGGTGTGGCTCCCAACTCCCCCCCCCCAAAAAAATATAATCTTCAAGGTCTTCAGGATTGAACTCTTAACATTTTGGTCCAGTAATGGAAAACAGGTATTTCTACTACATCTTTCTATAACATCTATTTCAATACCTGTGATGCAGGGTGGGAAGTTTTTTCTGCCAAGGGTAATTTGGATATTTATATCTGAGGTCCAAACAATAAGACTGATGGGCTGCAAGCAGCCAGTAAGGAGTGTAAGTGCCTGTTCCCTCATCTACCAGGGCAACACCAACACCAACACATAAGATTTTGTAGGTCTTATACAGATGAATATTCCCCACCTCTGCTATAGTAAATTAACTGCATATAGTTTAATCTGTTAAGTATCAGACAAAAGTGATTACTAAGTACTTAAAATATATCAAGTGTGACTGAAGAATTACATTTTAAAACTTCATTAAATTTTAATGAAATCTAATTTACATACTGACTAGTGTATGGATGGACCTATTTTATTGTAACATATCAATTAGTAAGACCTTATTGAATTTATTTATGTATCTGGCAAGTCATTCTGTTTAGCATAAATAATTTTATTGGTTATATCAACAGATCACAGTTATATGTGTCTTTAAATTCAGGTTAAAACCTCACTGGGAGTAACTATTCATCTGCACAATATATTACAGATATAAAAAAGACCTTCATATTATAGGTAGATATTCCTCAACAAACTACAATGTTTTGCATGTTCTAAAGACAGGAATGGCAGCAGTGGTAGATGATGGCTCAACAATAGTTTTAAAATGAAAGACACATGAACCAATGAACAATTCTGTTATAGAATGGCAACAAAATCATAGCAGATTGCTTTTTGTTTCTTTTCCATGAGTTCTGACTGAGTAAGACAGGATAACAAATGCAGTTTCTCCACTAGGCTGATATGATGAACAAATGAGTTCAATGATTACAAAAAAAAAAAAAAAAACAAGACCAGTGCCAGGTCACTAAAATCATATATGACATTATTTTATTACTGATATTAGTTAAAATTATAATCTATGATAAATGTCACAGGGTACAGTACATAATCTGACTTAACAGCTGCCTTTTTATAACTTTGAATGTGAAGGACTTCAATATGAGTTGTTACATATATGACTGTATTATTATCCGGAAAACATAACTTTGAATCCTGGCTCAGAAAACTAATTAACACAGCCAAATCATATGACTAGTCTGAATTTTATGTCTTTCCTGACAAGTGAGAACACTGCTTATCTGTTCAAGTTGTTTGGAGAATAAATACATAAAAAAAGAAGTGCTGATAAAAGTATATTAATAATCGTTTACTGGTTAAAAGTTCATCTTAAAATTAATTCTAATTCTATTTCAAACTGAGTTTTATCCTCTCTTTTTTTAGATTTCTTACAGAAACTACTTCCTTTCTTATACTTTTTATGTCAAATGATTTCAAACTTCAAAACAATAAAAAATTAAATGTTTTGTGTCTAGGTTAAAGGAGATAGAATCAGCAGTAATTTCTCTAAGGGCTTAATTTTGAAATTCATAAAATTATAAAAGCGAAAATTGAAAGATGTTCTTCAATTAAGACATCTTTAAAAATGAGATGAAAGATTAAAAAAATCATCCCAGACTAGAGCAAAATTTAAGGTAGGTAATATTAACATATCTCATACATAAAACTACTAATGGGATATCTTTGGTGCTTACTGGAATACAGAAAACACAGTAGACCAAGGGCAAACTTTGACAAAATACAAAGACAGACCTCAAATATTCTCTGCACCAAGTGTTACCATTCTACAGACAGACACATGTAACGAATATAATCTGAACACCATTACATATTATTTTAATTTCATTAGGTCTCAAACAGGATTTATATTACTTGCCAAATTCCACTGGGTTGCAGTGATGGTTCTATAGGAATTTGGAATAACTGAATAAGTTAAGCAGAGATGAATACTCAGTCCAGTTATTGAGCTCTTCCATGAATCAAAAAAAAAAAAAAACCGAGGGCACATAGATACCATATTAGTAGAACCTGTCACATGACACTGTCAACGCTAATACTGAAAATGAAAATATCTGAATTTTACGAACCAGGTGTAATCTTAAATTCCTGTATCTTTCTGTACCAAGAATAGCATTTTCCCTAAGTGCTCAATTTTTGCATTCATTATATATCTATTTGCCAATTATTCAATTGGAATTATTTTCTTCAATTTTTTTCAATTGGTTCTGTGAGAATGACTTCAGAAATTCCAATTAGGAAATAACATCCACTCTCAATGAATTAAGTTAATTCTGTGTCAGCAATATTGATAAGCAAAATCCAGACTATGGTAGATTTGTCAAAGTAAATTTTCTGTCATTTCTGTCATGTAGTATGCTGTCTGTCCTGATAAGAAAAATAATTATCAGGGGCCAGAAGATAATATAGGGTTTAAGGCTCTTGCCTTGCGCATAGCAGAGCCAAGTATGATCCCAGGCACGGGATATGGCCCCCAAATTACCTCCAGGTCTGATTATTGGCTGCCTAGTCAGGAGGATTTACTGACATTTACTGACATACCCCAACATCTGCTGAGTGTGGCCCAAGGGCAAACAGAAAAGCAAATGAAACTATCAAGTACTTCATCTCAACAAAGACTTCTAGACTTCATCTCAACGAAGACTATTTTAAACAGTTTCATATCTTAGCATTGTTGGGAAGGATCTTCCAAGCAGTGCTCATGTTGCTCTGTGGTCAACCCAGGTCAGTTTTTTGCCAGTACTACTTGCACTCAACAGGGCTGGGGACCATAAGGGTTTGAGGGACTAAGCAAGAGCAGGAATCAGACCTGGATTCTGTATGACTGGCATGAACTCCAGACATTTAAGGGATGTCCCTCGGCCACCATATGTCAAGATCTCTCTTCACAGATCTGCTATTGCCATTCTTGGATAATGTTTGATTCTACGCACAAAAAAATTTCACTATTTTTATCTTGCTTTTAATAAAGAAAAGAGTCAAGTTTATTCTCAGACTATAATTTGATCAGGTTGCTACCTTTTTTTCTTTACATTCCCCCTTTCTGCTGATTTCACAATCTTTCTCAGACCTAAAATATTTAACTATACCCCATTAATTAGAGTTTTGTTTTGTTTTTTTTCACATGTCCACAAACTACACTGACTCATACCATATCTTCTTGTTATACCTTTCGAACATTTGCCAACCGGCTCATCATCAAGGACTCCTCGCGGTCATCATCATCATCCAAGTCTAGCATTGGCAAGCCAAAGGGGTCGATGATGCTGCAGCATCTTGATCCTTCATCTCTTGGATCAAAGGGGTCAACAATTATGGGCTCAGTTCCTTTTATTTCACAGCGACAGAAGGGGCAGCCCTGGCCATCTGACTCCTGAAATAAACAAACAAAGAAACAAACATGCATAATGATTAGATTTTATACAAAGAAACTGTTCTGGGATGGGCCAAGTTTGACAATAAAGAAAAATGATACCAAAAAAGTTTTACGGTGGGGGAAGATACATATTAAATCAGATCTTGGAAAGAAAAATCATTGTAATATATGGTTTATATATCAATTATTTTACATTATCATAATTTATTATTGCAAAAATGCTATTCTATATTTTAAATGTCGAATTTTCAAAAGAAACATTTCTTTAAACTATGCTATCAAAGAACACGCAAGAGAAGTCTCATATTTCACCCATTTCTGAGATAAACTGAACAATGCTAGGAGTTCAAAGCTTTTTTTTCCTTTGGCATTTTATATGTAATTTTTGAGAAAGCAATGCATCATTTAAAAAATGTAGTTTGCCACTGAAAATGAATCTAATTTTATTTTGATTGTTCAAACATTTTCAATGATATCAAAACTTTACAATTCTATAGAAAACTGATAACTGAATCACATCTCTCTATAAAAGAAACCACTAATAATTTATATGTTATGTAAAGGATATTTCAGGGCCAGAAAGATAGTAACAGAGGTAAGGTGCTTGCTTTGTATGGGAAAGAACTGGGTCAAAACCCCAGCACCACATTTGGTCCCTGAGACCTGCCGAAAGTGATATCAGAGCATTGTCAGATGTGGTCCCAAACCAAAAACCAAAATCTAAAAAGAATTCTGATTAAAAGATGAAATATAAACTAATAAACTAGTATCAACTAAAACAGTCATTTTAAAATCAGTTCTGGAAAAATTCCTTTATATACAACATTAGGAAAAATAATTTTTTGTCCTTATTTTAATGCTTCCAAAATCTTATTTTAAAGTAATTTTATTACCAGGTGGAAAACATGAACATATACATTCAGAATTCACCATCCTGAGAGCTGGTCATTCTGACTCACCTTTCATTAAAGTATAAAGCTAAATCTGAGACATTAAGTTTTATCCTTCTTCTTGCTTTCAAATGTATTGATAATGGAAAGTTTTCTCAAAATCTCTCAATTCCATTTCTTAAAATTTATTTCATTAAGAATTCAACTCTTGGGGCTGGAGTGATAACACAGCGGGTAGGGCGTTTGCCTTGCACACGGTCAACCCGGGTTCGATTCCCAGCATCCCATATGGTACCCTGAGCAAGGCCAGGGGTAATTCCTGAGTACAGAGCCAGGAGTGACCCCTGAGCATCACTGGGTGTGACCCAAAAAGCAAAAAAAAAACAAAAAACAAAAAACAAGAATTCAACTCTGATAAAAAAAAAAAACGGGGGGCACATCTCCTTCCTTGCTCTGCAGAGAATGCTGCTTCTAGTGATATACAATACTTGAAATTCACTACAGTATTTTCCTTAAAAAACAAACACAGAAAAAACAGCCAAAATACAGGACTGGAGTGATAGTACAGTGGGTAGGGCATTTGCCTTGTATGCAGCTGACCCAGGTTCAGTCCCTGGCATTCCATATGATCCCCTGAACATGGCCAGGAGTAACCCCTGAGCTTTGCCGGGTGTGACCCAAAAGCCAAAAGAAAATAAAAAGAACAAAACAACAACAACAACAACAACAACAACAAGAAACCCAAAGCAAAAATCTTTCTTAAGCAGAAATGGGATGCATCAGCACCATTTTAGAGATGAACCAAACCTTTCAAAGACATTGCATCTTTGAAGCAATACAGAGAGCCAAACTTCCTAAATAAATCCTGTGGTATTTAAGATTGTGTCATCTCTTTGGAATGGTGGGAAAGCATGGCTCCCCCTACTTGCACGGGGCAATGCAAAGAGGCCCTGGGGCTGGGCCCTAGAGTGTTCCTCCCATCAACAACAGAGCTGGTCTCCACACAGACTCTCAGACAAAAAAAGAACACATTTTGGATTGGTTAATAAAAAGGAAATGCAAGTCGGGCCCGTGCTCGGCTCCGGCCGGCCGGGTTTTCGGCCCGGGCGCCCATGCCCCTGCAGAGCCGGTGGATGTGGAACAAGCGGGAACCAGAGACAGCTTTAGGAATTGGGGTTCCAGCAAGTGCCTGCACCCATGTATGGAGACTGTGAATTAAGCCTTTGCCCCACGCCGGCTAACGGAGGAAAGAACCTTCCTTCTTGGTCTCTCTCCCCTCCGGGAGAAGGCGTGGAGTCCGACATTTTGTGGGTCCGTTGAGAAGGTACGAACTTGGTGGCGCGGAAAAAAAAAAAAAAAAATGTGTGCTTTGAACTTGAAACAGCCGCAGGATACAGAGCCAGCCCCAGTCGGGCCCGTGCTCGGCTCCGGCCGGCCGGGTTTTCGGCCCGGGCGCCCATGCCCCTGCAGAGCCGGTGGATGTGGAACAAGCGGGAACCAGAGACAGCTTTAGGAATTGGGGTTCCAGCAAGTGCCTGCACCCATGTATGGAGACTGTGAATTAAGCCTTTGCCCCACACCGGCTAACGGAGGAAATATGTAATTTCTGGCAGAATTTCCCCAGGACTTTATACAGAAATCCAAAACCGCGCGGACGCTGCCGCGTCCGCGCGACTTAACATTTATAATTGTCATCAATGTGAAAGGGTTCCATTGGAACAGGTCAGACTTGGGGGGGAAACTCCAAATAATAACAGTAAGTTTTTGTTGAAATATTGAAGGTTCTTAATGTAACAGCCACCTCTGGACTATGAGCTAAGCAAAAGCCCCACGCTGGCCAACGTGGCGTGGAGTACACCATACTATGAGGCGCAGGAAGGGGGATGAGGGGGAAAAATTAAAAAAAAAAAAATGGAAAATGAAAAAGAGAAAAAAAAGAGAGAGAGAGAGTTATGTCAACTATAGTGAGTTTTGTGTTGAATTATGGAATGTAATCAAGGTAAAGAAAAAATGAAGTGAAATTCATTAGTTATACAGTAGGGGGTAGGGCGTGGGGGCGGGGGGTAAACTGGGGTTCCTGGTGGTGGAATTTGGGCACTGGTGATGGGATGGGTGTTTGAATATTGTATAACTGACATATAAACCTGAGAACTTTGTAACTTTCCACATGGTGATTTAATAAAAATTTAAAAAAAAAAAAAAAAAAAAAAAAGGAAATGCAGTATTCCCTTATTCATCTACTGTTGCACAATTTGGGAAAGAAACTTGGAATGGTAAAACAGGCAAGTTAATATAATGTGAAGAAATACTGGCGTGTTATACAAAACCTTTTTTTTTGTGGTCTACTGTTCAATATGCTAACATCTGGTGAGCTTCAAGACAACTTAGTTAAACTGCATAACATTTTACATATCATATAACTGAGATCTATTTTTTTTTTTTTTTTTTGCTTTTTGGGTCTCACCCGGCGATGCACAGGGGTTACTCCTGGCTTTGCACTCAGGAGTTACTCCTGGCGGTGCTCAGGGGACCATATGGGATGCTGGGGATCGAACCCGGGTCGGCCGCGTGCAAGGCAAGCGCCCTACCCGCTGTGCTATCACTCCAGCACCTGAGATCTATTTTTTTTTATCATCTCTTCACATAACCTCTTCACATAGATATTTTTTAACGCGGAGTAAATAACAAAGGAAAGGTCATCATTTCTCCTATTTTTTTCAATAGAAAGAAAATCGAACCTAAGTGAATATTCAATATGTTGTCATCAAGGTAAAAGCTCCTATGCATTAGTCGGAGTATGTGCCTGGAGTGGAATCTCTTACAAGTCTGCATAAGGTCTTTTCAAATGCAGAGTTCTAATATTTAAGAACAAGACTAGGGAGTTATTGTTTGCTGTATTATTAGTCTGTGCAGGAAAGAAAGCAGTGCTCTGGGTCCTAAACAAATACCTCACTCATACACTTAAAAATTATTACAAGGGGCTGGAGAAATACTAGAGGGGTTAAGGCATTTTCCTTGCATGTGCCTGATCCTGGTTTGATCCCCAGAATGACATATGGTCCCCTGAACGCTGCCAAGAATGACACCTGAGCACAGAGACAGAACCAAGTCCTGAGCATTGCTGGGTACAGCCACAAACAAAGAAAAGTAAATGGTTACAGAAAATTTCAAAAGCAGGGTGCAAAGTAAAATAAATCTGGATGCACCATTCACTCAAATTCATTAATTTTCAATTCACATACAATTAAATTTCATCCAAAGATGTTTCACTTGCTTCATTTTCCTTTAAATATTTTTAATCACAATTTATACATCCTATAAATTCATCTATAAAATTTTTAGCACATGTATCTAAAAACAGAAACAACACAATCCTTAAGATAATTAATCCACTCAATCTACAACATTAGTTACTATTTTTAGCATGGTGTCTGGAAGGAAAGCCAAACTATTCAGTTATAAGGGCTTTGCTGAGAGTCTGCAAGATCAATATGCATGTTATTTTGATTTAGGATGCCATCTTATTTTTTGGTGCAGTTCTTGAAAAAATTGAAAGACTGAGTTTGCAAAGGGGTGAAGATGAGTGGAAACGATAGCACCTTGTTGCTGAAAGACAGAATGGTTCATTTAAACAAAACTTAAGTTTTCCATCTATTCTACCTGAAAGTTTAATGTTATAAACTTATATGAGCTGCTTTATGAGCTTATGCCATAAAATATATCTTTGTGGAGCTTTGTCTTTGCTGAAACTTGAAATTACACAGTAGATCAAAAAACACAAGCTTCATTGTACATCCATTTGAATTTTGACTCATTACACCAAATGTGTCTTCAAAATGGTGTTTAGTCTAAGGTGATTTAACTTTTCAGTATTCTCTCTTTCTCTGTAAAATGACAACTGTCATTTGTAAATTAAGTTTAATTCTTAAATGCTTAAATGCTACTTTGGTATTCTGCTCTAGAATCATGTCAATAGCTAGTGAGATGATTGAATATGCATTAAGAATGTCTTTAGTAAACATATAACTCATCAGAATTGTGCCTCAAGTATTAAAAAAAAATGTTTGCCAATATAGATCTAATTGCAAGAACAAGGATCATATGTTAAAAAAGAAAACCAATAAAAAAGTCATTCCCTAATGTCCAAGATATTCACATTCTAAGATCACTAGGTAGATGCATATGAGATTCTATAGTAATCAACTTAGTAGATTTCACCTCCTCAAATTAGAAATTCTTCCAAAGCATACAAAAATTATCAGTGAATACTATACTCATCTGAAACTCATCTGCAATACAATCATGATAAACAAATTCATTTACATGACAATTAGTGTTTCCAGTTCATGATAGTAAATGAAATCATGGTTCATCATTACTATTAGGGAAGTGAACATTGACAGAAAAAAAAAGAAAAATAATTTTTAATTTTCTCATTCCTCAATAGAACCCTATGTAAAAACCCAAAGAAATAAAAACTATCTTCTCCATATCATCACTTTCATCTATAATTCATCTTTTCCAATCTGTACACGGAAATAGTATCTCAACTATGATCTTTAAAATTTTGTAAATGCAAACATTACATACACTTTAACTAATTTTGCTCTCAAGATGACTATATGAGGGCATTCTTTTAGGTTTATGATTTCATGCCTTCCCACTCATCCAGTTTCTTAAACCTTTTTTTCCAGACCATTGCCCACTGCTTACTTTGCATCTTCTCTAATGCCCTCACTATTCTAGTGGCTGGTCATGGGTCATGGCTTTCTATTTACACGAATTTCACCTCTGGCCTACTTGGAATGCCCTGGGATTCCTTTGGAGGATCATATGGCTTCCAGCTGAATAAAAGTTGTCTTAGGAATACATGCTTCAATATGTCTCATTTGAATATACTGTATATTATGCATAGAACTGTATCAGTAACTTTTGATTTAAATACACTTGGCAGACTTTATAGATCTGAACATCACTGTCACTGTCACTGTCATTCTGTTGCTCATCAATTTGTTTGAGCAGGCACCAGTAATGTCTCTCATTGTGAGACTTATTGTTACTGTTTTTGGCATATCGAGTAAGCCACGGGTAGCTTGCCAGGCTCTGCCATGAGGGCGAGATACTCTCGGTAGCTTGCCGGGCTCTCCGAGAGGGGCGAAGAAATTGAACACTGGTCGGCCTTGTGAAAGGCGAATGCCCTACCGCTGTGCTATCATTTCAGCCCAGATCTGAACATGGGGAATTAAAATCAACAACAACAAAAAGAACTAAAGATATATTTTAGACTGAGAATAGACTGGGTACAGATATGTATTTTAGAGATAAAATATTTTCAGAAATTCAGTAACTTCTTATTAGCAAAATAAATAAGACAATGGATAAAGGGGCCAGAAGTGGCAGAGCACTAGCATGTTCAAAGTCCTGAATCCTATTTTCTGGTACCATATAGTTTTTCAGCACTGTTGGGTATAGTCCTGGTGGGCTATGAGCTACAGAGGAAGCACTGAGCATCTCTAGAGGTAATCTATTATAAAAAAGGATATAACTTAAATATTGCATAATTATCAGAATCCAAAGAATATGGGACAAATAGCATTGTGGCTCTCTCAATCACTATAGGAGGAACAATAAAAATGAATTTCAAGACACTATTGAAAACATAAGCTACACATTAACTCAGTGTGATATGGTAGATAAAATTATCCACATTTAACTAATAGAAAAGTTGGGAAAATATACACATTCATGTATATACAAATAAACTGGACTTGATGAAAATTAGATAAGCAGTACGAAGTAGGAAATTATATCCAGAAAGTGTATTTCAGAAATGCAATATTTTTATCACTGTGTATCAGTACAAGATGCCGAAGAATTATGATACTGTAATTCTTCTATCTCAGATTCATAGCCTAGGTTAAAATTAAGTGGAAACTCCAGTGCAGGTAAGTGGATACTGGTGGTGGGATGGGAAAACTCAACTATGGGCAACATTGTAAATAACTGTATCTTAGTTTAAAACAATTAAGAATTCATAAAAATATAAAGTTCGAAAATAGCTTCTTGCTATGGATCCCTGAAAAATGGAAAAATGGTTAAAATTGCATGTTTAAAAACTATAATGATGAATGTTCTGATCACAGTAATTGAAAACTTTGAAATTTTAATAGGAAAACATAAAACTTATCCTTGAATTAAAGTATTTCTTGGGGTAAGTTTTTTCAGAATAAGAGCTTTCTTTTAAAATATTTATTGCTAGAACTCAACTTAAAATTTTAACACAAAAAGAGCCTGTGAATTTGCATTCGGAAAACATCTGATTTGATGGAGGCAAAATTTAGAACCGCTATTAAAGTGCTGTGAGAGCCAAAAATGTTTGCAACATGCCAATATCTGCTATCATTCTGCACAGAGTGACAGTGAGCTGACACTCATTGCCATCACTGGATGCAAAGGCAAGCATTTGCCCTACCAGATGTTATTTTCTCATTTATATCTCTCCCTTGTCATTCCTCCTGTCATCGCTATAGTTCATGACATCCTTGTAACAATTTTGGACAAGCCCACTAAACCCCCCAATTGCTCCCAAAGAGAAAAAGAAAATTCAACTCTACTATGTTTCTAAAAGATACACCATGGTCAAAGCAAGGAAGCTTAATTTCTAATAACCTAGAAGCTAAATATAATTTTTCTACTTGTAGTACTTAGCTTACAAAATTTAACGGATGTCAGAGACTCGAAAGTTAGTTGCTTTTAAAAGAAGATCTTAATAAAGATTATTTCTTGGTACCTTAAATGTGATCATTTGGAACTGTATGTCATCTATCTTAGACATTGACAAGGCTTATCCCCAATATGCTCTCTAAACACTGGGCATCAATAATCTCTCTAATCCATGTCATTTGGATATCAGAGCTTATTGGTTATCATCTCTTGACATTTTTGTGAGTTACCCCTGTGAATGTTTACAATGTATCTCCTCTAATTTTCTAAATATGCAAGAGAAAATAATAATTTTGCTTTTAATTGAAGTTTAATTTTAACGTTCTTGCAGTACCTCAAAGCAAGGTAGGGTATCTGACATATGCATATCTAATTTTGCTTTGAAGAACAATTCTATGCCATTTTTTTAATGTAAAACTTAAAAAAAATCTAGTAAAAATGAAATGAAACAAATCTTTATATATGAAAGCTAAGTGTTAACTCCACAGCATCTCCACTACAAAACAGGCTAGAGCAAAAAAGAAAGACATGGAGGAGTTGAGAGAGGGTGGGGGAGGAGGAAAGAAGGGGAAGTTTTTTTAGTATTTGTGCAATAGCAGGAAGTGAAAGAAAAACTCTGCATTTGATTTGATGGGCAGAATGGTAATGCTGCGCCCAGAGTGATATTGCTTCCAAGGATGCCTCTAGAGAGGTGATTACTCACCTATTTAGTATTCTCAATTGCCTATTCCATTTATTAAATAACACAGATGTTTCTGAAGCAAAAAAAAAAAAATAAGCGACACCTCTAGGAGGCATGACTAATGGGCCATTATGATAGCAATTAAGAAATAACCATTCTCAGTCTGTAACAACTAACTGACATTGTTACCAAGCTGAAAACTTAGGGTTTCTGCTAATTACATAAAATTTACATCTCCAGTGAATTTCAATTAAAACAAAGTAGGGAATCAAAAGGAAGGAAAAGTCAGTGAAGAAAACTTGCTAAAATCGCACACTGCCTGAACGCATGATGTTTTATGGTCAGGATATAATATTCCTATAGACCTGACAGATTTATTAGTGTGCATCCTGGCAGATGTGAAGCCTCTAAAATTCTTTCATGTCAGCATGCTAACTTTTAGTTAGCAGCAAGTAACAAGATGTTTGCATCCATAATTGGGGATGAAGGACAACTATATTCATTTCAAAAAACTGTGAATGCCATGCCCTTCTATAAAAGTTTCAGATATCTATGCTTTTTCACTTTATGGGATTAATAGGAACTGTGTACGGCAGGTTTTAAAAATTTGTTTTGCTCAAAAAATTGTATAGTTCCTGGTATTAGAAGTTGACCAACAAAAAATTGCATAAATAAATGGGCTTACTTTGTTGGAGAATGAAGAACACAAACTGTCAATGTCTGCTTCTATCAGAGAAGTTAGGGGAAATAAGGTCACAAATTATTGCAAAAATATTGCATTAGCATTAGAATGATCTTGCCTGAGCACTGGTAGAACTGGAGGGAGTGACTAACTGAAAGTGAAAGTAACTTTTTTTTAATAAATTACTTTGGACACCCAAAATTTAGTAAGTTTGTTGGACACCCAACAAATACAGGAGACAAAGACAGTAGGTAAAGACTGTGTATGTCATAAGATCAAGCCTTCAATCCCATACAGTAACAGGTAACTTTGACAATACACCTCTGAAGTGTTAAAAACAGATAAGCTTAATTCTGTCCATCTGAGATTTATCAGGCTCAATGCCATGAGGACTCTATAGCCACCTCTAGTTCCCAGTAGCTGCTCTGTAGATTTTTTTCCGGACTGTAGGTCCATAGAAATGTTCTGGATTCCATCATAGCTTTACACAATGGCCTCCCAACCCTTTCCTGACTGGATCATAACCCACCACCATCTCTTTTACTGCCAACTGAACTCTATGCTTTATTCTTGCAACGCAGACTTTCTCCAATAAATCTGAATTTTATTATACGTGATTGGCTTGAGTCAAGTGAAAAGTTTCTAAGCAACTGGAATTTAGCATGTTGGGATCTGAAAGACACATTACAAAAAATATATTTTTAAAAACTAACATCTTTTAATTTAAAAAAAGCATATAAAAGAAAAGCACTGGTGTTCAACTAAAAAAAAAGTACTCTAAAGCTGTACTGTTCTGAATAAGGAAACTTTGAGAGAGATGTGTAGAACCATGCGGACTCGTATTTGTGGACTTACTGCCATATATTTCACCTTAGAGGCTGAGATAACAATGTTTGAACAATGTATAAGTGTTCCTTATTTTCATTATAACGAGCAGATCACTCAAGCTATAATGAAGTTTTTAGCTTATTTAAAGTTTGTCAACTAAGTTTTAACTATTTTCCCCCATTTTTCTTCTTTCTATTGTAGTTGAGATAACATGGATTCAAGAATGTTAAGGTTGAAGTTACTGCATCTTCCTCACCATCAAAGTGAAAAGACCAAAATTCACACACTGATCTTGGGGTCACTTCTCGTCTTTTTCTTCCTTCTCTCCATCGCTCCCTCCACAACTTGGTAATCTCAGTGTTGTGATTCAAGACCAAGGGTTTTTCGTCTTTCCATACCTTCTATTCCCTTGTTTTGTTTCACTATATAACACAGAGAGTTAGCTCATCTGGGATTTGTTCTTCTGATTTATTTCACTTAACAAGATGCTTCCCATTTCCATTCAAGTTGCAGTACAATACATTATTTCATCAACTGTACTGTCTATACCACAAGTTCTTTATTCATCTGTGTTTGGATACTGGGTTGTTTCTGAACACTTGGGTTGTTCCCTATTCTGGTTACCATACCTAGTGCTGCTGTGAATGAAGGTTGCATATATATTTTTTCAAATTAATTACTGTATTATGGGATAGTTTCCAAGATGTAGAATCACTGAGTCATACCTATGCAAGTCCTATTTTTTAAGTTCTTAAAAAAAAAGTCGCTGTTTTATTATTTTTTTTATTTTTTATTGTTTTGCTTTTTGGGTCACACCCAGTGATGCTCAGGGGTTACTCCTGGCTTTGCACTCAGGAATTACTTCTGGCAGTGCTTGGGGGACCATATGGGATGCCAGGGATCAAATCCGGGTGGGCCGCGTGCAAGGCAAACGCCCTACCCGCTGTGCTATTGCTCCGGCCCCAAAAGTCGCTGTTTTAAAATGAAGTTCTCTATACCATTTTCCAACAGAGGCTGAACCAGATGACATTCCTACTAACAGTAAATAAAGGTTTGTTTATTTACTGTTTTAGTAAATTTATTTACTGTTTCATTATTTAATTTATTTAGAGTACTCAGGAGGCCTGGAGGTTTCTCCTGATAATTCTTGGTGCTTCAATGCAATGGTCTAAAAATGCTACAGTGCGCAGGCCCTCTGGTGCTGGGCCACCCTGGAGGTCTAGGCAGTCAACAGAGATACTCTAGGTGGTGCTCTGAGGCCTCCATCGAACAGGTAATGCTAGGGATCTAGCCAGGATCTAGGAATTCACCTTAATCCCTGTACTACTTCTGGCCCTGTACACTTTTTCATATGTCTAGTGACTGTCATAATTTCTTCATTGGAAAGTGAAGGGATTACTGGCTATTTTTGTCATTGAGGTTTAAGAATTATATATATCTTGGATACCAGCAATTATCTGATTAATTTTGTTCAAATATGTCTCCTGTTCAGTAGGGTATCATTGAACCTTATTGAGCATATGATTGACTGTTTTTAATACCTGTTTTTATGAAACTGTAAGGCACTGTGCAGTAAAATAAATGAATTCCTTTTTTTTTGCTTTTTGGGTCACACCCAGTGATGCTCAGGGGTCACTCCTGGCTCTGCACTCAGGAATTACCCCTGGCCATGCTCAGGGGACCATAGGGGATGCTGGGAATCGAACCGGAGTCGGCTGCGTGCAAGGCAAATGCCCTACCTGCTGTGCTATCACTCCAGCCCCCAAATTCTTAAATGATAATACCTTCACACAATATTACAGTTATCAAAACATGGCTGGAAAGACAGAACAGTAGGTGAGGTTCTTGCCTTGCAGGAGGCTCACCTGGGCTTGGTCCCTGGCCCCACATATAGTTTCTAGATAACTGCCAGGAATCCCTGAACATTAAAGATTGTGCTCAAAAAATATAAATGGCATCAAAGAGGTCTGTTGATTGACAGGAAGCTACACAGTATGAAATCAATCTGTAACGAAGAAGTCAGTTATTGAAAAGTATGAATCTTTAAAAGTTGACACTTCCTTTAACCATGAAGTGCTCATTAAAGTAAAGACTATGGGACATCAATGCTGACAGTGTTAAGTAGTAGCTAAAACATTAATTGATTAAAATGGTTCATAGATCTTCTAAGTATTTGAAGCTGGAACTCTCAAAAGATTAATTTAAAAACAGTTTTTTAGTCATATATGTAATATGTATATTTATACCTATACACACATATATGCATAAATACATGTTTTCGAGAAATTCCTTGGGAAAACCAATTATTTTCTATATCTTATTCCAAAATGTCAAATGAGCTTATATTCACTGGCAGCTGACAAAGGAGAAAGCAGTTTGTATTAGAGTTTGTGCCTATAAAATGAAAATTTTATTGGCAGTTTCTGTGGAAACTATTTGGGAAACTTTTCCTAATTCTCCTACTTCATTTTAGAGAGCCACCATAGATATATATTCAATAAAGTGAATCCTCTGCCAGAGAAAAGAGAGCTAGTTAAAATATCAATTTTATTGACTAGGATTTGCTTTGCTTCAGATTCTGATTTTCTATAAATAGAATCTTTTCTACAGATTCCATAACTATGGTTAGTTGAAAATTATTGATGAGACATTCTAAATCAATGGGGTTAGGAAAGTAGAACTACTAATTAAAATTCACATTTTCATGCAACAGAAACTCAATATACAAAGAAAAGTTATACTAAAAAAATTCAATCACATGAGATTTTTCCAACATAGCCTGGTGACTATTAATTTCCAATTTAAACAAAGATAACTGAAAAGAGAACTTTTTATAGAGCCGATTGGGAAGAGGTTCATGTTGCTGATATACCTGCCATGCTGTTAGGCAAGAGGTGCACATCAAATGTCCACAAGGCTCAATCTTGACATCTTTGTCATTCTCAGCACAAATTTTACAAAGCTGAAATGTGGAGCCCATTTCACAATATAATTCATATTGTTCCTGTAATTTTGGAGAGAAAAAGGGTGATATTAATATATATTTTGGTATCAACTCTTAACATGAACTTTTCTCAATTATAATTATTTACAGTAAGTATTTCACATATGGTCTTGTCAAGATTCTGTTACATTAAATTGGTTAACTAGAATTTGGCCTATATATAAAATCATTTTTCAAACAGACTTGAGTTTTTAATCAGCGGTTGTATAAGCCTTCATAGTGTGTTTAAGTATTTCCATGTTTTATAGTTACTTTAGGAAAACACTTATTCCAATGATCCAATGCAAATGTCAAAATTTCAGGTTTGAAAATGACAAAGCAAATTATTTATTTTTTAAATAAATGCCACCTATTCACTTAATTTTATGATCAAAATAAGAAAGAAAGTGATTCTGGATAAACGTTAAATTTTATTTGTCACATATCTTTAGAATCTCCAAAAGGGAGATAGCATTATCCCTTTCTACATGCCAGGTATCCTGGTCCATCCACATTTACAATTTTATGTAATCTCCACAGAAAAATAAGTTAGGCTGAATTCTCAAAAATAACTGATGCTCAATTAGTTTAAATTGTTTTCCTAAATATTCTAATATCAGAAAACTGCAAACTCCCAACCTAATGCTATCAAGAAAATTAGTCACTTAACGGGCAAAAATGTTTTATTAAATATTATTATCTACATTTTCTTGGTAAACTATTTTAGTATAGTAGCACTATACTTTTAAATTACTGGAAATACTATGAAGATGAAGACAATGGTAATTATAAAGCAAATACTTAATAAATTATTTAATAGTCATATAATAAAAAGAATGAGAAAAAGATTTTTTCAAATATGACAATAGTTTTGTTAAGTAAGTACAATGCACCTGGCTGCGGTAGTTGAAATAAATGATATTTACCTTACTAAAAGAGTTTACAATGTAATGTATATGTATGTGAATACATATGTGTATATATGTACATGTGAGCATATACACATTCACAAATATAAAACCATTAAATAAATGGTCCTTAACCTATTGAATGAGTTTACAACATTTTATGCACACACACATAAGAAGATACATGACCATATACACATTTGCAAATAAATTTGATTATGATATCTGAATATGAGTATATATATATAATTTTAACTAGGAGAAAAATACCTAACAAAACTAATATAATAAAAAATAAATATGAATCAGTGATGTCCCGGAAATAATAGCTAAGTATATTGGTTAAAACATAACAATGACCAAATTACAATTATGAAAATTACAGCAAGCTAGAACTGTAGATAGGGAACTCAATGAAACCAAGGTGCTGCATTAATTATTTATGAGAGACAATATTTTTTAAGATTTACTTTTAAACAACTACATTATTAAAAAGGAACTGTCCTGTCAGTACATTAGAGAATACAGAATGGTTACATAATATAAACCCAGTTAAATTGAACGACCACAAATATGTGTCAACAGCATGTGTCATTCAATGCTTAGAAAAAAATCTGGAGTCAGAGTTAGAGATAAATGAAATTTTAAAATATCCAGATTTTCCAATATCTGTAATTGTTTATCCTACATGAATAAAAGATAATCGTATTATAAAGTATTTTAAAACAAGATACTGTGTGTGAAATGTAATATTTAAGCTCCCCATTTGTACTTTTGCATTTCAGTGCTTCAACAACCTATTCCCTTTGTTAGTTAAAAACTGTTTTAAGGTATTTTTGCTTTTTTTCTTGTTTTGAGGGCCACAGCTGGTTGTACTCTGGGCTTACTCCTGACACTGTTTATTTATTTTCTCAGGGATAAATTCTCATGCAGCTAGTTAGAGCTTAAGTGATACAGGGTATATAAACTAGGGTAGTACCCACTGTGTCAGCATACAAGGCAAGTATCATACTTCCTATAATATCTATCCAATCCTGGTTTACTATGTCTTTTTTTAAAAGTACATTCAGGTCATTATATATAGAAATTTCTTATTTATAAAAGTTGAATTTAAATTACTTACATAATAAAACATCACATAATTGAGTTTTATAATGGCAATTACAGACATTCCCAAGTGAATATATGGGGCTGCTTAGATCTTGTTAATGGCTTTACAATAGGATGCAAATAAGCATTCTTTTGACATAATTGAGCATTTTTTGTCTTTTACAATTTTTTAATTTTATAACAAAAATGCTAAAAAGAATATTCTATGTACCTATCTCTCTATATGGGTTGAGGAGTCAGAGATATTTTATTTAATTTTGCTAATTACTAAGTATCATCCTCCACAAAACATTACCAGTTTTCCTATCACTCATTATCAGCAAGCTTGTAAAGCAATAGATTTTGTCAGAATATTATTTTCAGTATGTTTCAGTTACTCTTAGATTTTAAAAGCTAATTCATATAGCTAAACTTCGTTTTCTGTTCCAAGGCTCTTTTTATATAGTAAATTATTTATAACTTATCTATATCTACACATAAATGTCAATATTTTATCAGAAGCAAAAATTAATCAGAATTTTTATCCAAAAGTAAAAAGTAATGAAATTTCTTTTCAAATACTCAGAATTTTAAGAGCAATCTTAAATTAAATAGCGGTATAATTATATTTACAACTAAAGAATCTTAATTTTAAAGGACTTATAAATACATAATAATTATATTTCTAGAATGTATCCTTACCTGTGTAACTTTTATGTGATCATGGGGTGTTGGTTCACATAACCCTGTTAAATCTGGATTATAGCTTCTCCCATCAGGATAAAGATAGCTGAATTGTAAACAGAAACTTCATTTACTATAAGAATACAAGCTTTAGTTGAATTTTAATGTTATTTCATTATATTCTTTTGTACTTAAACATTTGGTGTTCCTTTTCATGGAACTTATATGGACTGGAGCAATAGCACAGTGGGTAGGGCATTTGCCTTGATGTGGCTGACCAGGATTTGATTCCTCCATCCCTCTCAGAGACTCTGGTAAGCTACCAAGAGTATTCTATCCTCAAGGAATAATTCGATATGCCAATAATAAATAATTCATGGCAAATTTGATATCGGAGAATTACTGGTGCCCAATCGAGCAAATGGATGAATAACGAGATGACAGTGCTACAGTGCTACAGTGCTTATAGAAATAATCTATTCTGCCCATGTTTATATAATAATAGTAGGTATATTGGCTATTATTAGGACAAAATATAGAAATAGTTTTCATTAATAAACAACTAATTTTATAAAATATTTCATCTTTTACTTTATCCTACATAGAAAGTAAGGAAGAGAAGAAAAGAATAAGTAAAAGGATGGGAGCAAACAAGTGAGCAAGAGAGAAAGCAAGGGTAAGACAGGGTAAGCAGGAGATAAGACTGGTGGATGTTTTAAAGGATAAAACTACTGTCTGAGGAAAAATGTTTTTCCTTAAATGGAAGCATATAAACATGTTAGAAAATGTTTTAACTCACCCAGCAAAACAAACAAACAATAATTGGAAGACAAACAGTTCCCATACGGCAAGGGGAAAGATCAGTGAAGATTTTTTTCCTCTTTTAAGATTTAAGAAAAGAAACTGACTGTGTCTGCCTATGAAATGACTTGGAGGTCATCAGAAAGTGGAATCAGTCCACAAATGAGGCCTGCTAAGCAAACGTCTGTAAGTAGCTTTGTTCCTCTACTTTAAAATGGTCACATAGAAATTATAGAGCCTTTGTTCCTCATATTTGAAAAACGTAGACATCCTAAGAATTCAGAAATCAAAGATAAGATTTAAAAATGATGCAATAGTTGGAGAAGATTCTATTTAATTAATATATGATATATATATAAAATATATATACACACATACACACAACTAAACTTAGTCTAGCACACAACCCTGAACCCTGGTTTAATTCCAGCCATGTACTGTATATGATTCTCTGACACAGCCAGGATGCTTCTGAGCCCAGAGCCAGGAGTAAGCCCTAAGCACAGTGAAGTGTGGCCCCAAATACCCTGAACACCCACCTCCTAAAGAATCATTTTCTTCAGCACACTAAAGTGCTGCTGGTAATGCACATAAGGGAAATGAGTCTAGGTAGCTATTAAAGTATTCTTTATAATCTAAGTCATTCAATACAGGTCTATTAGGTGAGAACAGTTGATCATGTGTGGATACCTAGATCATATAGTCTTATGTGTTTTAATTATAAGAGAAAACAAAAATCACTTCCATCCAATATGAAGGTTGGGACTCTCGTGTTTAAGAGACTCAAAGGCAAGGGAGGAAAAGAAAAAGCTTGATGAAGCAACATGAAAATACAGTGAAAGTTCAAAGGGACTATTATCTGACTAAAATGAGAAGTAAACAGACCTACTATGAGAGTTTAAACTATCAGATGTTTAAACTTTATGAACAGAAGGAAAGGTTACTATTAAAGTCTAAAATACAAAAGAATTTTAAATGTTTAAAATACAAAATAAATGATTTTAAGTATTTAAAAACAGAGACAGTTTAAGATAACAGAACTGAGACATTAACTGAGACATATAATTTTGAAGTTAGTGTGAAAAAAAGAGAAAAGAATACATTAAGGGAAGGGTAAGAAAAGAATGAAAGAATTAAAATATCCTTCAAAGCAAATCTGGCACCAAGTCAACAACAGGGTGTGGGAAGGGGGGCGAACAACAACAAAGAAGAGGCAATTTGAAGGCTAGAAGAAGCAAAAGAAGTCAATTACTTTAAGGATTGTTTCTTTTCTGCCTTTTTGAAATACACCTGGCTGTGTTCAGAACTTATTCCTGACTCTGAACTCCAGAATCACTCCTGGCGGGACTTGGAGGAACATAAGTTATGTGGAACATTGAACCTTGGGCCAGCCATGCCTTACCCCTGCATTATCTCTTCAGCCCCAAAGAATAATTTTTTAAATATAACATAACTCTTCCACTTGTATTTTAAAACAACCTTTAAGTTCATGCTTTCCCTGGAAAACAACGAAGTACTGTAATTTAATTTTGGATATTATTTGCTATGATATATCACTAAATTCAAATAATTAGGTTACATAATCACTTATCCCATTATTTATCGATTTGCTCGAGCGGGAGCCAGTAATGTCTCCATTCATCCCTGTCACGTGCTAGTGTAGCCCAATGACGTCTGCTCGCTCCTGTTACTTAAAATTGCTATTTTATAAAGTGTACACCAAAACCAAATGAAAACAATCTAAAGGGTTTCCCTTAGTTCCATTTTTAGTTCTGTAATTTATAAAAATACACAAACATATACCTATGCATACTTTTTTCAGATCAGTCAAGACCCATATTCTTCATTTCAAAACATTCTCACTTTTAATTTGTGAATAATAGGAATCCTGATTTCCACATTTCTTATACTCACAATCCTTCTCTGCTGCCATCAATCAGGGCTTGAAATAAGGGCTTATTATGTGGTATGGTCTGCAAGATATTGCCATCCCCTGTCACATAGCCAATGGCCCACTGTCCCAATCTAGTGCAGCTTAACCGGAAAATGTAGCTGTAAAACAGAAGAATGTTATGTTTAATTACATTCAAACTGTAAGCTAACTATTAAACCACTATAATGTTCACTGTGTGTGTGTGTGCACGCGCATGCTTCAGTGTCCAAAGCCCATGTTTATTCACGATGAAAGGAACATTTATAATTTTACTCAACAATTTTCTTGAGTTATATGAGAAAATACCTGAAATTTAAAACTATCAAGTGACTGACTTACTGCCATCATCAGGAGAATGCTGTGTAAGAAAGTGGTATCAAATGGTTAGGACACAAATCACTATTGAAAGGAAACAAGTAAATGTAAAATTAATTTTCTTACCCCAGAAAGAAATTGACATTTCATGACATCAACTGTGCAATTCAATATATTATTTTGTAAATCCTTGTGTTTTTATGGAGGGTGGGGCAGGGTTTGGGATATCAGGGATTGAATCTAGGTCCTCATATATGGCAAGGTTCCTGCTCTACTGTTGAGCTATATCCCTGTCCTACTTTGTAAGTTTTTAATTATAAGGTCTTACTCTTTTAATAGTTAATAACTTGCTTAAAAATACTTTTTCAATGACTCAAGCCATTCATCTTTTATAAAAGATAAAAAGAACTGAATAAGGAGCAAACAAATTTGGAAGTTCATATCTGCCATCTAAACCTGTCAAGTTCAATGTTTTATAGAGTCAAAACAGTTTTAAAACTGTGAATCAAATAAACGCAAAATATCTTAAAATCCATGCCAAAAGAGTAGCAACTTGACTTTATAGTTATGTTTTATTTGTTAATCTCATAATCCATATATTTAATCATTTTTCTCTAAGTATATTACTCTAAATGTCTCTATGATAACAGTCAAAGTCTTTTATAATCCTTTTAGAACTTCAAATATCATTTAAGGTCAACTTATTCTACTATGTAAATACCCTAGCAGAGTTCTATGTGTGTGTCAGAATATATACCTCTTAATATTTATTAGTTATTCATGAACAAAGTATAATACAAGTATGAGATGATTTACACATATACTGGCTAAATAGACATTGAATTTAATTAATGAAATTTTAATACAGCAATTTGATTGTCTTCAAAGAAAATTGTGTATTTAAATATTCAGAACTTCCTATTGGTTATATAACCTTTAGAAAGGATCTTTAACAAATTTTAAAACATGTTCTTTTAGAGGACCTTAAAATAGAATTTCAGCCTGTCAACTGTAGGCATTTGTAATCAGAAACAGACAAAATAATTCCAAACAGAATTATGACTGTATATTGGACCCCCAACTAAAAGCACAAACTGAGGAAACCAAATGTCCTTGGAATTGGCCCAAATATTTTCTTTACACTGTAGCACTGTAGCACTGTCATTCCATTGTTCATCGATTTGCTCGAATATATGAAGTACTTTCCAAGATAAATGACTAAATACTGATATTATGCAAAGCACTTATTTCTCAAATTTATTTATTTATTCACTGTGTCTTCTTAAACACATTTTAAATATCCCATCACACTTGATATATTTACTACAGATTATCTGTTTAGTCTTAAGCTAAAATGGAATAAAGTGTATCAGGGCCAGTTTAGAAGGGAAAAAATTCCCTTTAGGGGGCACTAATTTTATTTAGACAACTGTTCCAACAGTGATGAGATCTGGTTTTAGTTCCCAAAATTGCAGTAATTTTGACAATTTTCAGTAAGTGAACATAAAAAGTTTTCTTATTATAGTCACAGAACTAGAGAAGATTATTTCCCAAATAACTTCTTTGTGTTGTTGTTTTGTTTGGGAGTTACAATTTGAGGGTGCTCAGGGCTAACTCCTGGCTCTATACTATTGCTCTGGTCCAATTTCCTAAATAATTTCTGTGATAAATTTGTATCCTTTCCCCTATCAAAAATTTTGGGAAAAAGTGGAACAAGATATGCTTTTTAAGATACATATAACAACCAACAAACACATGAATAAAAAAAAGGTCATTATCACTTTAAAGAAGATATAAATCATGACAAAAATGAGGCAGCACCTCACACAAATGAGAATGGCCCATCCAAAAGATCAGGGAAAAACTTAGTTGTGGTTATACAGAGGAAAAGGTATTCACTGTTGGTGGGATATATAAAATAGCTGAATCCTACAGAAAGCTGCCTGGATTTATTTTTAAAATTAGAAATAGAACTACAATATAATCTAGCAACTTCTCTTTTGGTATCTGTTCCAACACAAAAACACCCATTCAAATATATAAATGTCCACCTATATCCACTTTCGAGATATGAAAACATCCTATGTTCCCAACAACAAATGAGTGGATACAGAAATCTTTATATCTATACCATTAAACCATTAAATAGTACTAGTGGTAAGAAAATATTAAACTTTCAGTTACAACATAGAATGAGATGGTATCACAGTAAGAAAAATAAGTCAGAAGGAGAAAGACATTTGCTAGTTGACATCACTTATACATGGTAAACAGGAACAAAGCAAGGTAATAAATAATGTCTAATGAAAACTAACCCTGAGACTCTTAACAACAGAATCGTGTTCCTAATGGGGCTGGCAGGGACAGGAAGATCCTAGGAACATTAGTGAAGGGATACAGGCATTTTGGTTGTGTGTAGTTTGGTGATATTGGACATCTAAAACTTAGGAACACTTACACAGTGCAAACCACTTTTACCTAAATAAAAATAATCACAATTGCATGAGTGAGGGGCTGGAGTGACAGCACAGTGGGTAGGGCATTTGCCTTGCACGCGGTCGACCTGGTTTCAATCCCCAGCATCCCATATGGTCCCCCGAGCACCGCCAGGAGTAATTCCTGTGTGCAAAGTCAGGAATAACACCTGTGCATCACTAGGTGTGACCCCCCCCCAAAAAAAACAAACTGCTTGAGTGAATGATTCTAAGCATATCATATCCTTCAAATCATACTACAGGCACATGAAAACATTTTTTATAATGCTAATCTACAGAGAAAAAATATGAAAAACTCTGGGCTTGAAGAGATCTCTAAATGAAG
The DNA here is from genome assembly GCF_027595985.1 of Sorex araneus. Taxonomy (NCBI): domain Eukaryota; kingdom Metazoa; phylum Chordata; class Mammalia; order Eulipotyphla; family Soricidae; genus Sorex; species Sorex araneus. The sequence continues at coordinate 154,776,136 of NC_073303.1, read as the reverse complement.
CAAAAATGACTTGTCTAATCACTAGTCATTTGAAAACTACCCGGCCAGGTCTCATGGTCAAAATAAGAACCAATTACTCTTAACGTGAAGACTCAAACAGAAGCAAAAATGTCTTCTGTATTAGTGTCCCCCTTTTTATATAATTTATCCATTCTTAAAAATGAAAATATTAATCATGGCAGAAAAGGAAGAAATTGACTCGTACTTGAAAAAAGATAATGTTGCAAGAGGCCAGAAAAGAGCACAGTAAGGAAACAACAAGGAAAAACACTTGTTGTGCAAGTGGCCAACTGAGTTCAGTCTCCAGCACTGAAGACTGTTCCCTGGGCATGGCCAGGATACTATGCAGCAGCAGGAACAAGACTTGAGTAGAGATGGGTATGTTACCCTACAAAAACAAGGGGGGGGGGGGAAGAGAGACAGAGACAGAGACAGAGACAGAGACAGAAGAGAGAGATACCATCTTATTTGCAAATTAAATTAAATAATACTATTAGATGGAAATTGGTAAGACATTTCTGGGGGTCACACACTGAAATGCCTCCTACATCACATCAATGAGACCTTGGCTGTGATAAAGGTGAGTTTCTGCATGTACTGTATTTACTCTTCCTGTGCTGTTCTTTAAGTTTACAATTTCCCTTCCCCCCAAAAATTCATTCATACTTCCTAAAACAAAAGTCACCGAATTTCTTTGCAAAACAGAACTGTCCCAGTATAGGAAGCAGTGCACTAAGGCACACAGGAGTGTCAAGTCCTTCTGAAATGGCTCTCTACTGAGAGCAGATCTTCATGCCCGTATGTGCATACCCAGCACACCATCAGTGCACAAATGGGGATCTAACTGAACAAAAATGTATTTTCTTTCCTTAATGAGTTTTTTTTTTTTTTTACTGTCACCAGAAAGTAACAGAGAGAGTCCATCCCAGTGAATCTCATTGTCATCACTTGGGGAATACAAATTCTGAAGCCATAAAGAAGGAGATATTGTAGACGAGTTTCTCAAGGACTTGACATTGGCTTGGATAATAACAGTGAATTTATACACGGCTATATATTCATATGGATTCATCAAGCATACATATATTTATAGATGCCATATTAATAATTTTGTATAATATATTATATATATATTTTAAATATATGTATATTTTTTCGTTGGAGCAATAGCACAGCAGATAGGGTGTTTGCCTTGCATGCAGCCGACCCGGGTTTGATTCCTCCATCCCTCTCAAAGAGCCCAGCAAGCTACTGAGAGTATCTTGCCCGCACGGCAGAGCCTGACAAGCTACCTGTGGTGTATTGGATATGCCAAAAACAGTAACAACAAGTCTCACAACGGAGACGTTACTGGTGCCCGCTCCAGCAAATCGATGAACAATGGGACAACAGTGCTATAATGCAGAATATTCACGTTTTCAGATATACACATAATTTAATTCAGAAAGAAAGTGTCACCGTTACTATCCTGCTCAATTTTGAAACATCAGAACTTAAGACTTAATGAATTTCTAAATTCATCAAATCAAATATTACCATATCCTTTTCCACTTTATGAACACTAAGTTTCAGAACAATTTAGAAATTTAAAGGATTTAATTAAAATTAAATAAATTAAAGATCTGTGTCCTAATCTCCCCATGTATTTCTTTAGGAATCAACACAAAGGACCTTTTATCTTTATATATACCATAAAAAGGCACTATTAAAAACCCTTACCTTCCAGGTTTCGTACTGTATTTCTGTAGACGTGCTTTAACTTCATCATATGTGAGAAATGCCATATAACCAGGATGTGTTACAGCTAAGAAATTCCAATTCCTTAGAATTGAGCCCCAAGGCTAAAATATGAATTAAAAAATGTTATCTAGAGAATATCAACTATCAATTATATAGCAATTCATCATTTAATATACATAATGAAATTGAATAGATATTTTAAAAAATACATTTTGATCATAAGTGGTTTTAGTCAACCAACCTTTACTACCTCAGCAAGCATGCAAAAAGTTTTGTTCTCTGTTTAGAGAAATATGATTAAGCAGAAAATGTATTTTTGAGGCAAAGAAGTGTGTGTGTGTGTGTGTGTGTGTGTGTGTGTGTGTGTGCAGGTAGGTTTGTGGGGAGAAGACCAAAATTTCTTCAAAAATTCAACTGTGTTCAAAACCCTTGTTACTGTTTCATCTCAATTCTCTTTCTCTCCTCATTTGATGTTAGTCTCCCACTTTCTGGTTAATCTCCAGGTATGTTGATTTCTTTGCTTATTGGCCTGAACGCAAAGGCTGTCACTTTTTCCTTTTTTAGCCAAAAATCTACCTATCACCTCTCTTCAAATATCATGTCCCTAGAAAGGCCTTTCCCCAGACCATTAATATTTAAAACTTATTTCTTGCCATATTCTTCACTTTCCTGTGTGTGTATTTTGCTCTCCATTGTACCCTTAGGCATGTCATTTAAAGAACAAGAAAACAAACATCATACAACTTAAGTGGTTTGCAAAGGTTACACATTAATCATAAGCTACCTCTGAGCAAAGAATACACATATTATTCACCAAATAGATACCAACAGTACTAATGTGACACAGGAAATGTGATACAGTAGTCAGTTGCCAGGTTATTCAGGCTAATCTAAAGAACAAGTGAGTGGGCAAGAAGGCAAGAGAACAAGAGAGCAAGAGAGAGAGAGAGAGAGAGAGAGAGAGAGAGAGAGAGGATAGTACCTGTCATAGAGGCAGGGATGGGGTAGCAGTGGGGAAACTGGGGATATTGGTAGTGGGAAATATACACTGGAGAAGGGATGGGTGTTGGAACATTGTATGACTGAAACCTAATCATGAACAACTTTATAACTGTGTATCTCATGGTGATTCAATTAAAAAAATGAAAATTAAAAAAATAAATAAAAAGCTCTATCTCCCACTACACAATGTGAGTACACTATGTTACTTTTTTTTTTTAAAATGGTAACATAGTGTACTCACATTTGGCTTATCTTTGCACAATTACAAGATCAGGAACGATTAACTGTTTAGATGTGAGTTATTTAGAAATCTTTCCCAGAAACACACACATACACACACACACACACACACACACACACACACACAATCTGTATCATTGTCTATTGCTGGGGTGAGTGAATGAATCATCTCTGTCTTATTTTTAAGGCTGAAACCACATTTCATTCCAAGGAATTGGAAGCATACACAATTTACGTGCCAGATTATTAACTCAAATCTTCTACATGAAAGAAAAAAAGGTATTTTATGCTGCCAAAAGAAAGTTGTTGAAATAGTTCTCTTAGACGTGTTTGGGAGAGAACTCCTGCTTTTGTTTGCTTTAAGACTTGTTCCTCATAATTGTCAAGCAAGTTTCAAATTTACAAGGCCGAATTCTTCAAGGATTGTATCCCTTGAGATGAGGATAACAAGGGAAAGAATGCCTCAGTAATGAAGACATTTTTATCCTTTTCTGACAAGAAAAAATTTTAGGGTATTTCCTCATAACATGAAAATATATAAACAGAAAACAGTTTTAGAAAACACCATTAGAAAAGATTCTATGTACTTGAAAAAAATACATGTTTTCAATGTTTTTCTAGGGTATGACTAAAAGTTGCATGAAGAATACTTGGAAGAACATCAGAATATGGTTTGAAAACAGAGAAAATACTGCTATTATAGGCACTAGCTTTGTTTTGCTTTGTTTTCGTTTTTACTTTCCCATCTAATGACATGGATAGAGAATGTAAAATATTTGAGTCAGAAAGTCTACACAAATTAATGGAAGAGTTCTTTAAAATAATGATGAACTTTATAGAAAGTATATACACAGACCAAAGTAAAAACAAACAAGAAAACAATAATTGGCATTCTGAGCCAATTTCTGCAATATTTAGCAATTTCTTAATACATTTTTTAATGCCTAATCCAAAGGATCAGCTTCTAACTGCAAAAATATTTATGCAATGGAAAGAGTGTGTACACTTTTTTTTTGTGGTGAAGGTAATAGTCCAAAACACATGGTAGTTATGATTTTATGTTTTAAAGTACTTTGTTAACTAATGGATTAAGGAAAGCAAAACAAAGAACTTTGAAGAATAAAAATTATTATTATTATTGTATTATTATTATTATTATTATTAATTTGCTTTTTGGGTCACACCTGGCAATGCACAGATGTTGTTACTCCTGGCTCTACACTCAGGAATTACCCCTGGAGGTGCTCAGGGGACTATATGGGATGCTGGGAATCGAACCTGCGTCTCATGCCAGGCAAATGCTCTACCCGCTGTGCTATTGCTCCAGCCCCTGAAGAATAAAAATTATTTCTGAAACTTCCCTTTTACACGCACCAACCCAAAATTTGGAGTTTGTATTTTAAATGAAAATATTTGGAGTTTTTAAATGACTATCAAATTTAAATAACTATCAAATTAAGAAAATTAAAGAAACTAAGTTCTCCCTTGTCCCAGTATTCTATCTTTAAGTCTAACCACTAACTGACTTACAATTTAGGTTATAACATGGGCACTGGCGGATACTCTTATTCCTTGCTGCACTTAATGACTTCCAAGCTCTTTTTTTTTTTTCACTTTTCTACAAATCGATCCTTTCTATACCATAGTCACATATTCCTCCAAATAATAACTTTAACCCTTGTAATATCTCTCCAGTCTCTTCCTTACTCTTCCTTCATAAGCTGAGGCTAGCTCCTGATTAGACCCAATCCTTGTGGAGGACCTCACCTGAACCTTGAGATCGTACTCTGCCAAAATCCCACTCTCAATAATTTAATATCAGAAGAATTTTTCCTGTCCCAATTATTGCTTTTGTTAAATCAGTCCTTAATAACTATTTCACATAGCTATTTACAGGCCAGGCATGGAAACATCAGGACTGCATTAAATTATATGTCATGCAATTACAGTATTGACCATTTTGTTTTTCTTAGAACACATGATCATAAGGCTATTACTCAACTTTAAAACATTGTATAATAAAATCTTGATGTTACTTCCTAGTAACTAATAGAACTAATTTTACCAAATTTTAAAGCATACAATTAGTCAAAACATTTGTGAACTTAAAAAGGGAAGAATCTCAGAACTACATAAGGGCTAATGGGAGTTCTTATCTACTCATAAAATTTTCTGTTCTAGCAGATAGCAGACATTATTTGGTTGAACGTAAGATTTTGGCTTTATTTTTTAAAAAATTCATAGTAGATTTACTTAAGAAATTCTATTGTCTTCCCAACGCATGAGCATAAACAAGATATACATGCCTTAAAGTACTAACATTACTTGGGCTCTCTTTAAAAGTGAAACAACTTATAATAAATATACACATATAAAATAACAGTTTGGGTGGTTAGCCAAATTAAGTGACCTCAAATACTTAATATAAAAGTGAGGCATCTAGCTTTTAATATCTGCTCTAAAACGTGGTAAAGTCTCCTTACAAAAAGCACTCTTATGAGAATAAAGAGGTTTTATGAATGAAAATAATCCTAATTCTTACACCTGTGAGCAGTGAGGAAGGCATGTGGCTTTCACAAGACCTACTCAAGTTTGATACTTAGCACTCCATATGGTCCCTGGAGAATAACCTGAAGCAATTCCTGAAGAAAGATCCAGGAGCACAGCCAAGCACAACTCCAACCCAACCACCCCAGAAAAAGGGCATCTTTTTTCTTTTCCCTTATAAAGGAAAGAAGCAAAGTTTATACTTTTTAGAACAGAATATCTTTTTATCATGCTAAATAAATGAAGTCTTTGTCAAACTGTCACTGTAAAAAGTTATAAAATGATCAGTATTGTGTACTAGAACCTTTCTTTAAACTATATCATCACAACTTCAAAAAAAGAGGAATAACTTATAGATGCCAAAAAAATAATGAAATAACTGTAAACATAATGAGCAAAAGCAAATTTTTATAGTCATTTATTGAATTTCTTATAACTGTATTTCATATAACTCTAGATAAATAATTTAAAACATTGTAATAAAGTAAAATATATTTGATAAATTTTGTTGGCATGGCTTAATTTTCTATTAGTGGGTTTTCCCTAAATTAAAAATTAATTCTATGCAATCTTGTTTTCCTACATAATTAGTTACCAGATCTTACAGGCTAAATTCAAAAGTCATAAATTATAAAAGTGCCATTTTTATAATAGGGGAAACATGAAAACTCATATCAAGCTCTAATATCCCTTAAGGACATGATTTTAAATAGGATAAAGTATATAGCACACTAAAATAAAAATATGTCAAAATATAAGCCTGGCTTATATCAACTTGTCTGATTTAGTACATGATTTATGCTTCTAGAATCATAAAGATTTTAGGAGGGACAACATTTGTACAACTCAATTCCTCAAATATATAATTTAGAGGAAGAGTCAAATTTTCAACATAAATTTCAAATCTTTATGCTTAGAGTAATTCTATTAAGAAAAACAAAAGAGTAAAATAAGTGCATACAGTTTTCATCAAATGAAGATACTGGCCTCTAAAATAGCTACATAAAGACAGCTATGAAGGACTGACTGAAAAACAGAGCAAATTAATAAAATGGTGTTAATTTTAATATGAGGGAAAAACTGAAACCCCCAAAATGTGGTAAAATTAATAATGGTATTTTGATGAACTACTTTAAAGCAACTGAAAACTTGAATATGATAAAAAAAATACTAGCATGGCAAGTGTTTATAATACAGTCAAATAAGCAAAACAATTGTAAAATGGTAAGTAATACAGTATATTTTTATATCCACCTGTCAGTGTTGTGTTCTATGTTACTGGGTTGAAATGGTCAACACAGTAAAGTGAGAAACTAAACAGAAAATGTGAAACAAAGCTCCTTTGCACAAATCTTCTCATAATTAGCAAGCAAACGCTAGGCTTATGGTTCTAGATATTTCAATCTTAAGCCAAATAATTCACTCTAAACTTAAAGTAGTAAGTAAACAATTATGCCAATGGCTTATTTTAAAATTGGGACTTCTTTCCGCAAATATATGAATGCATTTAAATATATGCTTGAACACACATACATACATTAGAGAAGGAGGACAAGAGGGAAGAATGAAGATCAATATAGGCTTACCTGAAAGAGCCTAGTAAAAATATCAAATTCAAAAACTGAAATATAATCATTACAAGTTAAATCAATTGTTGATTTTAGAGCCATTGCTTCCAGGCCTGAGCTTATTTGATGGACCTCATGAAGGCACTGTCTGAATACTTTCCATGGTACAATAGTTCTGTACAAGAAAAAAAAAAGAAAAAAAAAAGCAACTGAATTTTGTTATTAATACAGACCTTTCATTGAAACAGCACCTTAAATTAAAATAACTGCATTTGTATTTACAATAGTTGATTAATAAATAATGAGAATATGATTCGTAACTGAAAATATATATCATGAAATTTGCTACACTTTAGTGACAGATTGTAAATTAAATTTTCTCTCCAACAGTGCTAACTTATCAAAATAGTTCTAAAAATATATTTGAAGGAAGGCACTAGGTCAAATTTTTATGTTTCTAATCTCTTTATTTCTCTATAGAAATAACTTTGAATCAAGTTAAATTCTCTCCCTCTATTTTCTGAGAATTGTGACAAGAAAATTTATTCATATGAGTAAGAACTCTTTGTTATTTGAAAAAGACCAGTAATGCATCCACCATTTTGAGAAAGTTTAGTTCAAAAACCATAAAGATATTATGGCCAGCTCCCCAAATTTAATATTGATGCCAAAGGAAATATACCAACAATGCTGGTTATTCTATAAAACAGTACTAGCCAACACTTATTAAATTATGATGTTCCATGCTTCATAACAAGAAAAACACAGGATGATATCCAGGGAAAGGATCCTCTTCTAACTATCTCCTATTTGACCAATGTTTAACATTTAGCACTTTCTTCATCCCATAAAAGTAACACTCATTATGCATTTCTTAGCTACTTCTTCCCATTTTGGAATAATCAATGCCTATTCCTAAGTAAGAACTCATTCCAATTTTAAACATTTTAAGCTGGACATTTCACAACAGTAGAGCAGAACACCTATACTCACTTCCTTAAGAAATGAATATTTATTTATTGGGTTTTCTTTACCAAAATCTCTTGATAAAAAAAAGACTAGAATGTAATAAACTAAACTCCACTTAGCCCTGAACTATACTAAACCTCAGAGTGAAGTATCGTGACAAATACACAGCTTTAATATTCACTTAAAAAAAGTCACCCAAGGAGTAAAATCTGGACATGCATCAGAATCATGAACTCAATGTTCGTACAAAAATTACTGCAACCAAATGGAGATATTGTGAGTCCATGTAACTGAGACATGGTTGTAACTGAGAACTTAATTTCGAAGAATTTCCTTAATGATGCTGTACTGTAGGTCTGGAAACAACACTTTGACTGATCACTGATCTATTGTATCTATTAATTGCTAAGGCAAGGCACTGTGGAAAAATATAATAATGGTGATAAAAGACACTCCCTATGTCCTTGAAGGACACAGGCATTGAGGGCAGAAATAAGATTTGTAATGCTAATAAGAGAGGAGGCATTATGCATAATAAGGATGGACGAAATTCAGAAAAGGAGTGTCCTTTGTGACAAGATTAATAAATGAACATTGACACAGGCTTCCAAGTCCATGCTGTATTTAGAAAAAAGTTTAAGTATTATATACTATTAAAAGAAAAAAAATGAAGCTGAATACTTCAAAAGACTTTTCTCTATGTATGAAAAAAACAGGAAACCACAAAGAACCAAAGAGAAACACCACATCAGACATCATTTAGAAGAAACACACGTCAGGCTCTGATTAAGGTTAACAAGATGCTGCTGTTTTAAAAGAACAAGAAAAACTTTTGATAAATATTAGAAAGCTATTAATTTACGGCAAAACATAAATATGCAAACTTCCTGTCTCCACTAAAGTAGTGTCAAAGATGTAGATTTTTCTTTTCTGCATTTTAAATCTTAAACATAAGTATTAACAATAATATTTAAAATGTGAAAATAAGACTAGAACTACTGATACAGAAACAAAGTTTTCTATTTTGTACAGAAATGAAAGTATATTATTTGTCTTGTGTAGAAAATGACAAAGTGAATATACTGGCCAAACGAACACCTTCATTACCTTTTACCATTAAAAAGACAAAGATCCCTGTACATTTTTTGACTAACCAGTGATTTTGCAGAGTAAATCAGAAAAATTGTATAAAGTTCAAGAATTGTTGAACATATCATTCCACAACAATCTATGGAGACAAACTACATTTCCACAGCCCTTATGTAAATGATCATTTTCTCACCATTCACTTGTGATAAACTAAAAGCCCAAACAAGTATTCACTGAAAGTTATACAAGGTTACTAGTGAGAATTAAGATAAAAGGTGCATTATTTAATTTACTTATATATAAAACTTATATATTAGTTTTACATATATATGTATAAGTATATATATAAACTTTATCTTGAGAACTTGCACCAAATTATCTATTATGGACTGAAAGTGAGGAAATAGTATGCAAAGTGTTTAATGAGAAAAGAAAAAAAGTTAGGCATAAAGATTTAATTTGAAATAAAGAAAATTGTTCGAAAATGACTGCACTAAAGATCAAAACAAATATTTAATTTGAAATAAAGAGGATTGTTCGAAAATGACTGCACTAAAGATCAAAACTTTCCAAAGAAAACTGCAGGTTGCTACCACATTTCTTTCCTGAGGGAGGAGGGGACACAGCCAGAGGATGACTTTTCACACCTTTAATAAAACTGTAGCAACAAAACATAATAGTGGTTTCTACTACGTCTTTCGCTAGACATGAAATAAGTAAAGGAAGCATTTGTAATAAATTGCTTATGCATATATAAAAATTTCAGCTAGAGGAATCAGAGAGCTAGAAAAGGCTAGAGAGAAAGAAATGATAGGAATAAAAATATAAACACATTCATCAAGCTCCAAACTCTCACCAACCCAGAAGTATGTTAATTTTCCTTTGGTAACAACAACAAATCACTTAATGATAAGTTGAATTGATTTGACAATGCATTCAAAGGCACAAATAGTCGCCAATACACAAAAACAGAACCTCCAGACCAATTCATGGCCAGACACTGGAATAAAGTGATTTATGTTTTTGTATATGATTTAATATTTTTAAATAAAAGTAAGAGATGCCACTTACTGATGATCTATGATGTGCCATCACCAAGTTGAAGATATTGTGAAATATCTGAGCTTGTCACAGTAACATGAAACTCAAGATGGGAAAACTAAGATTTAGGGATTTTATAAAGAAATACCTTCAATGTGCCAGAGATTGTGAATGGTTTAGAGCAAAAATATAAAGTCACAAGAGAGTATGAGAAAAAGACTCAAAAAAAAATGTTCATGTGTTCATACCATGAAAAGTTATGCACATGCCTTGGGACAACTCTAGAGTGAGAACCCTTGAGAGCAGGAAGCTTATCTTAGCTGCCTTTGCCCAACATAATGAGGTATGCAGTCAAGACCCATATAATTAAAAAGTATCTAAGGAATGCAAAGGAGTGTTTCACTAGAAATTTGTGCTACACCTTTGGATGAATTTTTATAAAAGTAATGGGCTATATAAAGTCAGGGGAGAGCAACACTTGATAAATGTCAGGTCATATAATGATTCTGGTATTAGATAATGGACTTTGATCTATGTATCAAAAGAAAAAAGAGCATTATTTTTTAATTATTACTTTTAATGTCGTGCTGGGAATCAAAGCCAGAGCTCTACACATGCAAGTGCATGTGCTCTACCACTGAACCAAATCCAGGCCCAAGAACACTGTTTTTGCTTTTTGCTTTTCTTGTTGTTTGTTTGGTTTTAGTTTTTAGATGATAAGTCTCTGTACTCAGGGATCACTCCTAGCAGGGCTAAGGAACCACATGGGGTACCAGGGGCCAAACCTGGGTTGGCCACATGCAAGGAAAGTGTCCTACCATTGTACTAGAACTCTGGCCCCAAGGGACTGTAAAAAATCAAAAACCAAAACAAAACAAACAAACCAAAAAAAACTGTACTATCAGTAACTTAAAAGATAATTACTTTTAAATTTAGACATTACTGAAAGAAGCTCGGTAGCTGAGTACTCAATTTGTTATGTGTAAGGCACTGGATTAAATTCTCTGCCACTGCCAAGAGAAGAAAAAAAGAAAGAGGGGAAAAAAACACTGTCCTTTAAGAGCAATCAGGATGAGGGCTGGAGAGACAGAACAGCAGGTAGGGCCCTTGTTTTGCAGGTGGCCAACTGGGTTCTGATCCCTAGCACCCTTGATCTGACCACCAGGACCGCAGAGTTATCTCTGAGTGCAGAACCAAGAATAAGCACTGAGCACCGCCTTCTGGTCAGAACACAGCCCCAATCCCCAAGAAAAAGAGAGAAAAAACAGGAGCAAGCAGAAAAAAAGAAAACAAAATTGAAAAATTGTTTTCAGCAAATGAAAAAATCATTTAAGGCTTTCTCTTCTGTGCAAGCAGAGGACAGTAAAAGATAATTCTAATTTAAAAATTCTGTAATGGAAGACCAAATGTTAGATTGATAGATAGCCCAAAAAAGGCAAATCATTTTCAGGACAGCACAAGTTCTAAAAGAAAATAGGAAAACAGGTTTTATTTTTTTAACTCATAAGAAAAAAGAAATGCATATATTAGGGTGTAAACTTTGACAAATGCAAGGATATGAAAATAGCAACTACATTTCTGGAAGGAAATTTGGTAGCAAACTTCAGATGCCTAAATGTTTTGACCTAGAAGCTCTGGCTTTATGAAAGTTTTGCCTAAAGACATTATATTAAAAGTGGAAAAAAAAGCAAAACAGAACTAACAGGAGGGGCTGGAGAGAGAGCACAGAAGGTTAAGGTGCCTTACTACATGGGGTCCTCGATCCCTGGCACCTCCAGGATCAGTACCTGGTTGATCACATGCAAAGAGCCAGGTGCACCAGTGGGGGTGTCCCGGCCCCTTCCTAAAAGCATTCCCCAATTATCCACATCAATGTAAAGCACTCTTCAGTAAGTTTGTTCATCTCAAATTGTTCACAATAGCAAATATTGTTTTAAAATGTTATAAGGTCATGGAGTCAGTACAAGAGGTCCTGTAAGCCCCCAATTTGAGTTCTAAAACTCCTGAGTTGGAAACCCTATGATCCCCAGCACCGCTGGGTTTCCAGTCACTGCTGGTTACAGTTCTGGTGGTCACTGGAACTGCAGTACCCGTGCACTCTCAGGCCCAGCGTCCAACTATCCACCTAGTTGGCTATGAGTTGCTGGCTGAGAATTGCTGGCTAGGAATAAATAGGCGTGACCCACAGGCACCATGGAAACTGCCTGGGCAGTTAAAATAAAAAGTAAAGTAGTAATAACAGGACTCGAGTCATTGAGAAAAGTGATTGTCTTACTTTTCAAGGCACATTTTAAAATAGGAATCAAATATTTTTAATTGTATTTATTTATGACACTGCTAATAATAGTATAGAACATCCTGAGAGAGCAATACAAATTTTAAGGAATGATACCGGGAATGTAGGATTATGATCTTTTTTTGTAGAGTGGCCTCGCAGGCAATGTTCAGGGGGCTCCAAGGGTCACTCCCAGAAACAGTTGGCCAATTTGTTTAGACAGCTTGTGGTTCAATATGATTTTCCTTGGGGATAGTCATGCTAGAGGCGACCAGGGCTACATTCAGCAGTACTCAAGGGACCACATGCTGTCAGCAGTCAAACTCCAGGGCTCTGGCTATCTATCTCCTTATTCTTAGTTACCCTCTTTTTATTTTTTTACTTTATTTCTAACATAATGAATTGGCATAATCAATAATGTAAAGTGGCCAGTTCTTTATAGGGATATTCCCAGCTCTCTGTTCAGGGACCACTTAGGAATCTAACCAGGATGACCTGAAAGGCAAGCACCTCAAACCCTGTACTCTCTCTGGCCCTGACATTTTATATGTATTGATTTTTTATTATGAATGATCCCTAAGTGTTGCGATTTTACATAGTTATTCCTTTGGGTTATTATTGTTTTAGTACTTCAAACACTAAAGGGGAAAGGAAAACTTTTTCAACAATCACAGAAACAACATATAAAACTAATCTGACTAAATGGTACCATTACAATTCATCAGGAATGAAATGGTTGGCTCTATTGTTACAGAGGTGATTCTTAAAAAGATATAAAGATTTTTCCTCATAAGTATATAATCAGCAGACACTTGGGTACTTAGACATTTTCATTTATCACAAAAGTTCAGAATATTTTAGATATTATGTATACGAAAATTACTTCTCTATAGCAGTGTCATCTCTTTTACATCCTGACACTTAAATCTAGAATCAAATACCTTAAATATAAGATCAATAAAAAATAAAAGTAGGGGCTAGAGCAATAGCACAGCGAGTAGGGCGTTTGCCTTGCACACGGTCGACCCAGGTTTGATTCCCAGAATCCCATATGGTCCCCTGAGCACCGCCATGGGTATTTCCTGAGTGCAGAGCCAGGAGTAACCCCTGTGCATCGCCAGGTGTGACCCAAAAAGCAAAAAAATAAAAATAAAAAAAAATAAAAGCAGACCGGTATTTAAGGTAGTCCTCATTTTTCAACTTTATTCATGATATATTTGAAACTTCATTTGAATCTCACAACAAAATTTTTCAATATGATATACTATATGTAAGTTTATTTTATCTGTGATTATTTGGTATATAATTCCATTTGTCTCTGAAAATAAGCTTTATTGTTAGAAAAGAATAGGAAGATGAGCTGCAGCAACTCATAAAACATGTCAAATTTCCATTTTTAGTTCCTATATTTATTAGCCACTGTAGATAAAGCAACAAAAATATTCTGGCCTAAAACAATGAACATTTGAGTTTTTTTTTTCCAGATGTACAAATGTCTCTGAAAAGTTACTAATATTTGTTAGGTTTACAATACATATGACAGACAATAATTTACAGATCATCACAAGGTATCTTTAATATGCTGTGGTCAAATTAAACAAAATTAGGAAATTGTATATCATAAAATTAGAAAACCCAGTCATAAGGGAGCTTAGGTAAAGCTTTAATATGATCTTCCTTTAAACATTAAGATTCCAAACTGTCTTACTAAAAAGTCAACAGTAAAGCAAAATTCTTCATTAGCTCTCTCGACAGATTATTTAGGTAACAGGCAATTGGGTAACATCTGCTACATCCTAAAATTAACTAGATACAAGAGAAATGATACTTTCAACATTTCTAATTCTCACAGGAAGAACTGTACAAGGAAAACTACTAATGATTAGAGAATAATAAAGCAAGGCAAAGCTACAGAAGGAAGAGCTATTTAGTACCGATCATCAAAAAAATAGGAAAATAGAGAAATACAAATCATAGGTAATGTGTTAATGAAAAATAAGTCGAAGCATCTTTAGTTTAAGACTTATTTTTGCTTTTAAGACACAAACGATTTCTCTTGTAGGAGAACAATTTTCTAAAGAACTATAGAGTCTGAGATCCCAAACTACTCACAGACTGACAAGTTAGACTATCACAATAAGTTAGCCTACCAAGGTTTCACGAATGCTATCCAACCACACAGGGTTTCTGGGTCAGAGCTAAAGGAATCTGTAACACACAGGAAGAACAACAGTCAGTCAAGAACCACAGTCAGTCTCAATGTGTTCTTGAAAGAGCCTGCTCTCTGACCTTATTCCTATACCATGATGCAAAGAAGGGACATCTGTACACAATGAGTTTTGTAACTAGAGGATTTTAGCGCTAAGGGAGCACAGACTTCCTCCCCTCCTTCCTAATCACTGACCCTGGACTATGGTGTGATCCTGATTGCTGTGGCACATGTATGCTTTGTAGATTATGCTCAGGACCTTGTATTTGTCTTGGCTGCTTTCTACACCATGCAGCCATCTTCTAGGCCCTTTCTCTTCTTATAGGCAGCACTGAAGTTTGACTGTGTGTCCTTGTGACACTCAGCCATCTTTCTGGGTTTCTTCTTGATGGCAAACTCAAACAGTGAGAACTACCCTGATTACCTGAGTAAAGGCAAAAGCACATACAGAGGCACCGGGATTTGAACTCATTTCCTCTTACATGCCAGACAAGCACTTTCAAACCACAGAAACCCATCTTTTGGGATCCCTGGTAAATTTATGATTGGCAATAAACACACCAATCTTTTGACCTGTACAAAAATGTTATATCTGTCTTACATGCTCTGTCTTATATCTCTTAAATGCTGTCTTACATGATAAAAGGCAAACATTCTCTTTACTCTAAAAGAAGGAACTATTTCTCTTACGTACCAAGACAAAATATCTATCTGAGAAGGGAAAACACATTCAGGAAATTAAAAACCATAACATTAATCAAAGACCATATTAGCAAAAACTTTATATCACTCCTATGGATATTTGCTTATGTAATTCATTTTTGAGTAACAAGCACTTTTATTTTAAATTATTTTGAAATAAACCTAACATTTCGATTGATGTCATAAATCATTATATTACAACAATTTCCAAACTTTCAGGCTTTATACATATATATATACATATATATATGCATATATGAAAATTTAAAAATATAAGAAATTCTGAGGAAGAATAAAAATGGCTAATCATATTGATGCTGGTGCTATAATTTGCGTATTTCACCATCTTATGTGTCCATTAAATAAATCCTACTTTCCATAAGAAGAAATTAATTTTAATTATCAGTGAGTAAACTAATCTCTTTACATTACAGTTCTTTTTTCTATTTACCAAACACATTTAAATAACTATTACATATATTTGGTGATAAGCCTGCTCAATGTGACATCAAAGTATGAAGCAATGTGTTAAAAGTAGGTTTAAATAAATCAAAACTGCTAAGCTTGCAAGAAGAAACAGAAGAATATAATGTTTTTAAAAAACAAGTAGTCTTACACAGGACAGTTTTTTAATGACATCTGAGAAAAAAATGTTTCTGAAAGTTTCTGGAATTATTAGTATTTAAAATTTTCAGGAAATGTAATGGCGTAGAAAAAAAATGACATGAATGTTGTTAATTTTCTTGTTTTAGTAGATAAAAAACATCAACACCAAAACCAAAACAAGGAAATCAAATAACTTCAAGATGAGAAAGTAACAAAAGCAGCCAAAATTTGGATAAAGGTTAAACTTCAGGGGATAAGGTCTAAATTTTAGTATGTTGAAGCTCAGAAACATTAAGGCATTTTTGAACTCTACCTCCTACTGTGGCTGTCTGTGATTTACCTTCAATCTGGTATTGGGGCCAGATTGAAGGTAATAGGCTATATTAGTAAACCAATTCAGTGCCCAGCCAAATCCCATGCACATATTAATACATCCCAAAGTCTCAACATACCTATTTAGTGCATACCAGAAAATCAGAACTTTGACTTTTTATAAGATACACTGGGTACAAAGAAAACTGGAAGAACTTTTTTAAAGAAAACAAATTATTAGTGTACTTTTACTATACCTAATGTAATATTTTAAGCCTTTATCTAGATAGATATTTCTGTAGCTTTGTTTGGTTCATCTTCGTCCTGTATATTTTTGGTTTGTTTAATTGACGTAGCACTGGTTGAGATCGCATGTTTAAGGAATACTATGTCATACCTTTTCAAAATATATGCTACCACAGGACAAAGATACCGCCAAAGAAACAATAACATTCCACCACAGTCCACGGAAACCCTGTCCCCTTTTTGTCACCTGCTAGTGGCTTCACTTCTGTGGTCAGAGTCGAAGTGTTTGCTTCAGTCTCTTTGCTTTGTTTCTCTTTATCTTACAAATAAGTGAAGTCCCTTAGTAAGTTCCCCTTCAGTTCCATCCATAGGAAAGCAAAAGTTCATTATTTCTTATAGCTGAGCACTATTTCACTGTGTATATGTACTGAACCTTCTTTAGCCACTTATCTGTCATTAGAAACTTGGCTTGCATCTGTGTTTTGACTACTACAGATTGTGCTGAAGTGAATGCAGATGTGCAATCATTGAAATTAGTTTTTTTTAGCTCATAGGACATCTAGAAGTAGAACTGCTAAATCATATGGTAGATATATTTTTTAAACATTTATGAAATGTTCATATTACTTTCCACAGGGGCTGGACCAACTTAGATTCCTAACAAAAATACAAAAAGGTACATGTTGCTAATGGCTTTTATATTACAGTCCATTCTGAATTGTGTGGTAATATACCAGTGTTTGACTTCTGTTTCCCTAATAATAAGTAATACTGAGCATTTTTAATGTCCTGGGGGGTCATTTGAAATGTCTATTAGGCTATTCTCTGCATTTTTTCATGAAGTTGTTTTCTAATTGCATTTTGGAAGGTATTTATATATAAATGTATTAAACATTCACCTTTTCTCAGATCTATTGTGTGGGTTTATTTTTTTCCTTGATAGGATTTTTTTTCTTTATTAATTGTTTCTTTATCTGTACAGAGGCTTTTAAACTACTTGTTGGGGCTGAACAGATAGTACAGGATTTAAAATGTTTGCCTCACATGAATTGATCTCAATTTATACCCAGCCCCACATATGGTCCCCCAAAAACAGAGCCAGGAGTAGCTCCACAGTATAGCTGGGTGTGGTCCTAAACCTCCCTCCCAAACATTTTATTTGCAGGCATTTGCCTTGCACGCAGCCGACCTGGGTTCAATTCCTCCATCGCTCTAGGAGAGCCCGGCAAGCTATCAAGAGTATCCCGCCTGCACAGCAGAACCTGGCAAGCTACCCGTGGCGTATTCAATATGCCAAAAAACAGTAACAAGTCTCACAATGGAGATGTTACTTATGGCCCTCGAGCAAATCGATGAACAGCAGGAGAACAGTGCTACAGGACAGTGCTATAGTGCTTGAATTTATACTGTATTTCCTAGTCATGTTATATATGAGAACACAAATTTTGCATGAGTAGTAGATATGGATTATACACATAAACATCTATAAATATACATGCATACATATACATATATATATAGACAGACAAAACTTATTCAGTAATAATCAATACATCAAATGGTTTGGGGAGCTTGTTTGGAGATTCTAGCAGGGGAGCAGAGCTACATTATCTCCTTGACCAAAGACCAGTCTATCTCTATTGGGGGAAGGCCGCCCTCCTCAACCGAGCATGCTGCTTCAGGAAGGATGCACGATGCACATGGAGCAGTGAGGGAGGGAGTAGACACGTGCCTAGCAGGCCAGATCAGTCGAATCAACCCTGGCGATCAATGGGGTGACAGATGTCACAGCCAGATCGCCCTCACATACTCAAATGGTTTTGGAAAGCACTACTCAAAAATCATTAGCCAAACTTCAGCAAAAGTACACTACTTAAAATGCAAACATGACTTTTTAAAAATCCAGCCAGTGCATCCTCATTGCCTTTCCAGTTCTTGCCAATAAACTTCCAATGTCCAACTTTGCATAAGGAAGTTCACAGGGAAAGACATGCACAATGAAAAAAAGAGAACAATCATTTCAAGAACTCTGGACCTGAGTCAGAGAACTTATTCTAGAGGATCATAAACTACCACTTGCTATTTATAGATTTAATTTCTAACAATAAGTGTTTTGAATAAGACATAACTCCACATATAATTTATTTACAGTGACACATGCATCCTCATCATGTATCATTAATCACTATAAATTAATAAAACCATTATCCTGGGTTAGAAATTATGTGAACTTAGATACATTTTACTCATTTTTCAAAATAGCAGTCTGGTTCTAGTGGCAGCAGATTTCAAGGATGAGAAACAGAAGTGAAACCATGGTGATTTTACTGAAATAAATGTCACTTACTAAAAGAGATGAGACTAAGGAGAAGAAAAAAGTCAACAAGAAAAGGAAAATGAATGTTATTCATGTATCTTTCTTTGGATTGGATTCCATAGCAATTCAATTCCACTAATAGCATTTCCCACTGAATTGACTCCTGGGCTTGTAATTAATGTAAATGAAGCCCATACAAAACACCAGCTCTTCCAAGAGGCCTGAGTGCTCCTCCCTCCACTTTAGAGCAAATAATTTACATGGCATTATGACATACCTTTGAACTTTACTAATGGGCCAAAATGGATTTAAAATATTTATTTTAAATTCCCTGACCCTGAAAAGAGCCTCTAATTGTTGGGAAAGACGAGTAAGGAAAGGCTGCTAAAATCTCAGAGCTGGGACCAATAGAGACATTACTGGTGCCCACTCAAATAAATCGATGAACAATGGGATGACAGTGATAGAGTGATACCGTGATCATCTTTGTATGTGCTGTCTTCCCCAAATTGAATACATAGTTCTTAAAGGTGGAAAATTAAATTTCAGTTATTTCTTCCGTGTACTGTCTTTTTACTATGAGTTGAACCACAAAGACATATTTTTATTTTCCCTATTAACGTAAAGATACTTTGATTTTTTTTTTAAGCAGACATCACTAGAGGTTATCTGCTAATAAAAATAAGCAGAAGTATCTTAGTTTTCCTTTTGGCCATACCCAAAATTAGTCCTGGTTCTGTGCTCAGGAATCACTCATGGCAGGGTTCAGGGTATCATATGTGGTGACAGGTATCGAACCCAGGTCAACCGTGTGCAAAGCAAGCAACTTACCCGCTGTGTTATCATTCCAGCCCTTAGCAGGAATGTCTTTAGCTCTGTTTTAGTTCTTTTTTTTCTCTCCAATTTTTTCAATTCCCTTTGAAATTCTTAATTTCTAATGTCAAGGCCCTCTTTTTATCGAATGTTCGAGTTTCCTTTTCTTTGACTAAAAGGAAAACCGATCTACTTATTATACTAGAAAAACATGTATGTCGCTCACAAGAAAGGTAAAAAAATGTTGTGCCTTGTCCCTTATTAAAAGTGAAAGGTAAATGCAAAAAAACAAAGAAGGTCCCTATCATTTCCCCAGGAAATCAAAGGTAAAGGCAATGAACTGCCCTAAAAACAGATCATTCTTTTCCATGGTGAGCAGAATAGTGTCTTTAATATAGGTTTGCACAAATTTAAACTTTCCCCCACATATTTTGGTTCTTGCTTTTAGATTTCTACAGACTCTGGGATCTCCACTATATAGCTGAAAATTTTCCTAACTACAGAATTAAAAATAAATACACTCATTTAGCTTTCAGCAAGATGAATGATTTAAGATGGCAAATTAATCCACAATTACTGCTTACCACAGGACAAACACAGTTAGTTAGAATCAAACTTTCTTCTTGATCACAACAACCCTTAGAGAATGGTAAATATTATCGCCAACTACATTTTATAAATGAAGAAATTGATGCATGAAGAAATTAAACAGATGCTGCCCAAAGTCACAAAGCGAGGAAATGTCAGTTATATCTCTAGGCAATTCAGCTGCAAGTCTAAGCAAGTCGCATCCCTATCAAGCAGGCAAATTTGGGCTGTGTCTCCTACATGCATATGTTCACAAGCATCACCCTATTTCTCAACTTACTTTAATTCAATGAACAGTTTATAAAAACATAAGTCAAAGCCTTTGTGCTCCTAACCTACTACAAAGATGAATAATTAAGTCTGATTTCATGGAGCTGATAGTGTAATGAGAAGTCAGAAAACTAAAAAATGTAATTTTAATTCAAACTCATTGAATTTTAATAAAATAATAAAAATAATAGCTAGAGGTGGTAAGCAAGAATGTAAAGTGGTTTAAGAACTAATATCTAGTAATAATAAGGAAAGCAGATAAGCTTGGAGGGATTAGCAAAAACTTTGATGTTAGGAATTACAAAAACCTTCAAGTGAAAAGAACAATTATCGAAAAAGATTTAAAATTGATGACATATCAGAAAATAGGCAAATAAACCAATTGGACTGAGAATGTGTCATAAATAAAGGAAGAGAAAACTTTAAATGCTAGAAAAACACATTAAACTCATTCAACGATTATTCAGTTTCTGCTATATAGATAGTATACCTAACTGACTAATTAAAAGATAATGTTTAAAGATTATTATCGCTTCTCGGCCTTTTGGCTAAGATCAAGTGTAGTAAAGATTATTAAGAAAAGGAAGTTAGTGTATGTGAAAGCATGGAACACATTTTGATATTTAATGACAAATAAATGTGTTATGAAGAAAAAGTGAATACAGTGCTTCTTTAGCAAGTATGAAACATTGACATATTAAACACATATTCACAAAGTTAAACATATCTGAAACAAAAAGCATGGAGTAATTAACCTTGAAGATGTTAAGTGAGAAAAACACAAAACGGAGCCTTCTGGGTTAGACTGGAAAAGGGTATCAAAATTCTGGAATGGTAGAAAAGAATGTAAGACACAAGGAAACAACTAAAGGAGCAAAACTGAAGAAACCAATGATTTAAAGAAGGTCCATCTGGGGTCAGAGAAAGAGCTCAGTAGGCTGAGCAACGATGGAAGTGCAGGATTTAATCCCCAGGACTGCCTGGGCCCCCGCAGTCCTGGGAGATCCTTAAAATATAAACCTGTGGCCCCTGTAAACCATTGAGTTTGGTCTAGAGGAGAGAGGAAAAAAGCCACTGTTCATATATTAGAGTAACTGAACATTTTGAAGAAAGAAATAGGCACCATTCAACTGCTCACTCAGTTATCATTTACTGGTACCTACATTTTCCAGGAAATGTGCCAGGCCCTAAGAGACAAGATTCAGTAAGGCATGCTCCCTGCTTTCAAGGGATCTTTCTAGTCTATTGCAAATGCAAACGCATAAGCAGTTCATTGCAATCCATTAGTGGTGTGATGGCTGTGAACACAGGGACCTGGAAGCACAGAGTGGGGAATTCCACTTTAAATTAGGGAAGTTAAGGAAAACTTCCAAGTGGCAACACTACTTAGGACACGGGAGACCGGTTTTCCCAGCAGCGGGTGCAACAGAGGCAAACAAAGATAATGCAGTAAGTGGGGATAAAAGGCAGCAGCACTTTAGGGTAGAAGCAGAATGCTGAGTAGCTGGTTTCTTTGAGTCTAAGAGCTGTGGATGAGGACATAAAGCTAACGGGGTCAAAAAGAAAAAACAATTTCTAAAACATGTTAGGAGATTTTAAACTTTCACTTAGAATCAGTAAGTATTTATAGAATTACCTCAGCCCCCAACCCCCCAAAAAAAGAGAAAGAGAAAAAAAAGAAAGAAAACTAGAATGATAGTTCTGATTTTAAGAGCTCTCACAGGTTTTTTTCCTAAAAGCAGGTAGTCCAACTGGAAAGCTATTACAGAAATCCAGGGAAAACTTTACCTTCAAGACTAGAACTAGAATTATAGTGGGTTTTTTTCCTCTTCCTGCCCCCACCCCCCCCTTGGAAATACTCATGCTTTCATTTGAGTCTGACTCTCTCTCTCTGTCCCCCCCCACCCACCCTTGCCATTCACTAAGTAACTTTCAACTCTGAGGGGCTGGAGAGAAAGCAGAGGAGTAAGGCATTTGCCCTTGCATGTGGCTGATCCTGGCTCCATCCCTGACACCATATGTGGTGAACAGACAGGAGTGATCCCTGCTAAGCACTACTGGTGTGGCCCAACACCCACACAAAAAAAGAATTAGAACTTTGAATCTTTTATAGGTTACTCCGAAAAGCATATCTAAACCTCCTTATTTCAAGAAGTGTTCAGCTTGAGTAGCAAAGGAACAGCTAACTGACTCGATTCAAGAAAGGGCTATCCACAGACCAATAACATCAATGGCTCTTGAAATTTTCTTTCTTAACTAGGCAAGGACACATTTTTGAGCCATATGACTAATATCTATGGATCATGAACTACTCATATGGAGAGTAAATTCAGTTTGGTATTAGTCAAATTTGGGGGATTCACTAAAAACACATGTGTGCAATAAGTTGTTTCTCCATTCTCACATCTACCATCAAAGAATGACCAGACTAAGACAGAAAAGGGGAAAAAAAAAATAAAACAACACAATGATTGAAACAACTAATTGGCAAGAAAATCTAACAGATGTAGAACTTTCAAATAGTTGACTATGATGCTTTTAATGTTACTGACACCCTTAGAGCTACTGACAAGCAGCGCCTCTTAGACACGGAGACACGAAAGGGAGCAGAGAAGGAGCAGAGACATCACTTCAAACAGGCTGACAGGCACAGAAAGAAGGTGCTAGGTATGTCACACACAGAGATTTCTGGCTTCATTTATGAGTCTGAGTCCTAAAACTGCCTTTAAAAGTTCTCTAAGCTCCTTTGAAAAACAGCAATATCTCAATTTTAATTTCATCTTAGTATTTCATTCTTGTCTACAGTTCCTTTTAGGAAATAAAAACGTAGCCACACTCCTTAACAATCCTTAAATTAAAGCTGCTTTATAAAAATCAAGATGTGATTGGATCTTTTCAAAATGACCTCCCAACTGTTCTATTTTTGGAAGCTATACGACTTTCATGTTTAGAGACAATGGTTCATTTAAAGGAAAGCATTCTCACATGGCCTCAACATGCAGGGAGATGAATGGCATAAATGTTTCCATAGGAAAACTATTCAATGAAAATAGGAACTGGTATTATTAGAGCACTACGAAGAAAAAAGAATTCAACTTTTTTAAAGGCTGTATCACTTGTTTCTTTATTCAATGAAATATCATGGAACTACAAAGTGAAAATCTGAAAATATAAATATGGTTACTTCCATGATCTAATAAAACAATCCTAGTTTTGATGATTATAAAAATATGTCTGAGTTG
This sequence comes from Sorex araneus, assembly GCF_027595985.1. NCBI lineage: Eukaryota > Metazoa > Chordata > Mammalia > Eulipotyphla > Soricidae > Sorex > Sorex araneus. The sequence goes on along the minus strand of NC_073303.1, from coordinate 154,752,360 downwards.
TGGAAGAAACATTAAATTTGGCTCTCCTCCCCAAAACAAGCATGTTAAGGAAAATTAAGCATCTTTCTCAAGTCAAAGTAATAAGAATTGGGAGGTAGGAAGGGTATTTCAATACTATTTCAAGAATCCCCCAATCAAATTTAGTAGTGATTTCATTCATGTAACAGTTAAACAAAAGTTTCAGCCCTTTGATGTCTACAGTTAGAAATAAATGCAAATAAATATGTCTGAAATGCATAATTCTCTGTGGCATTAGAAACCAATAAAATAAACACATCTCTTCAAAACAAGTGAACAATTCGTTTTGAAGAGAACAATCTCTCCATTTTTACTGACCTTTGATGAGCAATCAACTTATAACTCACCAGAATGTTGGTTTCCCAAAAGAAATACCACAATTTGCCCTATATTCTTCTGTAAATTGTAAAAATGTGTTTACTGTGAGGGGGTACCAACTGTTTGCATTAGATTTGCGGTGCTAATATATGAGCTGTAGCTTCAAGAAATCCTCTTAGTTATTACTCTTAGAACTTGTCAATACGCTGTGCTTTCTGACATCCACAAATATTTCAGTAGCATACTCCTGACTGCATTTTCTAATTCAAATGAAAATGAAATTTTTTGTTAAACTTAATTATTTATTTATAAATGAATATACAAATGTTATAAATTGCAACTTCAAACTGCCCACGTTAAAGGCAATCATGGCATTTCCCTATGAAGTGACTAAAAATAAATTCAAATATGTGGGGGAAAAAAGCTTCAATATTTTAAAAACGTAGTTGCACCTTATTTTAAAGTGTGGAAAAGGCTTCAATATTTTCTTTTCTTTTCTTTTTTAGGTTCTTTTTTGGGGGAGGGGTGATTGGGCCATAACCAGTGAGCTCAGTTGTCATTCTTGCTAGTGCTCAAGGGATGAATTGGAATCGGCTGCATGCAAGGAAAGTTTCTTACCTCCTGTACTATCTCTCCAGCCCAAGCCTTCAATATTTTCAAAGTTAAAGAAGTATGAATCAGGGGGGCCTAGAGATAACTGGGTATCAGGATGCATGTCTTGTAGGTATGTGGTTGCTAATGAAATATCCAACACTACCTCACAAGCCAAGTGCAATCCCAGCTCACTGCTGTCTGCAATCCTCAGTATTAAAACAAAGTGCACAATCTCCACATTTCCAGAAGTGTGTTTTAAACACCAAAACTAAAGTGTATGACTCTATGAGCACTGCAGCTATGTAAGATTGGCATTCCAATGTGCAACCGCCAGCAAGTAAGACAACTACATGTGCAAGCACTGATCAGCTTAATAACAACAAAGAAGTGGGGAGCGGAAAGAAAGAGGAAGTGAAGTGATAGCGTTAACAGACAATGCATTAGTCAGGGACCAGGGGAGTAAGTTTTGCCTGTACTGAAAACATGGCATAAACCTCAACACTACAATGCCCTGAGTACTGTCCGGCATAACCCTGGGGGACCCACAGTTGCTGTAGTCTCAGGCATGCAGGTCTTGACCGTGTTACAGCCTCAGTCCCAAGCACTGAAACCAGGTTCAGTTGGTGAAGCATCACCAGGAGTGTGATACAGCACCTGACACAGATCATCAGGTGCTCTGGCTCTCTGAGCAGTCTGGGAGACCCCCCTACCAAAAAAAAAAAGCTGTGAAAAATGATGACTAGTAAAATATGTATTGCTTTATATTCTTTGTTGGTGGTAGCTAAAAAATAAATATCACATTTGTAAAGACCAAGACCAAGAGAGTTTGGGGGCTGGAGCCATAGTACAGTGGGTAGGCATTTGCCTTGTACGTGGCTGACTCAGATTTGATTCCCAGCATCCCATATGGTCCCCCAGAACACCGCCAGGAGTGATTCCTGAATGCAGAGCCAGGAGTAATCCCTGTATCACCAGGTGTGACCCAAAAAGCAAAAAACAAAACAAAACAAAAACAAACAAAAAAAACACAGGAGTTCAATATTATATTTAATTCAACATGTTAAGGATTAACAATACCAATATGATGAAATATTTGTATATCTTATTTCATCTGTTAATGTGTAAATACAGACATAACTTCACAATAAAAATAACATAGGTGCAACCTATTATGCTTTATGTCCTTAACCCTCAGCCAGGACTTTGGCACGTTGCAGATGGGGGAGTGACAACACCCAGCAGTGTTCAGTGGTTACTTCAGGCTCTGAGCTCAAGAATAACTCCTAGAGGGCAAATGGAATGCCAGGAATCAAACCTGGTCAGCTGCATGCAAGGAAAGTCCCACTGGCCCATCAGCCACGGATCTGCCTGCATCTAAGGACATGCTGAGGTGCTCCCTCATCAAAAGGGAAAGGTGACTTAAGTATACATTTGCCTCCTGATAACACAGTTCACATTCTGGACAGTTTATTGAGATTCCAAACGGAAGTTTTGCAAGTTTTAAGTTACACTGGCTTGCCAAACTCACCTGAATTTTTGTCTCATAAGGAAGGAGAGTCATTAGGGCAGAGAGTCTCTTGCCTGCGTGCCTGGCTGTCTTCCTCGGGGCCCCTCGGAGGGGGTGGGCTCCAGCTTCCCCTCTCCCCCCTCCCCCCCAAGCAGAGCTCCCTCAGCCGAAGACCTCTGGAGCCTAGCCACAGCCATGCTCAACACGTTTGGACGAGCCTCATGCATGAAGGTACCGGCAGAGGAACCCAGGTGTGTGGGATCCGGGACTGAGACGGACTGCCCCTGGCGCCATGTAATCCTGTCAACGGCCAACATCCAGAGACTTTTATAAAACCAGGCTCCCTCCCAGATGCTTTGCAGCCATGTGACATCTTATAGCCTAGTTCTCCCTCTGGGAGAATCTGGCAAGCTACCAAGAGTTCCCTGCCCACATGGGAGAGCCTTGCAAATTCCCCATGGCATATTCATATGCCAAAACCAGTAACAATGCTGGGTCTCATTCCCCTGACCCCTGACAGAGCCACCAATGCAGCATCGTTGGGAAGGACGAGTAAAGAAAGGCTTCTAAATTCTCAGGGCTAGGACAAACGGAGATGTTACTGAGACTGCTCGAGAAATTCGATGATCAATGGGATGATGATGACATTTTTTTATTAGGAAGTAACTAATCGGAAATATCTTTGTTATCAACTTGCTAATACTATTCACTCTGTGATCAAAACATTTTCATACCTTATTTACTCACACATACTTTCCCTGCAAGACCAGAGAGTCGAAACAGAAGTGCCAAGACTTTTTCCGATGTCAATTTCTGATTTTAAACTAAGCTTATACAATATCTCTTCTAGAAAGCAATCCCTGATTCTTGCAATCCTGAGGAACTATTTTCCTTTGAATTGACAGAAAAGTTTACTCAAGATTTTTTAATCATTCTCCTCTTTCTGCCTTTTATTTAGCTTACATTAATACTAACTTACAAAAAGTTATAAGCTTCCTTCTAATATATTATATACTTTGCTTCTAAAAGCAAACTAACTCAATCAAAAGCTCAAGTAAATTGTGTTGTATAAATAATAGCTAATTTTTAATAGTCAAACTATTCCGTTATTGAGATACATTTTTGGTAGCAAAATAGAAAAACTAATAACAAGCAGTTATAAAAATAATAAAATCCATTCTCAAAATAAAATTGATACCACCTGCATTTAAAGGAAGACTGGATCATTCAACAATGAACACAAACAATAAATAGACTTTTACTTACTTGTCCCCAAAAAACTTTCTCCAGAATTCAGCAGCATCTGCTTTAGTGATCCGAAAGTTATCTCCCTGGAATTGACCATTGGGAAAGATTGCTTTTATTTCTGCTAGCATATGACTGAAGATAAGGGACAGTTTTGTGAGATTTCGCCTATAGAAAAAAACAGATATACATATGCATGTAAATATACTGGGAATATATAATATGAACAATACAATCATTTACACTATATCTACTTAAACTTGATGACTGATCACAAATCTCACTAATAATACTTAAAATTAGTGTCCATAATATTCATATTCATTTTCATATTTTCATATTCATATTTTCATAATATTCATATTCATTTATAGTCTTTAATTTTTCACTTTTAGGGCTGGAGCGATAGCACAGTGGTAGGGCATTCACCTTTCATGCAGTCGACCCGTGTTCAAATCCTCTGCCCCTCTCGGAGAGCCTGGCAAGCTACTGAGAGTATCGCGCCCGCACGGCAGAGCCTGGCAAGGTATGTGTGCCATATCCAATATGCCAAAAACAGTAACAATAAGTCTCACAATGAGAGACGTTACTGGTTCCCACTCGAAGAAATCGATGAGCAACGGGATGACAGTGACAGTGACAATTTTTCACTTTTATACTCATATCATCATTTAAACAATATAATCACTTGAGATTAATGAGAATGGACACCTAAAAAATATTCAAACATTTATGCTTAACACAAAATACAAATGTGATTATTTCTTATGCTCAGAGGAAGAAGGGATTTTTTTTTTTTTTTACAGATATGGTATGTGGTTCATTGGTAGAGCATATGCTTTATACATATGAGGCCCTGGGTTCAATCAGCAGCCCCACAACAAAGAAAAAAGGAGAATCTAGGAAGATTACATTGTTATTTGACAGATGATGAAAGGTCTAAAGTAGAGATAATGGTGGATAGGAAGGGAGAAAAGATTCTATACAGTAGAAAAGTATACATAAAAGTATGGAGTAGAACTATTGCTATAAATCTAGGTTTACCACAGCAAAAAATAACAGAAGTTGACAGAAGGAAATAGTATTCTATAGAATGAGAGAGACTAGAAGGGAAATGACAGACATCTGGAGCACAGAACCAAGTTTTGGTCAGATATACTTGCAAGCCTTATCTAAAAATTAGCTCTGGTAACATGTTCCAATAAGTTATCACTAATTCCATAAGAAAATCTATGTACCACTCCCATTGAAAGCTCCTATTATTAGAAATTTTTCATCAAAAACTAAGTGAAAAGATTAAAATGCATGATAAAATTTCTATTTAAAGAAAGAAAACACTTAGGGGCTGCAGGAAAATAGAGGAAAGAAGGTGCTTGCCTTGCATGCATTCAACATAAATTCTATCCCCCGTTAGTATTTTGTCTTACTGTAAGTGAGCAAAGGGTCAGGAGTCATCCATATATCTCTGGGTACAGCCCAACCCCTCCATCCAAAACAAAGAAAAGAAAATGCTAGCACTAGGTACATAGTTTCAAAAGGTGGAACAGAATCATTCATGCTCAAGGTCCTAAGTTCGAGCCACAGCACTGCATGAACTACATGACTTCACAGCTGCTACTGGATGTGGTCCTGGTAGACCCCATGGACCAAGGTCTGAGTAGCATCAGCAGGCATAAGAATAGAACTACCATTCACAAATACAAACCCAAAGGCATGCACAACTGGACCTAGTATCACTATAAGAAAGCCTCAGTCCTTTAAGAACCAGCAGGAACCTACTGTTCCCAACAAAGAAAGAAAGTTGGTACTGCAAGGAAACAATCGAACAATGAAGGAAAATGATTGATGCAGGTGTCTTACCTATTCTAATGTCCATATTAAGTTCTGAAAGTACTTATATTTAAAACACATTTGATATTTTAAAACAATAGTATCATCACAATTCTTCCTACTCAGTATGGCCTACCATTACGTAATTTAAAAATGAGAAAGAACAAAAACAATGAGTGACGGTGAGGATGCAGGAAAAAAGGCCTCCCACATTCACTGCTGGTGGGAATGTCACCTTTGGACCCCTTTGGAAACAATGTGGACACTCCTCAAAAAACTAGGAATTGATGTTTCAGATGATCCACAATCCCACTTCTTGAAATATAGACCAAGACCCAAAAACTTAATGCAGAAAAAGCATTTGCTCTCCTATGTTTACTGTAGCACTATTCACAAGTCAAAATCTGAAAACAACCCAGTACCCAAGAACAGAAGACTGTAGAAAGAAACTATAGGACATGTACACAGTGGCATAGTACTCAGTCTTGAGAAAAGATGAAGTCATGCAATTTGCTGCTCCATAGATGGAGGTGAAGAAAACCATGCTCCAGAAGTCAGCAGTGCAACACAAATGCCTTACCCCCTGTACTACTGCTCCAACCCCATTCTTTTCCTTCTTTTTTTCTTTTTTTTTTTTCAGGGGTAAGGGAACAGGGTCACTTTTCTTTCTTTTAGTAATAACTTACATAGTTTCCTTCGTATAAGTTTTCTATATCTTCACTTATGCCGATTGCGAGATACTTGGCTTTTATTTTGTTTTTGAGATGCAGTTGTAAATGGGATTTTTTTTAACTTCCCATCTTATTTTGTTTGCATACAGAAATGCTATAAATTTCTGCATGTTGATTACACAGCCTACTGTATAATATTGTTTCTAGAGGTTTCTTGAAAGAGCTATCTGGGTTTTCCTAGTATTGTGTCATTGCAATTAGTGACAGGCTTCTTTTCAAATTCGAATATTAGGGGCCGGAGCGATAGCACAGCGAGTAGGGCGTTTGCCTTGCACGCGGCCGACACGGGTTCGATCCCCGGCATCCCATATGGTCCCCCAAGCACCGCCAGGAGTAATTCCTGAGTGCAAAGCCAGGAGTAACCCCTGAGCATTGCTGGGTGTGATCCAAAAAAGCAAAAAAATAAAAAAATTAAAAAAAATTCAAATTCGAATATTATTAGTATTGAGTACATCTAGGTGTGACTCAAAAACAACACCACCAAAAAAAATTATATGAAAAAACTCTTTGCATCCCTTGTGAACAAAGAAATGCAAATAAAAACAATAAAATATTATTTTACACCAATGCAACTGGCATACATCAAAAATTAAGAAAAATAACAAAAATACCAGCATTAGCATGAATGTGGAAGAAAAGAAATCCTCACCCACTGCTGGTGGGAACATCTACTAGTTCAATCTCCTTGGAAAACAATATGGGCACAAAAAATTAAGATTTAATCTTCCATATGATCCAGTAATTCCACTTTTTTGTCATCTACCCCAGAGCCACAAAAATTATTCACAAAAGGCATCTGCAGTCTTTTGTTTATTGCAGTACTATTCACAATAACCCAAATCTAAAAAGAACTAAATTCTACAAGAACAGATGACTGAATGAAGAAACTGTACTGCTATTTAGACAGAATGGTATGCAACTCAGCTACAAAAAAAGACGCAAACATGCAATTTCCTGCTACATGGATGGATGTGGAGAGTATAATGTTGAAAGGAGTAAGAGAGAAGGAGAGGGACAGATACCGAATGTCCTCTCTGATATGTGGCAAAAGAGAAAAAATAAGGAAATATCAAATGGCCAAAGCCAACAGAGCCTAAGAACAAGTCTATAGCACTGAATTTGCCATAATGGAAAATGGAAGGGTAGGGTGCGTGGAGGGATAGCGCAGGCTAAGCAGAGGGAACACTTGGGTGAAGGGTGTGGTATTGGAACTGGAACACTGTATGTGTGAAACTCTTATCACTAACGTGCCGTAAATCATTGTCCCTATAATGTTTTAAAACATGGAAATAAAAAACAAACAACGTCCAAAAGGACTTTGACCATGAGGTTGAGGTTCTGGCAAAAATACTTCACATATGAATGATTATATAATAAGCACCTGCTATGAAACTTTATAAAGGCCACATTTTAGAAATCCTTACTATGAGTTTTATATAAAAAACAAAAACACCAGAGGGCTCATAATTTGGTCTCATTTCTGTGTCTAACTAGCAACAATACGAAAATTGCAAAATCATTATAGTTACACAAAACGCTCCATCATTTTCTTAGATCCAGACATACTTGCACACAAGTCAGCCTAATTCAAATGTAAGATTTCTTTAATTAGTTGAATCTTTCATCTTCTCATTTATGTCAACACATACTCATTTAGATGATGGCAGATATAAGAAACTCAGGCTTAGGAAATGAAAGTGAACTGCTGAACTATGTATCAAAGGAAAGAATTGTGGCCAATGCAAACTGTAACTGACTTTTGAAATTTGAGTGTAAGGAAAAGCATAAAGTTGCTTTAGAAAATCTGCAACAAATTTATTTCTATAATTAGGCTAAAGAGTTAATTTTCCACTAACCTTCCAATTGATACATACAGGAGAAGAAAAATCAAGATGGCTATAATTAGGGTAAACCAACTGTTCCTTATTTTCTGAATTGGTTCTCTCCATCCCCTTGTTTCTTTGTTCTTTAATCATATCCAAATGTTTACTATTTGTTAGATCTAAAATCTAAAGCATAATGCCAAGACTATCCATCTTGGATATATGATCCCCTGGCTAAGAAGACCCTAAACTTTAACAAAAATTGTAACATTTTATCTTTAAAAACTTATACCTTGGAAATTCTAGCAACCACTAGCACCTAAATAATCACGCTTTAGTTATAAAATATTTTTATAGGCAATTTTTTGTTCCTGAATGTGGATCCTACATTGGTACTTGGCTTTTTACATAAACTGAAATTAAGAAAGACATATAATCTTTAAAGAAGCTCAAATTCCACTAATCAAAAAGGAGTAAATTCAAGTTTTAAGGTAACTTATTTTCATCCATCAAAATAGTTATATATCTATGACATTTATATCCAATTTTTTAATTATACATACCACACATAATGTAAATGACAGCTTTGGAAATTTATCATTTAAGAGATTGATTTATAAAGTTGGAGAGACAGTACAGGACACAGGGAGCTGGCTTTGCATATAACTCCCCTGGTGACACCCTCTACACTTTACATGGTCCCCTGAAAACTGCCAAAGTAACCCCTGTGAACACAAAGTCAGGATTAAGCCCTGGTATCACCAGTATGGCTCCCCCAAATAATTTCAAAATAAAATAAGAAAGTAACTTACTTTCATTACAGTCATTTTTTGAAACAAAGTAGATATCAATTCTACTCAGTATTACTTATCACAGAAAATGACTTTCTTATAGTTTAATGTTTTGCCTTATTTTGAAATATATTTTAAATTTCAAAAATGCTCAGCTCTGTTAAATATCCATTTTAAAATCAGTCCAGATTTTTTAAAGATATCCAAGAAAACAGTTATATGAAACTAGGGCAAAGAAAGTAAACAAGAATATATGCTTTCTTTGTAATGAGATCCTTTTTTTCCACTCTGAAAAAATTCCATAATTACCCAATTTTTACTAAGTCCACTTAATTGCCTCTTCAGATGACTGGAAATGGCAATTACTTAATAAAGGTTTTGATGTTTTTTATGAATATGTATTTGGAGGACAAAAGCAATAGAACCGTGCATAGTGCACTTGCCTTGCACACAGCCTACCTAGGTTCAATCATCGATGTTCCATATGGTCCTCCCCAAACTGCAGGAAATAATTTCTGAGTGAAGAAATGGGAATAAGCCTTGAGCATCACTGGGTGTGCCCTCCACCAAAAAAAAAAAAAAATCCCTAGCAAAAAAAAAAGGAATATCTATTTCCCATTAAAACTCCCCCATCCCAAAACAGCTAAAGAAATACTTAATCTTATAAGTTAAATTTTATAAGTAGTTTCACAACTCTTTCAACTATGAGATACTTTTTACTGATACTATTACTATATGTATCTCCCATTAGCCATAAAATACAATCCAAGAAAAATTGTTTTTGTGGTATTTTCTTCTAAAGATAATTACAGAATTAAAAAATTGGTAATCAAAAGCTTTAAAATGTAACTTTTAGGATATTTTATAGGAGCCCAAATAATGAGGGAAGGAAGGAGATAAAGAAGAATAAAGAGAGGAGAGGTGGGAATAAGATAGCTTAACTACATGTTTCTTATGTATGAAAAATGATCAATGTTAAGAAGATTACCAAAGAAGCAATGTACTTTTACTCAATATCAAACATGTATTTTTAAATGGTCTGAATAGCTTTCTTCAAAAGACAAGATACATCATTACTGCTCAGAGGTGAGTCTAGAAGAACTAAAGTGAGCTAAAGCCAGCATAAGGTAACTTCACTCTTTATGAACAAGACTTTCCTTAAGGAGGAAACAGATCACATAATAAGGAAACTGAAGGGAATTATAAGTGATGCATACGTATACAAGCCTACCTTTAACATACTTATCATAAATCATGGGATTGTAATATATAACATGAATGAGTTCATTCAATATACAATGGTAGGGACAATCCCAACAGCTACTGACATCTTGACTTGATGAATAAAATATGATGAATGAATTAAGGATACCAAGATTTGATTAGCAGCCTTCACTAAATGTGAAAGGCAAAAAGAATGTAATCTAATTAGATTGCAAGTAATTCTTGCATTTTCTCCATTAAAGAAACAGCTGTGTCTTAAAACAAGGAAGAAATAAAAGGCTTGAAATGCTGAATTAGTGAAAAGTTTTAATGATACTTGATATAAATACAGCCCAAGTTTTGTGAGAATGTGCTGCTTCCGGGTAGAAGAAAATGGGAGATCACATTTTTTATTCACAAACTATTAATAATTCAATTCTCACATTTAAAAGCTAGAACATGTCTGTCATAATCTTTACAAGGTGAAACAATTTGACATAAAAAGGTAGCACATAAAAGAATATAAACACTTAAAAGGAAGACATCCAGTTAAATACCAGTTTCTGCTCACTGTATTTCTGATGTGGAAGCCCCCATGATGGATTTAAGTTTACTCTGCACTGTTTTTGACCTTGAGACTTCTTTGATTCCTAAGACAGTGAGGACATCAGGCTCACTGAAGCCTTGTGTTTCATTTCTCCTGTTTAAGAATACCAAAGGAGCCCTAAAACTGGATCTTACTCATTCACCCTGCCCAAACCCTCAACACTGTCCCTCCTTCCAAGGGAATACTAAGCAGATATTCGCAGTCCAAATACCAATGAAGACTCTGTTACTTCATGTCTTAGTGTACAGAAACTATGTATTGAATCCAAGCAGTGAGACAATTCTTCAAGCTGTCCCTTGTTATTTGTTAGATACCAAGCTGCTAACTAAAAAAGGAATTTAGCAGATTATATCAGTTTACAACTGCACCACATAAAGCCTCTTTTCTTTGTTACAGGATATCACCTACCCATAAAGTGGCTATGGGGACCATTCCTGAGTCTGTGAGTAGGAAGAAGCAGCCTGCGCAATCTTTGATCTGTTTATAGCAAAGCTTCTCAAACTTATTTAACCTACTACCTACTGTTCAGAAGTGAATTCAGTGTCCCTCAGGAAATCTATCTCTTTAAGTAAACAAACTGAAAGCGTCCCTCTACTACACAGAGGCTACCAACAACTCCCCCACCCCTCCAGTTCATTTCAGAATACGCCCCCACACTGCTCACACCATCCGGTTTCACCCACCCCCACAAACACGTGTGTTGCCTACAGTGGTCTATTAAGAGCAATAGGGCTGACAATATTCCCCATACTCTCTCTCAACTTTAATAAAATAAAAAAAAAAAAGCAATAGGTCTGGAGTGATAGCATAGCGGGTAGGGCGTTTGCCTTTCACACAGCCGTTGGTGGTTCGATTCCTCCGCCTCTCTTGGAGAACCCCGAAAGCTACTGAGAGTATCTCACCCCCATGGCAGAGCCTGGCAAGCTACCCCTGGCATATTCGATATGCCAAAAACAGTAACAACTCTCACAATGGAAACGTTACTGGCGCCCACTCCAGCAAATCAATGAATAATGGGAGGACAGTGCTACAGGGATATGCCAAAAACAGTAACAAGTCTCACAATGAAGATATTACTGGCCTCTTGAGCAAATCGATGAACACAAGGATGACAGTGATAGTGACAGGGCTAATTAAGAATACAGCTTGGGGCTGGAGCTATAGCACATTGGGTGGGCATTTGCCTTGCATGCGGCGAATCCAGATTCGATTCCCAGCATCCCATATGGTCCCCTGAGCACCGCCAGGGGTGATTCCTGAGTGCAGAGCCAGGAGTAACCCCTGTGCATCGACAGGTGTGACCCAAAAAGAAAAAAAAAAATACTGCTCTCAAAGTTTTATATGTGCTTTCCAAAAACAAAATTATTTTACTTTGGGGGTTACAAACAGTACAAACAGTGGGACTCTGGATGTGCTCCCAGCTCTTTGCTCAGGAGCCACTACTAAGTGTCCTCAGGGAACCATATGTGGTTCCAAAGACTGAACTTGGTTCAGCTAAAGGCAAGGGAAGTGCCCGATACACTGTTTTATCTGTGACCTCCTAAAATATTTTTAATGGACAATTTACAAATGCCTTAAAAATAACTCAAACATTAAACATATCAAATGTAATCGTATGCAAATATAAAACCCTTTGACAAGTTCTAGGAAGTATTAAAAAACACAGCTATCCTAAGGCAAGTGAGATAATACTGGGAGCTTGTCTTGAACCTTGCAGACCCGGGTTCAATCTCTGGCACTGCATATGGTCCACCATATCCTGAGCACCACCAGGCGTGATCTTTGAGCACAGAGTTAGGAGTAAAGTATAAGCAAGGTGGGCGAGACCCAAAAAACTTAACAACAAAAAATGGCTATCCTGTATTAAAGATTGTGGCCCTGAAGTTGAAAATACTGTGTCACTATTCTTAGTTAGCTGCCAATCTTGAGCAAGTTACTGAAACTCTCTCTCTCTCTCTCTCTCTCTCTCTCTCTCTCTCTCTCTCTCTCTCTCTCTCTCTCTCTCTCTCTTTCTCTCAATCTGTTCCTCTTTTCTTCAAACTTGTAATAAAAATATCTTTCTCACTGACTTGCTGTAAAGGTAAATAAGGCATGTACATGAACCTCATTTTAACAAAAGTCTACCTGCACTTTCTGATAAGTATACACATTTATCATAGTTGTCTGTCTTTCTTTCTCCAAGTAATACTACTGTTCATTAAACTGATGACCATATTTATCAATAGGATAAAATGATAATTTTATACTCAATTGTCATGGTGATTGTTGTAACTCCTCAATAAATCATAACTGTCTATTAAAGTCTTAGGCTAGGCTCTGATGATTCAAAAATAAAGGTGAAACAACCCTACTTTTGGGGCTTTGAGATCTCTAAATGTGCAGAACAATGAAGTGGAGATAAACTGTGAGAGATAATAAGTGAAAGAGATATGAGTTTAAACATCTAGGGCAGGGCGATGATGAGAATGTGGATCCGTAATTGGCTAAGTACAATAAAAGCCACAGGGAATTAGCGATTAGATAACCTCAAAGTTGAATGCAGTCATTCATTTGGATTTTGAAATCCCATCAGACTCTGACAGCCATTTGTTGACAAAAAGGACAATAATAAAACACCCTAAGATATTCAAATAAAGAATATCAAATAAAATTCAATGACAACTATTTTAACTTTACAGCAAAGGAAAAATATGATTATAAATATCCCAGATGTGTCTGTCAGGCTGTTGAACACAACCCACACCACCTTAGCATTTCACATTACCTACTATAGCACAAAGATTTCTCTGAGAAGTATATCATGGTGATTTTCTATTCAATATTGCATTTCACCTCTATAAGCAAAAGTCGTTGTTGTAAAGAACCTTTCTTACACTTATACTCCTAACACAGTCTCTTTTGATAGACAATAAATGATTATTTCAAGATCCATAAAAATACTTGGTGACCTTTACATATGAAAGGATCCCTAGACTTCACAGCAATGACTATGAACAGAGACAGAAGCAGTATTTTATTTGTTTTATTTTTGTTTGGAGGCACCACCTGGTAGTGCTCAGGGATTACTCTTGGCTCTGTGCTTAGAGATCACTTCTGGTGGGCTTATACAGGGCTCTAGGGATCGAACAAGAGTCAGCCCTGAAGAACTGTCCTACTCACTGTACTATCTCTTTAACCCCCAGAAGCAGAATTTTAAAAGCTTTCATAAATACTACATTAAAAGACAACAAATTTACAAGCCTTGACAGAAGGGAATTTGACAAAAGCTGCTTCAGTAGTTAGTAAAAATAAAATATGGATTTTGACGTTAATTTTTTAAAAAAATCTTTGTTCTGTGAATTCTATGCTCTCTTCCCTCTCATTTAAAAATTTTCCTTATGAATGACAAAACATAATGTGAGCAAGCTAAAGGAAATTAATGCTATATCTCTCACATATTTTCCAGAATTAAAGTAAATTAAATACATCTCTCATACTTTCTGAGGAACTATCACATAGTTTCCCATCACACCAATTGCTCTTCAGCAATTAACTTCCTCTTTTTGGCTTTCAAAATGTACCTTATCTTTGTCCCATTTCAACTTGTGCTACTGGAGTGAGCAAGTGAAAGACAAACCACAGAAAGAGGAAAGAGATCACTCATCGCCTTGATGCTCATGAGTGTTACGGGTGGAAGCAAGCTAACATTAAGAGTTTTGCCCTGTCTCTTTCCCTGGGCTCAAAATGAACTGTATTAAAAGTGACTGGAGCATATAAAAATATAAAATTAACCCACAGGCACTACAGCACTGTTGTCCCACTGTTCATCGATTTGCTAGAGCGGGCACCAGTAATAAAGCAGAATAACAAAGCAATACATACAGTATAATCTGTTCTATTAAAAAGCAAAAATTCAAGACCAAAGAGATAGTATTTGGTATACAGCCAAGCCAATTTTAATCCCTGGAACCACATCATATGGTTCCTCAGCACAGGTATGAGTGAGTGTCCCCTGAGTACACAGGCATTAGTAAGCCATGTGCAACCCAAAAATAAAACAAAAGAAGGCCAAATACTAGGGGAAAATGTGCATACACCAACATAATCAAGAGTAGTCTCTAAAATCAGATTAGTAGTCTCTCTTTTTTTCTTTTCATTTTTCTATTTTTTGACAATGAACAAAAAATGGCATTGCACGGCATTTTACTGATCTTCTGAAGCAAAAATGAATTATGCCTAGAGGAGAGTAAGTGTGTGTCTAGACTCTCCACTACCAAAAGCATCTCTGAGATCTGGAGAGACAATGTGTAGGGCAGGGGGGTGGTGAGGCACTTTTTCATGTGACCCTGGTTCAATCCCTGGCACCACATGATCTATTAAACCCCACCTAGAGCAATCCCCCAGCACAGAACCTGGTGTAGCCACAAGCATGGCCGGCCTGGCCCGGGAAAATTCACAAACACAAAAGGCATCTCTGGGAGAGTCACCCAACATCTGTAACCTGACATTGATTCCCCAACTGATTTTTATAAATTCTTAGCTAAGAGAAAGACTAAACTATAAACCCTTCTTTTCAGAACATAAAATGGTAGACACAAAGGTTAGCCCAGGAGCTGATCAAATAGAATAAGGAGATATCTCATTTAAATTAAGTTTCAGTGTGCTAAAATCTAGTTGTGACTTAGTCTCCCAACTTTCTAATGTTCTCTGTAAAAATAAACACAGGTTTAATTTTTAAATAATTAGGCTAATACTGAATTAAGTATATTATATGAATTCTTATACAACAAAAAATAAATGTATAAGATATAAAACCAGAGAATAATTCATGTTTTTGCTTACTTTTCTATCTATAGGATATGTACATATGATAATGGATCAAAGACAAACAGTGATCTGGAATATCTGACCTTAGAGAGATAAGCTATATGTTTATTTTTGTTGTTGATTTGCTTTTAAAGCAATGTGATTGATATCTTAAAGGTTTTATCTTTTCAAATATGAAAGCAAAGGGCAAAGAGAGATCATATAGCAGTTACAGTGTTTGCCCTGAATGCAGCTGACCTGGGTATATGCAGCTGACCAGGATTCTATCACCAGTATCCCATATGGCTCCTCAAGTGTTGCCAGGAATGAACCTTGAGTACACCAAGAGTAAGCCATGAACATGACCAGGTGTGGCCCAAAAACAAAACAGACAAAAACAAATAGAAATGAAAGTAGTAGGTCAAGTAATCCTAGAAAAACATAACTGCAATAATATACCACTGTTAACATGCAATGTTCGTGAACCAAAATAACTTCCTTAAATTTTCTGATTATGCCAACAATAGTGATTTTTAGAATCTAAGTTAACATGAAAAATGGTCAAACTAAGCTAAATAAAACTTACTCAGTAGGTGGCATCAGATGTGATAGAATCTTTGAGATAAAAAACTTTAGTTCCCAAAACAAGTCTTCATTAAGGTAACACAGGGATATAATGGCACAGGCAGCTCAGGGGTATTCAATCATCTCTGTCTCATCACTCCATGAAGTGAACAAGACCTGAAAGTTCCTACTATCACAAGTATTTTCTTCTATAACATGAGGTGCTTTTTGGACACAACTTTCGAGACATGATATGGTTCTATGGGACTTACTATTGTTTTACATCTGTCAGTAGAAGGAATAGAGGCCCCAACTAAATATATCTTTCATACTTTGAGGCAAAAATTGTGAACCAATTCAAAATCTCCAATTGACAACCTGTTGGCTAACAATATGCTTATTTTCAATTTAAAGATAAGTTTGCCAATGTTCAGCAGTCTGTGATTGCAGAAACCAAGAAAGCAAATACAAAAACCTAACCAAAAAATTGAAGTTATGGAAAATACTAAAATTCTTTATCATTTTGATTTTTCATTCTATTCTTTACCATGATAGGAATCTCTTTTTGAACAAAGGAAAATCCTTGACTAATACTGACTCTCAAAATATAGAGAACCACAAAGCAGCAGAAATAACAACAAAAATAAGACATTTAAAAACTCTGTTTCATGATAATGAGCAGCAAACAAACATTAGGATATTAAAACCATATGAAACCTAATTACTAAAACTGTATGCCCCTTGGGGAAATTTCTAACTTAAATAGTTGATTTTATTTATTTGTTCTTGGTAAGGAAATATGTTGTATATATAGGATAATATCAGGTTTAGAGATTTTAACTTTCATCTCATTCAAGAGTTTACAAATACCCAATTCAAAGAGAGGTTGTTTACCACATGATGATCAGATCAATAATAAGAATCAAGTCTCTTTACTATTTCATCTGATTGCAAACTACTCAACCTCCATGTTAATAATAACACCCTCAGACGATGGATATTAGATAAATACCTAAATCATGTAAGCCCTAAGGAAGGGCTTTATAATAGCTAAAAGTTCCCACTTCAGGGAGGTAGAGATATACTATAGCATGTAAGACTCTTGTTTTGTATGCAGAAAAACTGGGTTCATTTCCTGGCACCCTTTATGGTCCACAGAGCCCCACCAGGAGTTATAGTTGAATGCAAGCCAGGAGTTAGCCCTGAGCACTCTGGGTGTGCCCCCAAAACTAACAACAACAACAAAAAAGTTTTAACTTTAATTTAATTATACAGTAATCCCTTTAAAGTCTTCATTTCCTCATCTCTAAAATATGTCTTACAACATTTATTTTGTAGAATTTTTGCCAACTTTCAAAACGATTTTTTCCTCTCTTAATATCCTCTCCATTTGTATCTAGGGTTGGGTGTGTCTTGTTTTCTGATCAACTAAATGCATTACCAGTGGTGCTATGTACATGTTGAAGGTAGCCTTTAGGCATTCTGCATCTTGGAAACCATTCAGAATTCAGTCTCTGTCCTGTGAGACATACCAAGCAGTCATGCAGACAGGCTCGAGTGAATCTCCAGTTGCAAGGCTGCAGCGAGTAATATGCAGAGTGAACCAATACCCTATGTAAGGTCACATTATGTCGAAGCCCACTAGCAGATTATAACAAATTATTATTATTATTGAATTAAGCCAATCAATTTGGTGGTAGTCTCCAATAGGTAACTAGCTTTAGAAACTGACACGGATGAATCTGATAAATGAGAACATTAATACTAGTACTATTAGTGCTTTGCATATCATTGTATCCCTGAAGCAGTAGCTGAAAGGAGAGCATCCTGCTCTTTTCCATTATGAATAAGTGCACAGCATGTTAATGATCATCACATTATTTAAAAGTTTTATTCCTAACACTGTGATTTTTAACACTGAAACTTCAAATGTCATAATCTCTATAGTTTCTCTGATACTACAGTTAACCAAGAGATATTTTCAGAAGAAATCTAGACCACACTGATAGAGAAGTATCCCAGCAGGCCTGAACCAGAAGGAACTTACTGTGGTTAATTCATAAAACACTTTCAGATACCCACCCATATGATGAACTGAACTGTGACAATGCCATTAACTTAATCCACTGAATCATACTAACAACAATTTCTACAAGTTTTAAACGTTCAATCAAAGGTAGAAAACCCCTTTAGTATATTATGTTTGCAAAATGTAAGCAAATAACCAGAATATTTATAGACTGTAGAGTCTTTTAATTGAGGTGTCACTTAAATCATGTTTTCTGGAATGATTAGCCTAACTATATTTGACATGTCTAGATAAGAAGTCACTCTGCCTATTGCTTGTCTAGTTCTATTCACTTGGGTTGCTATTGAAAAGTCAAGTACTATTAACAATCCCTTATACATGCTCAAGAATCCCTATATCACCAGATCACTGCATCACTGTCATCCAGTTGATCACCAATTTGCTCGAGTGAGCGCCAGTAACGTCTCCATTCGTCCTAGCCCTGAGATTTTAGCAGCCTCTCTTTACTTGTTCTTCCCAATGGTGTCACATTGGAGGCTCTTTCAGGGTATGGGGAATAAGACCCATCATTGTTACTGCATTTGGCATATCGAATACACCATAGAGAGCTTGCCAGGCTCTGCCTTGCGGGCAGGATGCTCTCGGTACCATGCCAGGTTCTCTGAGAAGGAGAACTAGGCTATAAGAGGTCGCTTCTGGGAGCTTTGTTTTATAGTCTCTGGATCGTGGCCATTGATGAGATTACACAGTGCCAGGGGTAGTTTGTGGGTGTGGCTGCCAAGCTACTGGAAAATGGGGAGTTTGGTGGAGGAGGCCTAGTGCTGATTTGAGCAGGCTTGGAGATCTCAGCCCCAGGTCCCGCACATCTGGGTTCCTCTGCCAGTTACTTCATGTGTGAGGCTCGTCAGAACATGTGGACTGATTTTTTTTTTTTTAGTATAAATTGTTTGGGCTCCCATTGTCACATAAACCATTTCCATAATAATCTTCAAAAGACATTTAAAAATACTGAATAGATTATTATACCTGTCGACCATGTAAAGGCTTTTAGTGAAATGATTTTTCAATAGATGTAGTGCCTTACTCAACACTTGTAGTATTTAATTCAGACTCTAAAAGCAATATGAATCATTAGTCTTCTGTTGGAAGTAGTGATTATTTAAAACTTAACAGAAGGAAGAAAATTCAAATATATTAAAAGGTATCACCCTTAATATTTCACCTAAGTATATGAGCAAAGTGGAAAGGACTAAGTATTAACTTACAAGTTTTATTTCCTGTTTAACCAAGGGTTTCTTAAGAAATTAAAATTTAGAGGAATAAATGCTCTAATAATACGGAAAATTCAACCTGTAAAAGCAGCCCCAGTTAATCTTTTTACATTCAGATTCTGACTCAGCAGGCAGCTCACTGGCTCTTTAAATCTGGTGTGTTTGCACAAATATCTAAATATCTCCATGTTTTTCAGAGTGATTTTATATGCAGAGAAATTATGATCTACAGATGTGGAATTCACGTGACTTTAAATAAAGTTAATTCCACTTAATAATTTTTTTTACCCCCCTGAGGCTTCGCCGTGCTCTATCACTTTGCTAGGTAATGGAAATGAGATGAAAATGTGGCATGTGTCAGACTATCGGGAGTTTAGTCTAAGTGGGTAATTAGACATTAAAAATACACAGGTATAATATAACGTAATTGGATAATTGACGCACATTCAAGGTGCTTTAGGAACACAGGAGGTGTTCCAAGAACACAGGAGCTAAAGGGAGACAGCATTATACTCTAGATAGAGGCAGAAGTTGGAAGAAAAACACAGAAGGTCTAGTAGAAAGAGGTTTGTGATTATATCTCAGTCTGGCCATATGACAGACTGCAGAGTCAGAAGTGATTTGTTGCAGGAAGGGGTTTACACCCCTTGGATGTTCTGCTGCCTTCATATCCACAGAGCAGGCCCACCATCTCTTTCCCGGGCCCATCATCTGGAGCACAAACTACTCCAGGTTGCAGATGTCTGCAGAGTAAAACCACTAGAGAGGGCTGATTCTAGGGGGAGTGTATGTTAGAGAACCACTTTCGATACAATGCATCACAAAGTATAATTTTTAGGACAAGGCATTCTTCCATCTTTACCCAAATTTAAAAGTTTTGTTGAACATCTCTCTATAGTAAGTATATGATAGTAGATAGTAAATGAATTTTGAAGGTTTTTTTGTCGTTTCCCCCACACACACCCGAGTTCCTTGACCATCTAGAAGTCACAAACATGTAAAACATGCAAAAGAAAACAATAGGGCAAAGAAAGAAATGCAATAGAGATCTATGCCTTACAAGCAGATGTGCTACCCTGGTAGACTCACCCCTAGCAGATTACTATTTGAAACAGACTTCCATATCACATAGCTCATGCACATCTGAAAAGGCAAGTTTCCATTTCAAAATACCACAGTAACTCCCTCATTTCCAGAAATGACTCACCAATAAACACTTGGTGTTTCAAGAAATGCACCCTTACGCACAATCAAAAACAATACTGAGATGAATATGAAACTAAACACAGCATTATCAATAACCAATCAAATACATTACCAAGTGACATTCCAGTGGGAAATTTTCTGGGAAGGGAGAAATTGCTGAAGCCCTCAAAAATAAGGCCTCTGATTCTAATGAATGCACTGCAATTTGTTCTCTTTAAATAGTTAAGCAATACATTTTGTCATTAAATCTTGTGGAGCCGAATCTATTTCTTATACAGAATTTGTCAAAAAATCTCTTTCTACAATATGTTTGGAATAACACACATGAAAATATACTATCACTGGACATATACATATATATACATATATATATAGTAACGTATATGCTATTTGGTTTCTGACAATACATTTCTAGTTTGTTGGGTAATGGATTTATTTGAATCCTTTTAATATCTATTATTTACAATAATTCTTCACACAATGTATATGATATATTATAGGTTATATGATATATAAAGTATATTTACATATAAAAGTATATATACATCGTGCTAGTTATAAAATCTTATTTTGAATGGCATTTTCACAGTCAAGTATAATGGAAGAGTGAAACAGGAAGAATGAAAGATATTTATTGAATAGGCTTGAGAGTTCAGTTTGGTTATTCAGTATCTAGAGCAAGAACAAACCCAGTTGTCTACATTTTATTCAAAATCTTGTCTCCTGGAGCCAGGTAGATAATATGGGGGTTAAGGTGTTTGCCTGGCACAACTTGACCCCTGGCATAAAGCTGGTGTTCTAAGCACAGAGATGGGAGCCAGGTAGTGCCCAAGCCCCTTTCTCTCAAACTGCTGGAAGGAAAATGGCACTTTAATATGACCCTCAGGTGATTCATATGTTCACACTCCTTTAACAAGCAGGGGTGGGGGGGGGGGGAAGGAACCAATTTGAAAGAAACCTCCAAATAGCATTTACTTTTTCATTGTCCTGAGGTTGAATGAAACTGCAACTATAACCACTTCAAGTACCTATTTTAAATTTTGTGAAAGATTCTATGCTATTGTCCCAATCCAAGCATCTGTCAGTTTCTCTCAAGTCATGGTCAAAATATTGGCAGTCAACAGCCATGACTAGGCTGGAGTATCACTGTGCGTGATTTAGCATCTCCTTCAGGAAAGACCTCAAAGGCAACAACGGATCGGGCTTTCATTTGTCATCCCTCTTGCTCAATAACCCCAAAGAGAACTCACCCTGCCTTTGTGAAGGCCCCGTCCAGGGACATTCTGTACTTTCAACATTTCTAACTATCTACAGGCTGTGAATAACCTCATCACCACACCCCAGTTCACCCCCTACATCTTTATCCTCAGAGAATGAAGTATTCCTGATTCATTAGCATAGGAGCAAGGATGAGAATCAGTACCGGCTTCCTTCTGCTCCAGGAAATGGGGGACGGCCACGCACATCAGTAGTTCATGTGAATGCAGCCCACCTAAGCCTAACGGGAACAAGGAGCAAGTTAGCTCTCCCTCCAATAACTCCTCTCTCAATTACCATTCACCTTTGAGATTCTGAATGTAAGCAATTGTATGCCACATTACGGTCAAGTCTAAACAAGAGAAGGGAGAGGGCAAGCAGTGCAGGACCCACTGGCAGAGAAATAAAATATATCTTCTCCAGGTGCCACTGAGGGGCTTTCTCTACCAAGAGCGGGTTTTTTCCCCCATTGCTATAAACCTGCCCGTAACTTAAAAATTAAAAAGCAATCAGGGCCTCCCTGCTTACCCACCAGAATTGATATGCTTGAAAAATGTCAATTAAGCCCAGGAGCTAATTTTATCATGAGAACCGCTAATCAAAGAGATAAAGATCTTGGCACAGCCTGGAGTAAGGTGAAGAACCAAACACCCCTGTCTGGAGCAAGGCCAGGGGAGTGAGCGTGGAAAATTGAAAGAAACAGCTGTGAGTCCTGAGGGTGATATGGCTCCACTCTGGCACCTGAGGGAAGGGCAGCTGGAGGCTGACTGGCAGAGCGGATGAGCGTGCCCGGCACTCTTGGAAAGGTCTGCTCAGAGTAATAAATCACGGGTACAACAAACCAAGGTGCCCTGCAAAACTAGATGTCTTTTCTATATAAAACAAAAGATGTAGCACAGTATTGTATGAACCACTGGCATCCAGATTCTTTCGTTGAAAGACCTCCAGGTGCTTAATAATGAAAATAGGGAAAAACAAGGGATCCCTGTTGTTTTCACCAAGAGAGCATTTCACCATGATTTCACCTAATAATCTAGGTCACTAAGTGACATTTTCATGCCACAACAAAATAGATTATTTCAGGAAAAAACATATATATATGTATATATATATACATACATACATATATATATATATATATATATATATATTCCTTTTGCTATAATCATCTTAGCTTCATCAAAGACTCACTACAATGCCTGCATTTACAATTACCTCCAGTTCCAGGCCACCAAGTGACATGTGGAAGCCTTGTCTGGAGAAGCTCTGAAAGTTCTGGAGAGGACACAAGTTCCAACCTATGGTCCCTCACATACTTTGATCACATCTGAAGGACTGAGCAACACAACTAAACTATCAGTTTTGAAAACAAATGAAACCAAAAGTGTCAAAAAAGATTCTCACAACAGTGAATCCTCTGTCAATGACCTGATATCACCTGACATCTATAGAATCATAGCTTATTATTTTCCAACTTCAACAGTGGCCTGAAGTACAGATTTTATGTGAGGATAGGTTATGAATTAAAAAAAAATATGGAAATGTAATCAGTCAGCTCTGAAAATAAGAAGACCAAAGACAATGGTTCTCAATTCTACTGAAAAATTAACACAAAATGCATCAATTTTATAATATATAAAATTCTAACATGGAAAGCTGTTTGAATAGTGCTGAAACTTAAACTATTTTATTGGACCTATTGCCAACTATTAACATGTAAATTTAACTAAATAAAAGCATCATTTTAACATTAATCTTAGGTGAAATAGTCCATTATTAAAAAATCATGCATGCATGTTTATAGAAAAGCCCAAGTAGGTTTCTGCTGATACCAATACTACATGCTGCAGCAATGAACTGATCAGAGTTTTTGATTCTCTTAGCATATATTATAAAAGCACACTTAGGGAAAATTATTTTGAGATATTTAAAAATATTCACAGAAATGAAGATGAAGATACCTTAAGAATCAGAATTATTTGTTTGTTCATTTATAGGCATAGAACTACAATTCGAAACAGCTGTGACCAGCTGAATGTTAGAGTCCATTAAAAGCTAGAATTTAGTCTTTGAACTGCCAATTCTACTGAGACCGCAATGCATCTTGCACTAAATATAAAATCAATAGCTTATTGTATTTAGTCAGCCATAACTCTTCTAAACAATAAAAATTAATGCCAATACCATGGAAATAGATTAAATAATATATAAGTGTGTATTCTTATAAAACTGAATAAATGCATACTTATGACTCAATTTCATTCTTAGGTATCATTCTGTGAAAAACTGCATATTAATTTACACTGAAAGACTGACCAAGAGCTTCCACAGCAACATTTTTCAAATCGAAACTACTCAAACATTTACTAGTAGCACAATAAATTGAAAATATTCATAAAATGGAATAACAAACAGTAATGAAAATGAACCAGAGAAAATGCCAGAATAAGGACAAATCGCTTAATCACATGGCTGAAGACACCAGCCTCAGAAGTGTATTACCACCCAGACACCACCCCTGGGAGGGCCCTGGGGGTTCTCCAGCACGGCTGGGAGAAGGCAGCACCGGAGCCTTGGGACTGAGCACTGAAGGCTCAGTCAGCTCTGGCTGGCCTAGTATTGGCAGGAGTGCCCAGGGTGAACACTGCTTGGGAAGCATTCACAACCCCGAGTAAAGGGTATACATTAGGGTTTTAATTCTTAATATTTACATAAACAGCATACGCTCTTTCTGGACATAAATGTTCTAAGCAGGTAAATATGTGTTAAGTAGAGTTTAGGATATGCAGAATGTAGTTAGAATTTGTAATTACAGCCCTGCAATTCTCCAAGTGAAGGAGAAAGAGACTGCTCGCTCCTTTAGTCACTTCTCGAAACACAGGTTCAGGACCTCAAAAGCTGACTTTCATGTTCGCTAATTTCCAGTCAGACCTTGCTCTCTCAAGCTAAATATGAAACAACCAATGACTATGACTTGAAGTTCACATAAGAAAGCAAGCTGTCAGACTAGAGAGATAAGCCAGCAGGTATGGCACTTTCTATGCACATGGCCAACATGGTTTTGATCCCCAGAATCACATACAGTTCCCTGAACCAGGAATAAGCCCTGAGCACTGAGCCAGGACTAAGTCTTCAGCAGTGCTGACAGTGGCCCAAAATACAAATGACTGAAGAAAAAAAAAAGAAGAAAGAAAACTGCATCATTTTTCAATCCATCATTCTGGATATCACAACTACATGTTTTTTGTTTTTTAATAATCATCCTTCCATTAAAAAACCCAACCATCAACTTCACAAAACTCAAGACTTCCAATACAAATTCGGTTTTGCAATAAAATACTTTCAAATTTTTGATATAAATATGCAAAACCTTGTAGTTAAAACTAGACTTAAACTGCTTGTAACCTGTAAACTGGGATATCAGGACAAAAACTGAGCTGCATATTAAAGCAGAAAGAGAAATAATGAAAATAGGAAGCTCTATTTTTTTTTTTTAATTCACCTACATGAGGTGGAGCCAGACAGTCCTCTCTGGTTAGAGCCATCACAATGGTAGAAACACAAGGCTCATTGAGCTGAGTGCAGTTACCATCAGAAGAGCAGATCCAGACCATCCTGATGAGGCCAATTTAATGTTGAAAGTGACACCTATTACTAGAAGCAGGTACAAGTTCAGTTTTTCTAAGAGACACAGAGAATTATCTTAACAAATGACAGAAAGTGTCTTTCTCAAAAAACCTGAAACTTGCTGTATTGAGCAGAGACCAAGTAGTAATAGTTGATGTTTAAATTGGTTTTAAAAATACTTGGAAGTCTTATTTGAATCCTGGCTCTTTTAACTCTGATAAGTAACAAGCTGAAATATGAAATGGCATCAGTAGATACAATAAACATGTGTATTGTTTGATGTCTCTAAAAACAATACAAACTCACAGTGTCCAACAGTAATCTCTTTTCTTAAAGGTGTCCCTGCAGAATTATTAAATTTATCAATTAAATTCAAATCTGTCCAGAAATACAAATACTGGCAATCTATACTACATACATCCATTTGAAAAAATATAAGATGTTAAGTAATACTTTTAGATCCCCTACAATAAGTGATTCACAAAAAACATTTGCCCCTACAGACCACAATAAAAGTAATGTTATCATATCAAATTGCTTAAGGGCAAAAGCAGGCTGAATAAGGATGTAACTCTGGGTTTTCCCCTGGTGGCAGACAGAACCAGAAGTGAAGAGTTTTAGATAAAGGGTGGGGAAGGAGACTTCCTTTTTTAAGCCCCAAGAATGAACAGTCCTTTCCCTCTAATGTGAGTGACAAGAATTTAGGTAAACATTGAAGGTTTCAGTGATATTTGTAATTAAAATGTTAAAATCACATGATGGTCACTCAATACCTCTATTACAAACTACAACACCCAAAAGGAGAAAGAGCAGAAGGGAATGCCCTGCCACAGAGGCAGAATGGGGTAGTGGGGGATGGGGTGGGGGTGGTGGGAGGGATACTGGGAACATTGGTGGAGGAGAATGGGCACTGGTGGAGGGATGGGTGAACGATCACTGTATGACTGAAATGCAAACACAAAAGTTCATAAGTCTGTAAATGTACTTCACGGTGATTCACTAATAAAATATTTTAAAAAATATAAAAGGTGTTAAAATCTCCTGCCAGTGAACTTCTATGGGAGAAGGAGATGAGAGTTGAGTCATCAACGAAGACATTTATGCATTCATTTTGTTTTATCTGCAGGTAGGAAGGAAAGGTGGCCTCCTGGGAAGAGTAATAGGGATGGGTAACAAGAAACACCCAGATACTTTTAAACAGACAGAAAACAAAAAACAAAACAAAAAACCCAAACAGTTAAAAAAAATAGTTAAAAAAAAATCACCATTTTTTTGTTTAAATTATTGGCTCCAGGGATCAAACCTAGGGCATCATACAAGTAAAGTGTGTACTGTTTCACTAAGCCACACATCCTAGTCATACTTTTAAAAAGAACAGCAAAAGATTAAAATACACATGTGTACATATACTGTAGGATCCAATAAATAGCATATGTAGATGGAAAAATTAAATATATAAAAGTGATCAGAGTCATAATGATGGAAGAGTATTTATTAAACAAAAAAAGCTGGTACGGGGGACAGAGTCATAGTACAGCAGGTAAGGCATTTGCCTTGTATGTGATCTGTTCAGGTTCAATTCCTGGAACCCTATATGGTCCTCCTATCACTGCCAGGAAAAAGTGCTGAGTGCAGAGCCAGGAATAAGCCCTGAACAATGCCAGATATCCCCAAAACAAAACAAAACAAAAAAAAAAAAAAAAAAAAAGGAATGGTAGACAGCATGACAAATAATAAGAATAAACTTCTAGAAACTAAAACAAAAAACACGGAAAATATAAAAAACAATTAAAAGAAACACATTAGCCAAGAAATGGGGAGGGAGAAAGCAGAAACTTCTATACATGATTTATAAGAGAACCTTATGGAGAAGTTACTTTATGGTAGTTTTAACATTTTTATTGACTACACAGAATAAGCATATGGCAGATATAACTATTACATGTAAGACAAAAATTACATCACGATGTTTATTTTATGAATACCTTATATGAACACATCAGGTTCATCCACAACTATCCATCCAATAGGCAAAAAAAAAAGAAAGGCATTAAGAAATAACATTTTACCTATTTTATCACTAGATAGAAGGATTACATATATGACTTTTTCATGTACTTCTAAATTTTCTATAATAATATATTCACCTTATAATGCCATCAAAATACAATATGATTTTAAAGACTCTGGCTTAAGGTCTGGGGCAATTACAGCATGCAAAATGTGTTCTCAGAGTAAACAAGATCTCGACCAATTACTCCTCCCCATGTACACAAACTCAAGTAGGAATCAGGTCAGTATTTTCTTAAAGGTATTATGATTGAAAAATCTACCCCAAAACAGATTCTCATCATATCTGAAATTTTATAGTCTTAAAAAATTGTATGCTATGTTAAAATAATTGAATAATTGACGTTACTATTTACTATGGTGTCTGTTATATATCTATACGTTTTCTAAATGATATTCCCAAAGAACTGATTCCTCCAGAAGGAGGTATCAAATAGATTTATATCAATCTATTGTATCAAATAAGTGTATCAAATAGATCTCCATGATAAAAAGAGTAAACAAGGTAGCACTGTCATCCCATCCCGTTGTTGATTAATTTGCTTGAGCGGACACCAGTAACATCTCCATTATGAGATTTACTGTTACTGTTCTTGGCATATCCAGTACGCCATGGGTAGCTTGCCAGGCTCTGCCGTGCGGGCGGGATACTCTTGGTAGTTTGCCGGGTTCTCCAGAGGGACAAAGAAATAGAACCTGTGTTGGCCACCTGCAAAGCAAACAGCCTACCCACTGTGCTATGGCTCCAGTCCCAAAATAAATAAATAAATAATAAAATTATTGGTATTTCCAAGAAACCTAAAAAAGTGTATGAATGACCTGTAGTTAAGGAATCAAGTAGCAACAGTTTTCTTTCAAATTTGTTGAAAATACTAAAAAACTATCTACAATCAAAATAAAAAATTTGTAATATGCAGAATTTGAAGATCAGAATTTTTATATTCCTGCTTTCTACCAATATTCCAACATACTATATAGTACTCAAATGCTGAGTAATGCTGCATTAAAATGTGATGCTACTTAAATTTAACCAATGCCTGATAGCAAGGTAGTACATAAGAGCCTGAAATGTACAATTTTGTCAGTTGATAAAACAATACTAAATTAGTATATGAAAAGTAATCTACAGATAGATATGTAAATGGATACAAGGTGGAGACTATACTTAGAATTCTAAAATAGGCTAAGTCAAATCCTGGAAATGCTCTGCCATTATTCAATATTAAACAATGGTCCTGGTCTTGTTAGGGCCTCATTCTTAAAATGATTGTAACAGTAATGCCATTATTATCTACTATCCCTAATTTAATTACCTACTATCCCTACTGATAAAAAGAGTAAAGTATTAACAAATATCACAAAAATAATTCTCTTAAAATTTCTTTTCCAAAGAATATCTATATAGTACCTTTGAATCAAAATCATTTTATCAATACATTTCTTCCATCCCAAATGCAATGTGACTGCTCCTTCCACCAAGAGGTGTATCTTACTGTGGCTCCATCCCTGGAATCATGGCTTGATCACGTGATCTGATTCAGTCAATGAATCATTTGTAAATGTAAGAGAAACATAAGTTTACAAAGCTTCTGTGCACTGGTGGGTCCCTTACTGGCCTCTGGGAACCCTTATAAGATCAGAGAAGTCCTTGAGATGAAAGACTCACTCAAAAAAGTGCTAACCATCCCGCTGAGGACCAAGAGACACAAAGTGAGGATATCACACACAATCTAGTCACAGCTGAGTAGCTAAGGCCACAGAAACAGCCCTTCCATTTCAACAAACCAGGATAAAGAATTCTTTCAGCTCACTAGGATTACTATGTAGCAAAAACAAAGTAATAAAGACAAGGAGTAGTAAAGATTGTAACCCTATCTGCAAAGCACCTAGCACAGTATCTGGCATCTATGGTTATGTGGTATATGGTTAGCATCTTATTGTTTACTCTGGGTCCTTCAGTGCATTTGAAAATCCAGAATTTTAAAAAGCACTGATGAGTGAGCTTTCCCTCTAGTTATGCTGGAATAGACTGAAAATTTGAATTTTTCCAGTATCTGTTCCTGCTGATTCAGTTGTTTATAGATGATGTTTTTGCAAAATAAAACATCGAGACTTCATCTTTACCGTCCACTCCATCCATTCTACAAACACTTCGGAAGCAAACCCTATACTCATGAAGGTGCTACGCAAACAGCTACAGAAAGATGGCAAGTGTTGTAAGTGAAAAAATATAGAGGGGCTGGAGCTGGTAGGGCATTTGCCTTGCATGAGGCCAACCCCAGTTCAATTCCTAGGATCCCATATGGTCCCCCAAGCACTGCCAGGAGTAATTCCTGAGTGCATGAGCCAGGAGTAACCCCTGTGCATCGTGCATCTAGGGATGTGAGGCAAAAAAAAGGGAGGGTATAAAATGTGGTTTGAGGGATGCTCAGAGAAAGGCCTGTGACAGTTGGGGTTTGAGGAAGTTAGAAGCTCTGGGCTGAAGAAAAACAACTACCCTAGCGCTTCACACTGTTCTGTAAGTAGTAAGAACATATGTGTTTCCAAAACATATCCATCTAGTTATTCTAAAATATTCCGCCCTTCTATGACATTCAGGAAATTTTATTTCCAAATAACTTCTCAAATTTCTATTCTTCCTATCAATTTTATTGCTAAAGTGTACTTTGCAATGTATATCCTATTGTTGTATCTCCAACTAGATTAGCAAACATCTCTTAAAATATGGGCCATGAAATAAACACAAGCATTTATAATTCCTGCTATAAAAATAACATGTACAAACAAAGCCAACTCATTTCAGTTGTTTTATCTCTTGCCTAATTTGCTTCCAATAGAGTGTAAGCAAATACTAAAACACATGAAATTTTAATTCTTTCTTCCTGTACTAACTAAAGTAATGACTGAATCTTGAACTTTCACATTTCCACAATATCATCTCTAGAGATTACACTTAATCATTTTCTGAACAAAGCAACCAAGGAACCTAATTTTGTGGGTAGCTCTCACATGTTAAAATCTATACATTTATTTAAAAAAGTGTGCTGTCCCTAGTGAAAACATTTGACTCTATGCTAGAGAAGTAACTTACCCTCTTACATACCACCTCATGCAAAAAAAGACAGAAGTTGGCAATAACTCATCCGCCAAAGGGGGGAAAAAAAAAAAAGCTTAGAATCACTTCTACCACTGCTCTGCAGCCAGGGATCACTCCTAGCAGTAGTCAGGGGACTATATGCAATGCCAGGGATTAACTGGGGTTGGCCAAATGACTTGTTTTACTGTCTCTCTGGACCTTACTTTGATATTTTGTAAGTTCCCCATGCTCACAGTAACAGCCTAAAATGAAATCAAATACTCTCGGATATGATCAAAATCCCATACTGGTTAAGTTCCCCAAATGATTCCCAATTCCAAATTTAAAACCACTAAGAGGATCTTCAGGTACCTTCTAGCCAGACAGTAGTTCCCAGAAGAGGTCACACATGAGAACCACCTGTGGAGCTTGTGGAGGAGATCACAGCCAGCGCTCACCCTACTCAGAGCCTGACAGGGCATCAGAGCCCTGCTGCTACTTTCAAACATCTTCTAAATCAGGGATTCTTAAACTTTGTAAGCTCATGGTTCCCTTTGGCCTAACATAAAAAAAAAAAAATGCAAGAGAGGAGAAAAGAGCCAAAAACATTTCAATTCACTATGTAGTTTGGTTCTTAATTTTTGGATGTTCAGAAACTTTTTACTGATCAGAAACTTTTTAGTGTTGTCAAATTTTTCACTATCCCTTCAATCCCTTATAGGACGCACAGTCTAAGAGGCTAGGATCTAGATGTGCAATGCATCAAGTCCCAGTTTATAGACAAAGAAAGGCTGAAAACTGCTCTGCCATCTCAGTTAGCAATGCTAGTCTGTGGAAAAGAATGCAGGCCGGGGGTCAGTCCATAGAGTAAAATGGTTGAAGAATGAGGCTCTAGAGTCTAACAACTGAGAATCTGTTAAGAACCATACTTTAAGAGCAACGAGACAGTGCCACAGGCTTAGTACCTGCTTTGATGAGGTCAGCTTAGACACTTGTCAATGCATGATCCCCAACACTGCAGGTGCAATCCCCCTCAACACAGAGCCAGAAGGAGTCCCTGAGGAATATAGGGCATGACCCCGTCCCCTCCACAAAAAGCAAAAAGATACATATTTAATATACAAGAAAATAACTTTAGAATCTGTTCAATGGCTAGTACTTACCTAGTTATAATAGACTAATCAACAACATGGTGGAATTAAATACCAATTTCAAGAAAAACAAAATATACATAAAACCACTCATTCCAATCCCAATGTCTGAGCCAACGCAATATCCCAAGGATATTTGCCTATCAATAAATCTAGAACAAATCTTTGACATGATCAAATTTAGCAAAATACTGCACACGTCAATTTGATAAATAAACATAAAAACTGTGACAATGTTGTGAACTTTATTTTAAACAATTGCTGGCATATTTGACTTATCAACCAACAACTTAAACAGTGACAGAAAAGTTAGATATTACTGATAGATTAAAAAAAAAGTCTTTGATATGAGCCAGGAGATAATACAGTATTCCAAGCCTACTACCAGTACCACAAGATCCCCTGAGCATCACCAGTACAATTCTGGAGGCCCCCACCATCCCTGGATTCATCTAGAGAGGCCCCTAATACTATCAGGCACAGCCCTGTAGACCCCTTCTCCAGCACTGTCAAAGTGGCCCAGGAAATCTCCAGAATCAAAAGGCCCGAGCAGTAGCAGCATCTGGCATGAAACTACTTGCCGGCTGGGAACAAATGACTGGTGTGATTTCCAGGTATTCTGATAACTGATAAAAGGCAAAAAAAAAAAAAAATGGGGGACTAGAGAATTAGTACATTGGGCAGGGTACCTGCCATGCTTCAATCCACCCTAGGTTCAATCTCTGGCACCTTATATGGTCCCCTCAGAACCGCCAGGAGTGATCCCTGAGAGCAGTGTCAGAAGTCAGTTCTGTGCATGGCCAGGTATGGCCCCAAATCAAGCAGAAACAAAACAAAACAAAACAATCAATTTGGTAAAGACCTAAAACATACACATAATCCTTACATGTTTAATAAGTTTTTCTGAAAAATAAACTTTAATCATTCATGATGTGAGCAGACAAAAAGCCAGGTGTTAAAAAGAATACATCCTTCCTCTGGCACTGAAATATTGCCTTATTAAATGAAAAATAATCTTTAAAGCACACAAGAAAGTATCATAAAAAGAAGCAGCAGCCATTATTAACACATAAATGGTCTATAACTTTAATAGCTTGCAAAACCCCAGGTACAGGAGACTAAAATGTTACATAGTCACTGTGTCAAATAGCATATATATGAAAGTGGGAAAAGATATTAGATTTTAATGAGAAAGCATATCATATTTACAATATTTTAATATATTATAGACTACTTAAGATTGCTTAGCTACTTAAAGGATAATGAATTCAAAGTTTCAAGTTGAGTAATCCGCTAACAAATGGCTAGTCAAATGAGTCACTTAGCCTTTAAGAGCATATTAAGCATTAAGACAGGTTTGAACAATTTTTATTTTATTAAGAATTTTGTGGTGCTTAACCCCATTACTGCATTAATTTACATAAATTGTCCCCCCCACCCCCTTTTCATCCTCTGTGGCAGGATAAACAGCTAAGGCACGTCCTCTAACAGGCCAAGCCTTGCCTTCCACCCATGCTGCAGCTAGCTTTGCACTGTGCAGTGACTGCCATTGTTTTCTTAGGGACAAGACACAGCTCTAGGCTAAACAACTACAAAAAATAACAAAACATTTGTTATAACTCCTGAGGCTGAGAATTAAAACATTCATTTCCAGGGTGTGGGTGGTGGTTCAGAGGTAAAGCACAGTTCTTGGGAGTGTAAAGTCAGGAATTCAATCCCTCACAGGTGCTCACGGCTGTTTGCCCCCTGCTTCACCCCACGCTGAGGCATATACGCCTAGTAAGATCCTGGCTCTTTTACCAGTCATAATCCTGGGGCTACTGGTAATTTCTGCCCTGCACTGCACTGCAATCAGGAATATCCAAGAAGCATAGCTAAAGGGTGGAGCCCCAGGCAAGCATTCCAATGAAAAAGATGGGCAAGCACTTTACCAGGAGTACAACGCCCGGAAAGCATATGTGAGTAAACCTAGCAAGACCAGAGAGCAATATAACCAGAATATGTGTGTAGGGCTATAACCACCAGAACGAAGTGAGCGTGGCATTGGAGATAATCTCAGTCAAGTGTGTGGACACCCAAACATGAGCAAAAGTGTGTGCAAATCCCCACTGGGGCAATAACATCAATGAAAGGGAGGGAGCAAGGGAAGAGGATTTCTTTAAAAATATGTTTCAGGAGCCAGAAAGATAACATGAAGGGGTTAAGGTGCTTCAAATCCTCGCCACCACAATGATCCCTGAAGCAGATAGATCTCCTGAACACAGAACCAGGAATATGCCCTGAGCACTGCAAGATATGCCATAAAAACTTAAAAAAAAAAAAAGTTTCAGAAAAGCACGTTCAAGATTTCACCTGTAAACAGGAAACTGTGAGCTGTAATCTCAGAGAAAATAGAGAAAGACCTTAAGGGGTTTTGGGGAATATTAAATTGCCTGGGGAGTAAGAGAAAGTAGAAACATTCTTCAAATATACAAAGGAAGTTATATGTATTGAGTCACAGATGATAATTAGTATCAATTTCCAAAAATAACTAGCTGAATCCAATAACTAATTTACAAGGTAACCAACTTCTAGAAGCAAGTCACTAAAGTGACAAAAATCTAAAGCAGTTTTAAGCCACATCTATGGACTGGCACTGATCAGCAAGTATAGAAAAACTGAAGAATGCTCTAAGTAACACAGGGAGAAAGAAATTAACACACCCACACTGTGTTGGATGTTTCCTTCCAGTTCTTCATTATTTAGCCTCTGCCTCTCCACTTCCTACTGCAAGATGTACATCAACAATTTGTAGCTTTGAAGATAGGTGGTACTTCTTCAGACCTCAATGGACTTTTTCATTCTTCCGTTTTTTGTTTTTTGTTTTTTGTTTTTTAAATCCAGTCCTCTACTTCCTTATTTCACTAATTCCTCTTGGACTAATAATGGTTTGTTGTAATATTGGCATACATCTTTCTGAAGAAGAAAAATTCATTAGCTAAACATGAACCTTAAAGCTGTATATTAGTAAAAACAAGGTTAGGAATTATAGTAGATTTTCCAATTAAAAAGAGCATAAGGTCTATGTGTGTGTGGAAAATATGAAATTAAAGACCCTGAGTACCAGTACAGGTTCCAAGGGACTCTCAGCCACAACAAAAAGTTGAGGAAAAATGTTTACATGGCTAGAATGGTTTTATAAAAAGCATTCACTGACCCTGTGTTTGGGGAGAAAGGTCAGATGAGGCAAGAAGATATTTAGCTAGATCTAGCTAGACATATTTTTGAGCAATGTTTCAGAATGCATCAATCACCAAAGCATTTTATATTAGACATGTATCAGTGAACTCTTTTAAATTAATTGCTTCCTAAATTTCTAAGACCGTAAAATTTTTAAATTAATTTCTTCCTAAAACAATTTCTAAGACTGTAAAATTTTATTTAATAAGGGGAAAATTAACAAGTTAGCAAGAGAATAAACATGAATAAAGATGTGAATACTTCTTGGAATTGATTAACACTTTAACATAATATTCAATTATACCATTTTGGTTTAATAGCTTTATTCTAATAGGACGATTTTTTGGCTTAGGTACCAAAGCAGGTAACACTAAAACTGTAGTGGTAATAAAATTAATTTATAAAGAAATCAGCAAAGGTCTTTACCAGCAGGTGCTAACAAGCATTCCATTATAGTTTTCATGCATAGTCATTTAGTCATTTTATGTATGAATTTTGGTTACTGAAAGCTATTCACTGAGCAAGTAATTCCAGGTAATTTGCTAGTTGTGATTATTGTAATGTGTAATTTTTAGTTGTGATAATTACACAAGAGATTTAGAATACACACTTGTAGAATAATTATGGAACCTCTATTTATATCTTAAGGCTCAGTATCTAAGGGAAAGAGTCTGAATTTATGAGGTTTGAGATTTATTTTCCAAGCCCCTACTGAGCTACACTTGTAAGGCAATGTATGTGTCTCCAATTCCTCACTATCACTGCTACAAGCAATTAAATACAGCTCCTTTTAAAGTATCAAGAGCACCACAATGACACTCAGTGTTTATTATCACGAAGTGAATTAACTTCTTAGAATTTCAAAAATTTCAGTAAAAAGGAGCCCACCTCAAAGCTCTCTATTCTTGCTTTCCTTCTCTCAGTTGAAAACCAGCCTAGATGGGGCATAGATTGTAAACTGGTTCAGCCTAATTGGAAAAAATATGTTTCTAAACACACTCCCAGTCAGGGATATGTGTGGGAACCAAACACACATATCTTGTGCGAACAAGATCTGGGTTCATTAGTAGCACCAAGATAACAATCACTGTATCACTGTATCACTGTCATCCCATTGCTCATCGATTTGCTCGAGAGGGCACCAGTAACGTCTCCATTGTTGTTACTGTTTTTGGCATATTGAATACGCCACGGGCAGCTTGCCAGGCTCTGCTGAGCAGGAGAGATACTCCCGGTAGCTTGCTGGGCTCTCCGAGAGGGGTGAAGGAATCGAACCCGGGTCGGCCTCATGCAAGGCGAACGCCCTACCTGCTGTGCTATGGCTCCAGCCCACAGAAAGTATAGTAATAGCAATTAAAGTCTTAAAACATAAAGTTGATTCTTTTTAAATAGTTCCAAACAAACCAATCAATTTAGTGCATAGCTTACTTATTACTTTGACGCTCAGGAAAAACGAACAAAGTCAAGAATATTACCTAAATTTACCCTGTGCTATTTATTTACTTTTTTCCCTAAGTATAACTGGAACTTGTCTCTACTTTCGGCTTACTTTCAAGTTCATTTAAGTTACAAACTTACAATAAAAATGCATTATGATACTGTCTAAGCAAATCAGGGTTTAAGGATGCTATTATATGTTAAAAAAAAATCTCAGAGAAAGAACTGAAAGGAGTGGGTACAAATGCCGCATGTAAATTCTACCAAATATCCCTAAGAGAACCCTGATCTACACATGAGCATTGAACATCGAATATATCAAATTAAATCTAAGCAAACCCAGAAATTCTAACTGCTGCCTACAGAAGTAGAATTTTTGTAATTAATACTCTTATAAACAAAATTAAACAATAATCTCCTCAATGATCTGAAACACTGTATCATAATCAAGAGTCTACAAAGTATTACTTACATGTCCAGGAAACAATCCAAATTACTATACATATAAAGAAACATATGGCAAAGAAAGCAAGTCTTTGTGAGATGCAGAGGTTCAAGTTGGCAGGTAAAGATTTTATTTATTTGAGTTTATTTATTTGTAATAAGTCTCACAACGGAGACATTACTGGTGCCCGCTCGAGCAAGTCGGGATGACAGTGACCGTGAACAGTGATATTTATTTGTTCATTTTCGCTTTCTTTTGTTTTGAACCATACCAGGCAGTGTTCAGATGGGTTACTTTTGGTTCTGTGTCCAGAGTTTACTTCCAGCAATGCTCTGAGGATCCTGCAGTTCCAGGGACCCGTCTCCTTCATAAAAAATGTGTAGATTTCAGCCCTCTGAGGTATCTCCCCAGCCCAGAAGTGAAACATTCTCAAGCAGAGATCGATAATTTTGCTCAAGATAGAAACATCGTACTACTAATAAATAGGAAACAATAATAATAACAACGACAACAACAAAAACAACCACCTATTATTATATGGCCAAGAAATTCCATCTGGACATATTTTATTTTAAAAATACAGATTTAAAACATGGTCATAAATTCATTGCAGTGCTATTTATAATAGCTCGCTCTGTTTGTGGTACCAACCCTCCTTTGATTCCCTGCATTGTCTGAATCCAAGCACAGAGACCATAATAATCCCCATGGGATTATTTGGGCCATACACAATGACAGGTATGGCCCAAACCCCACTCCCCAAAAATCTGATACAACCTACATACTACTATGTACTACATATACTATATACTATATCTATGATACAGAATATGGTGCTTTATACCATTATACTGCCTTCTCTTAAATACGTGCTTAATTCAAAATATACTTATCCCTCAGTGAAGTTATCTGTACTCCAAATCTGCTCTGCTCTCCATAGCCTGTACCACATAGCAATTACGAACAGTGTAACATTTCGATCTATCTGGCTTTCCCTTCAGTCGTTTTTAACTATCTCCTCTGATATGATTTAAAAAAAAAAAAGAACAAAGGAGAGGGATTAAATAAGAACAAAACAAGGAAAAAGAGAAAAGAAATTTGTTTTGCTTTTGGACTACAACCAGAATCACTCTGGCAGAGGTTGAGATGCCAGAGACAAAACCAAGGGCATGCAAGGCCTTAATCCAGTACTGTGTAGAAACACATACATAAAATCTGTTTTGTTTCTAAAAGTTCAGAAACACAAAGGTTTATATATATATGTATGTATATATATATACACACATATATATATGCTTCTGTATATGCTCAAATCTTTTACGTAGAAAAGTACACACTTTACTCTATGAAGGTAATTTCAGGAAATAAACACTTCTCCAGGGCAGATAGCTATACTTTCAACTATTCAACAAACTCCACTTCAATGCAAAGGTAGAATTTTTTATTTCATTTAAGACTCATCAAATCAGCTCAAAACAGGGCAGATAATATGTGTGAGATCTGTCTCTATCTATTATCAGCAAGCGGATATTCTTTTTAAAGGTCACAGAGATATGATAACTCTCACCCCTTCTCTAAATTTTGACAAGTAACTAGCTAAAAAGAAACTTAAGAGAAAATAGATACGCCACAGGAAGCAGCATGTGCTAAAATAGATTATTTTTACTTTTAAGTTAAAACTTATTAGAGAGAATGTTCAAAAAAAAAAGGTACCCCTGGAAATGGAAAATGGAAATGGAAATGGAAAAACTGCTAACATACAAGTAAATAGTACAGAAAAATTATCAGAATTTGAAAAGCGTAAATCAAATCAATTCCAGTTATAAATTATGTAAAATATTCATCTTTACTTAATTAATTTATTTAAACAACTCACTTGCATCATAAACCTAAAAACAGAACCATATGATTTACTAAGCATTGCTAGTGAGCTAGTGAGCAGGTAAGAGACAGAACCAAGATTCATTTAGGCTCACTCACTGTAATGAATGAGTTACTTGTGATTAGCACATTCCAAATTTAATATTTAAGTCAATTAGAAATGATAACAGTATTTCATATATTTATCTAGAAGATAACATCATTTGGAAACTTGGAGTGATAAAATAAAATTCACAAAAATTAACTGTGCAGACAATTTTGCAGAAAAATCTATCACTTTCCAAAAAATCAATTTTGCATGAAAAAAATTATGACACGTAGAGATATACTTTATTATCGGCAATTCAATTATTGCACTAAATTAGCTATGTAATCTTGTAAAGAATTCTAGGTTTGTATATAGTTTCATTAAGCATTTTTAGTAACCCAATGTCTGGTTTATTTGTTAAACAACATCACAGTTTCCATAGAAATACAATTAAGGTGAAACAATTTCACTTTCTTTCACAAAAGAAAGACAGAACAAAGTACAGTGAAAAGTTAAAGATAGAATAGAAGTCTTATTTTCTTTAAAGAAACAAGTCAATTGAAATCTTTTCCAGATTATACTGTAATACAAGAATATTCACAAAAATATTATTGTGTTTTAAATAATATCTAACATTTGATTTCATTTGAGTGATTTAAATATAAAACTGGAAAAGTCTTTAACAATTTTGTAGTGTAGCTTGATCATTGTACAAATGAGTAAGAAAGTCAAAAAACTTGTCTGACATTATACAACTAATAGAAAGTAGAACTAGGTCTCGAATCAAAATAGTATCTTAATCAGCTTTGAGAGATTTCAGATTCTAAGATCAAATAATAATGCTGTGTGTCACAAAAGTTAAAACACACACACACACACACACACACACACACAGAAACATACAATAAGTAACCACCTGAGGAGATTCACTGATTCTACCATTCTTTCATTCATTGGGTATTTCTTAGTTCACAATCAGCCATGAACACTTCTGGACAAAAGTTTAGACAGAAATGTATCACTGTATCACTGTCACTGTCATCCGTTGCTCATCAACTTGCTAGAGTGGACACCAGTAACGTCTCCATTGTGAGACATATTGTTACTGTTTTGGCATATCAAATATGCCATGGGTAGCGAAGTACTCTTGGTAACTTGCCGGGCTCTCAGAGAGGGGTGGAGGAATTGAACCCAGATCAGCCACATGCAAGGCAAATGCCCTACCCCACTCTGCTACTGCTCCAGCCCCCACAGTAAGTGAACAAATAGATGAAGAGTCAGATGGAAACAAATACATATGTTAAGTTTTGAAAAAATGATTTTGATTCAATCATACTCTAAATTGGGCTGGAGCAATAGCACAGCAGTTGGGCATTCGCCTTTCACGCGGCCGACCTGAGTTCGATTCCTCCACCCCTCTTGGAGAGCCCGGCAAGCTACCGAGAGTATTGAACCCACGCAGCAGAGCCTGGCAAGCTACCCGTGCGTATTGGATATGCCAAAAACAGTAACAATAAGTCTCTCAATGAGAGACGTTACTGGTGCCCGCTTGAACAAAATACTCTAAATTACTATAACAAAATTAGAGGCATAAGGAATAAATATAGAAATAACACAATTTCAATCTATAAAAAAGCTCAGGAAAAAAAAGGAACCATCCACTGAATTTAATCACACAAAATTATTAATGCAGTGCAAATGACAACCATTACTTAAAAGTTATGTCCAGAATCATTTGATTTCTATGAGGAAACCTAACAGTTGGTAGAGCATTAGAAGGCAACCATGTAACCAACTCGCCGTGATACTCTTTGTAATAGGCATTCACAAGTCTAATGGAACTTCCCGACTTTTATTTTCCTCTAAGCATATGTACAGTGTATCGAGAATTACAATCAAAATTACCTAAAGCAAACTAGAAAGAGTTTGTTTGAAAATATCAGTGGTCGTTAGTTGTTGGTGATGGGAGAGGAGGGTGAATGGGCAGCACACAGAAGTACACCAGAGTGAAGAATATGTCATTTATTTGTTCAAACCCACAGACTGGATAAAGTGAAGTCTGATACAAACAAACTAAGGTTTCAGAATGGTTATGTGCTAAAATAGTTCATAAATTATAACAAATGTGTTATTTTTATTGAGGTTACTGCTAATAAGAGAGGCTGAATGTATGTGGACAGAGAGTATATGAGAGATCTCTGTACCTTCCCTCCAATCTTGCTAGAAATCTAAAACCTCTACAAAGCAAAACCAATGAACAAAGAACCTTACCACTACACTGTGTATTACGTACACTCTAATATATCTACTGAAAAGTCAGCTTTACTATTATTTATGGATAGTGGAATCATAAAGTCAGGGACTGCGGGATAGGAATGTGTACAGATCCCAGACAGACCACTTAAACTGACAAACACTGCTCTTATTGTTTTCCCCTGCAAATTCTGGTTGGTTCACTATTTTCTCAAATAGATGAGGACCCAGACAGGGCAAAGGTCATATACACTGTTTAATGGCATATGGCAAAACAATAAAGCAACGTTAAACTACACATGTGGTTTTAATGTCCTCTTATCATGCTTTTGAAATGGGGATTCGGTGAAAAATGAAGACGTGACATTTAGAAACAGAGAATCAGCACTCCCTAATAACTAAATGCAAGCAAGCACAGCAAAAATAGCAACCTAACATTCCTAAAGAAGCACATGTTTGTAGACAGTAGAATAAAAAAGACACTTTAAACTCACCACTGACCTTACAAAGTCGAAATATAAGTTTAATACTCCACCAAGTACTGAAAGCACACACCCAGAAATGCGCTTCAAGCCTTGCCAGGATTCTACAAATTAAGTGAAACTGGTTTTGTTATGGATTTCTGCCCGTTTAAAATCAATGTCTGTCTGAAAATAGAGCCAATTCAGACACTCTATTGGGAAATGTTTTTCCCTCATTTTTTCAATGAAATTAATGATACAGCTTACATTTCTAATGATAATCACTATTCTCTTATTTTATAACTAATGTTTCTGGACTCCAAATCTTACCCCAAAATTCTTGTAATAATTAAAATAATCAATTAAAGTACCCAGAAATACTTTTTTTGAATGAGATTTATTTAACAGTTTGTTTTATTTGCTTTCAAACATATTTAGGGGAAAGGCTGGAACGATAGCACAGCGGGTAGGGCGTTTGCTTGCACACGGCCTACCCTGGTTCAATTCCCAGCATCCCATATGGTTCCCTGAGCACCGCCAGGAGTAATTCCTGAGTGTAGAGCCAGGAGTCACCCCTGCGCATCGCCCAAAAGAGGAAAAAAAAAAAAAACATACTTAGGGGAGAAAATGGAGTGGAAGGAGAGGCAGTGTTCAGGGGAGTATCCAGGGCCCATCATTAAAAGGAATTTTTCAACTGAGCTACAAACCCCGGCCACTTTTGCTCGAAATTCTTAGGAATCACACACTTGAGATGACAAACTACGTTCTACAATACTCTAGTCTAGTAAATTTAATAAACAAATTACAAACTATTGTACAGAAATAAATTGAGCTCAGGGAAGAAATAGTGCTCATGAAGAATCAACACCTGATATTTCCTGGAAACACTGATTGCACATTGATAATTAAAAACTTTAAGTACATCATAGGTATAAGTTTAAAATATTCTACAGCATAGAGCCTTGAGAAACCACGTTTAAAGCCCATTAAGTCTCTACTTTTATTACTTCTCTTTATTATCAAAGCAATTAGTTAC
Organism: Sorex araneus; assembly: GCF_027595985.1. NCBI lineage: Eukaryota > Metazoa > Chordata > Mammalia > Eulipotyphla > Soricidae > Sorex > Sorex araneus. The sequence continues at coordinate 154,709,897 of NC_073303.1, read as the reverse complement.
CAGAAGAAAAGCATTAGCAGATATGTATGTGATTAAAAACATTTCCCTTTTTATTCTACTCCAAGTAATTAAAGAGTAGTTTCAGGAAACCTTAATTAGGCCTTTCTCTGAATATTACAGAATTCCTGCTGGGCAAAACCAAAAGTAGGACTTTAATTCCCATTTATGACATGAATTCAAGTCACTAAAACTACAGTTTCTGAGTTTGTCTGAATACAGTTTTTAACATCTTTCGATATAGGACTATCAGTGACATATAGGACTACTAAAGCCACATGGAATTTAGAATCAATTTCCTCTGCTCATGGCTTCAAGAACAATGCAAGTCACTAAAGCAAGTTTCTGTTTTTGTAAGTTTCTATTTTTTTTATCTTAAAAATGATTGTCAATGAACTATAGAAATGATCCCTTAAAGTAGAATCTTGAGAGGCATTTGTGGAGGTAAGTGGACACTGGTGAAGGAATTTGTGTTGAAGCATTGTACGCCTGAAACCCAGTCATGAGTAACTTTTATTTTTATAATTAAAATAGCTATTTTTATTATAAATATGACTGTAATGGGCCAAAGCACTATGGGCACTTGCTCTGCATGTAGCCATCCCAGATTCAATTTCTGGCACCACATATGATCACTTGAGCCCAGCAGTTATGATCACTGAGAGCAGAACCAGGGTAAGCCCTGAGCACAAGTAGGTATAGTTTAAAATACCTGAAGACAAAAATATACTGGCAAAAAGTAGTATACACACAAAATCAAGTAAGAACAAAATAATGCAGGACTGGAGAGATCTGAATAAGCTGTGAGGAAGATGCCAATGGCTGTCTCCTGCAACTGAAACTGTGCTATAGACCTGCAAGATACCAGCACTGAGAGAGAACATGTGACATTTCAAAATGGCTGAAACGGAAGAAAAAAAAGGTTCCTTTGATAAGGAAAATCCCATTATTCCATTCAATTCTAAAATTATATAACACTATAAAAATTACCTTTTTTTTAATACTTGGTTCCCCTCCCTCCCATTTCTTCTTAGACAAGTCTGCTGTTCTGTTGTAGCATGACACTGTAATTGTAATTGCATCTTATGGTTCTGCTGGGATTTTAATTGGTCCCTATAATGTATGGCCCCTATTCATATCCACATTACTTTTTGGATAATAGAAAGAAAAAAAAGGAGAATTAAAGAAGAAAATAAGAAAGAAGATGAAAGGATGCTGGTGAAAATTTTAGCAAATATATTTTCTCAAACCCATCCAACACTCTTTCAACAAATATTTACTGAGCACTCATTGTGCTCACTGCTTCTATGTCACAGCACAGAACAACAGGGAATAAAAACAAACCTAGACATATTACAGTAATTAAACAGTTTACAGGACAGTGGGAGAAAGGCAGGAAGCAAACTACCATGCAAGAGAAAGCAGCACAGCAACGATGCCAATGTCTTTCTTTAAAGGAATAGGACCTAGAGAAGCTTTACTCACCCATGGATCATATTGCACCTCTGGGTTCCAGAGATATTCTAAGGGGGTCAACATTTGAAATTTTCATATTTGGGGGACATAACAATAGCAGTAAACCCACATTTAGTATGGAAGAGTAGGACAGTTGGTGCAAAAAGGTTGAAAAACACCAGCCTGGAGTAATAAATTGAAATCACTGATAATGAAAGGAAGAAATGAAAGCACAAGGCAGGAATGGCAGGAATGATCATGAGCCAAAACACTGACTAAAGATAACAAAGGAACTGTGAGGGCTTGAAAAGGATCAAGTATGGATGCAACAAAGAAAGGCTAAATCTGGTCTGAGATAAAATGAGAAGTAGTAAGATGCAGACTCAGGAGGACTTAAAAGGTTATGTCTAAGATGCGTGTCCTGCTATGGATTTGAGACCCTTATTCTTTATTCTTCCTATTTCGATAAAAATGCAACAGGATAATTGGTAAGCTTCACCTTGACTTACCTGAAATGAAACCAGTAAGAACTAACCCTAATGTCTTATTTCAATGTAGTTATCTTAGGCAGTCTTATCATTTTTTCTCTTCTCTAATGGAAATAAAATTATCAAGCTCATTTACATCTCAAAGCTTCTGAGACAAGTGAACAGCAAATTTCATTTTAAAGACAAAACAAAGGATATATACTCAAAAATGGTATCTCAAAAATCATTAGAAGTAACCTATCTGAATAGAATGACCAAGTTCTAAATTGGTAAAATTCAGTTAGCTCAACAAAAAAAGAAGGAAACAGTGCTGGAGGAACTTCTCTAAAAGGATGAATAATAATAAATGATTAATATAAAACTCTAGAATGCAGAGAACGGAAGCTCAAGTGGCAGAGCACACACCTTGTCTCCTTAGTTCAATCACCAGCACCAGAAGCCATAGCTCCAAGCACTTAAGTATAGCAGTATAGCGCTAGTGACAAACCCATAGCACTGCAGAGTGAGGCCCCTATAAATATATTTTAGAGACTACTTCACTGCAATACAATATTTCTATGTGACAAAAGATTAAACTAACTATATCAAGCAAAATTCCTAAGGGAGTATTTGGGATCTATCTTTATTGACTTGTCTCTGGGAGAAAAATATTTTAAAATATAGTGACAAAAGTGAAAATAAAGAAAACCCATAGAGTAATAGTTATTGATTATCCTTCTATTACTAAATACAAAGTGGGTATTTCTTTAGGATACTACTCACGTTATAATGTAACCTTCAAGCATAAGTCTTTTGAGAAAACTTTTACAAGTAGTCATCATTTCACATCATAGAAAAATACAACACATTTTGACTGGAAATATAAGTGCACATTGCAATTATAAATATGTTTTTCAAGGTTTGCAAGATTTGACCACACACTCCAAATGAAATGCACTCATAATTTCCTCGCCCAAATATTAGAAAATTTATCATTTCAAGGGGGAAAACACAAACTGAAGAATAAGCAAACGACTCTACAAGGCAATCTAGCAATAGATTATTGGTAGCCATATGCCAAAGTAATAAGTAACAAGTACTCCAAGTCAGATATTAATCAACAACTCGCAAATAATGTGACTTTTTCCCCACTACTGGGAAATCTGCTTTTGTCCTCCACACCATCAATGCAGCATTTCAGTAAAGAAATTTTGTGTCATTTAATGCCTATATATATGACTCTCCCATGAAGAAAGAATCTAAGACAATAAAAGCTGATTGATGGTACTTAAATAAAATTTTGTTAAAATGAATTTCAATTAAACAATTCAACTACTGTGGTTTTTCCTCCAATGTGAAAACTATGTACTTTTTATGCACAAAATACTCATGCCTGAGAATTTGTAAAGCAAAGAAATAACACTCAAAATCTAACTAGGATTTGGAAAAAAATTAAATTCTCCTAACACAACTTTCATGTTTTATGTTTGTGTATACATAAACAACAGTAAGAACAATATGATAAAAAAAATTTAGATACGAGGATTTAATAATATTTGTTTAAAATAAACATCACTGATGCTTACTAACTGCTTTCATTTTGTTTAGTACAATAGTGTATTTTAACTGGCTTAAATTCTGAAAAATATCTAAATCATTACAAACATTTGAGGAGATATAAGTGTATAATATATTCTGAAAGAAAGAATAATTACATTCATAGTAGTCTAAAGGTTTAGAACATTGACAAATTTTGTTAACTCTTCTCAAATCACTCATTTGGCTCATTCCTACTTTCCCATTTCACTACCACTACTGAAAAATTTAGGCTTCAGGGTGCTTCCTTGGCTTGCACACAGTCAACCAGGATTCAATTCCTAGCACACCATATGGTACCTCAAGCCTTGCCAGGGCCAGAAGTAAGCTCTGAGCACTGCTGGGTGTGGCCCCAAAACAAACAAAAAAATTAGGTTTCAGTTACATACATACTACAACAGTCTTATTAATATTCATGAAGTCTATGGCACATATGTATTCTATCATTCAAGAGTCAGGAACCACCAAGATCAAGGTCCTGCCAAGATTTGATTATCACCCACCCCAGCATCAAATTTAGTCTCTCATACATCACAGTAGTTAATACATTCCTCCATTGCAGTCCCTCTACTCAGACAACTTACACCCATGTGTTTCTGAAGAATCAAATGCTCTCAACATCACCCCTGGCAGAAAAACAGAAAAAAAAACAACCTCTTGCTTTGCAGTTCTTTCTTTCTTTAAATCCTCCTCAAAACACTTCCTAGCACTCTTGGTATTCAAAAACACAGTTTTCTGTATACTCACATCAATCCTCTAATTTGAATGCTCAAGTCAAAACTGAGATTTAAACTACGGAGAATAACAATTGTATCTAGAGATGCCAATTCCTTTGTTGAATAACTGCACTGTAGCACTGCATTTTGTCCCATTGTCCATCGATTTGCTTGAGTGGGCACCAGTAATGTCTCCATTGTGAGACTTGTAACTGATTTTGGCATATTGAATACACCACGGGTAGCTTGCCAGCCTCTGCTGTCCAGGCAGGATACTCTCGGTAGCTTGCCGGGCTCTCCAAGAGGGGCAGAGGAATCAAATCTGGGTCAGCTGCGTGCAAGGCAAACACACTACCAGCTGTGCTATCACTCCAGCCCATTGGACAACTAATAAAAAACACTTTGGGGGAAGCAGGGAGACAGCTCATAGAGTGCATTCCATGCATGAGCCCTGATAATGCATGATCCAGCACCTGGGCAATACCAGGAACAGCACTGTTACTTCCCCAAACATTACTACAGTGGCTGTGGTATGGGCACCACTGGGCCGTAGCACTGAACCAGCAGATTTGTACTTCCAAGCCAGTATCACTGAGAAAGGTCCCAAGGCCTCCAAACACAGCTGAGGAGCCCCCACAAATACATATGTACATATACTTCCTTCTTCCTTTTGGATAGAGTAGCTAAAAGAAAAATAACATTAATAACCATCTTCAAAGAATGATAGCAAAAATCAAAGAAAAGGTATTACTGGTGCTTCATAAAGCACGATATATCAATAAATTTTGTCAGTAAAAAAACTGCATATTTTCAAATGCCTGAAACTTGGTTTTCATTTTGTTCAGCAATGAAATTAACCGGAGCAAACTGACTACACAAAAGTCACTTAAATCCATCAATTTTATTTAATTTATTCAAATAATTACCAAAAAGACTTGCCTGATCTTACTTAACACTTTCTTAAAAACTTGATTTTGCACCCAGATTACAAGTGCACTAAAAGAAGGCTTACAAACACCATTCATTAAACCATATGCACCCCAGAAGTACATTTTTTTAAATTTATTTTAAAATTACAGAAAGTAGTAATTGAAGTAAAAACAAAACACTATGTTAAAAAATATATTTTAGAAGAATAAGGGAAAATTGTGTCTATACTGAATTCTATGTTGTTTTTCTACATAATTATTGTTTTACCTGCCAAGCTAAATGCTTCTAAGAAAGTCTGTATTTGAAGTTGAATTATTACCTCTTTAGTTAATTCAATAAATCACCAAGTTAATGAGCACAAGAATGTGGGCCCACTATCTGCAGTGGATACCAAAATCAATGATCTCTGCCAAAGGAATATAAATTTCAATTGACAGATCAACCACAACTGCAAGTAACCTAAAGCAAAATGTACTTTTGCATATAACAGTATTCATGTGCTTAAGACCTAAGATAGGTTCAGAAGGAGAACTTCCAGAGACCTACACCCTCAAGAAAAAACTGGGTAGAAGCTGAATGGGCAGGATGAACAGATGGTGGGAGGGAAATCATGACCAAAGACACTGATTGAGATACAAATTAGCATGACAGTTTTCTAGGATTATGATGGATGAAAAAAGAAAAAATAAGTCCACCTAGAATAGGAAGAAATATATAAACACTAAAGACAACTTCCCTTGCTTTAGCACAGTGGAGAAACAAGATAAGAAGGCAACCCATTAATAGCAATTTAACCAGGAATGAAGGATGAAATTGTAAGAATAGAAATTGTAAGAAAAGAAGCAACAGCAAACAATATTTTTTTAGGGAGAGAAGATTCAGTAGGACACAGAACTAAATGGTAAATGGAAATAAGTAAAGAGTAAGTAGTTTTTGATGATTTAAACCTTGATGACAAAAAACAAAGGAAAGAATATTGAGAAGTTCAAGTCCATTCATTAGAGATGGTAGTATGATTTTCAAATATACACATCATAGCAAATATCTGAGCTCAACAACAAAAAAAACATGAGACAGAACAATACACACAACATGGATATTTGAGAATTAAAGTAATCAATAAACGGACATGTGTTAAATTATAATGAGACTTGGGAAAGATTGGTATTTGATAAAGGTGAGAAATCAAAGAAGGGAAACAAATGGGAGAGGAAAAAGGAAAGAAATACACAATACTACTGCAAACCATAGAATGAATATTTCAAAGACCATGTGATGTACTGCAGAAGTCAAGTGACTGAGTTAAGTAATAAGACTAAAGAAATTATCAGAGGAAGTTGTGAAGACCAGAATACACCAAAGCTCAACAGCAAGAAATAATAGAAACATCAACTAGGAAAACTCAGGGTGTGTACATCAATGTTAGCTTGGCAATTAAGACAGGTAGTAAAGTGACTGATTCAAATTTGCAGCTTGATGTAAGAAAGAAACTTATATGTAATAAATATCTGTGGTATCTGAAGCACTATACACATAAAGCAAGTTACAAAGTATAGCCAATAAAATATAATTTAGATTATTAAGTTTCAATTCTGACAATTTACCACTTTATATCACTGTGCAAAAACTTGTTTCTAGGAAAAAAAATACACTTCTGAAAATAAAGTTATTATATTTAAAGCCTATTTCAAAGGCTTTAAAATATATTATCTTTTTAAATATTCTGGGTTTCCAGAAATCCATGTGTTTTCATTTAAAGATGTCATAATAGGTGCCGCCACACGAGATCGACCCCGGAGGCAACTGAACCACTTTGGACACGAGCGGCGCCCCCCAAATTCCTCCACACTGTGTGCTCAGAGCTACTGGCCCAGGCGCGGCCAGCGGGGTATGGTCCTTTCTCTCTCAACTCTTTCTTTTTGAACGCAGCGAGGCAACAGTCGGTTTTTAGACTATGCAGGAAGCCCAGGAAAGCCAATGGGGCGGGACTTCCGGATAGGCCCTGTGCCAATGATATTTAAGTACAGAGCCATGTGGGGACGCTCCTTTGTGCCGCCACGTGAGATCGACCCCGGAGGCAACTGAACTGCCAGCGAGTGATGCAATTACCAAAAGAATTTTCCCTGGACTTCATATAGAAATCCAATACTGCGCGGCTGCTATCCCAGCCGCGAGACCTAATATCTCTTGATTGTCAGCAACATGTAAATGTTCCTTTTTGGCAGGGCTTACCGTGGGGGGAAACTCCAAACAATAGTACTGAGTTTTTTGTTGAAGGGTAAAAGATTGTAGCAATAGAATTTTAGGCAGAATTTTCCCTGGACTTTATATAGAAACCCAAAACCGCATGGCCGCGACAGCCTAATGTCATCTAATCATCAGCAATATGAAATGGTTCCTTTGTAACGGATTGGACTTTGGGGGGACCATAATAGGGTTAAAGTTTGTAGTGACGTGTAATTTCTGGCTGTACTTTCCCTGGACTTTATACAGAAATTCAAAGCTGCGAGGCCGCTGCCATGGCCGCGCGACCTAATGTCATTTAATCATAACCAATATGAAATGGTTACTTCTTAACTGGTCGGACTTTGGTGAGAAATCCTAACAAGAATAGTAAGTCTCTTGCTGAAATATTGAAGGCAATCAAAGTGGTAGCCATCTCTATAGACTGAACTAAGCCATATCCCCATGCCGGCTGAGAAGAAATATCCTTCTCTCTCGGGAAGAAACACGGCGTGGCGTTAACCATAGTACGATGTCCATTAAGCTGACACGGACCTGGTGGCGTGGGAATGGAATACAAGGGAATAAATTATTATGTACTTGGAACAGCGGGACGCTGGTGGAACCTCGAGCTGGGGCCGATACCAGTGTATTACTTTTGGTTCCAGAAACTGCTGGCAGACATTCTTCCAGACTATCAACTAAGCCAGAGACCCACGCCGGCTGATGACGGGAAATAACCACCTTTTTCATTTTTTTTTTCCCTTTGTCAGGCAGCGTGGTGATTACTAAACAGGCGTGAACTCGGTGGTGCGGGACGAGGCGGGGGGAAAAAATAGAAAAGTTATGTAACAAACAGCGGGACTTAATATCTCTACATTCTCAGCAATGAAGAGCTATCAAATGCTTCCTTGACAGTAGGACTGTCTTTTATTTTTTGGGGGGAAACCCTAGCAACAATAGTGAGTTATGTGTTGAAACATGGAATGTAACCAAGATTCGTAAACGAAGTGAAATTTATCACTTTCAAGTGTGGGGACTGGGGAGGCGGGAGGGGGCAGGAGGTATAATGGGGTGGTTGGTGATGGAATATGGGCACTGGTGAAGGGAAGGGTGTTTGAGTATTGTATAACTGACATAATCCTGAGAGAACTATGTAACCCTCCACATGGTGATTCAATAAAATTTATAAAAAAAAATAAATAAAGATGTCATAATACTACTAAGGTTTGTTTTTTTTAAGTACCACAAATTTTATCAGAATAAAAACCTGTCATGAAGAGGGGGCTGGAGCGATAGCACAGCGTGTAGGGCGTTTGCCTTGCACGCGGCCGACCCGGGTTCTAATCCCAACATCCCATATGGTCCCCTGAGCACCAGGGGTAATTACTGAGTGAAGAGCCAGGAGTAACCCCTGTGCATCACTGGGTGTGACCCAAAAACAAACAAACAAACAAACAAACAAAAAAACCCTGTCATGAAGAAACTTCAGGCAATAATTATTCCAAGGAATAAATAGCAATAAATTAGCAATGAAAAAATATACTCATGAACATAGTTTTACAAACTAAGATTCTAGACTTAAGAACAACAAACTTTCATTCCATACTAATTCAGTTTAATAAACAATTGTTTTGAACAACTTTTCATATACAGATATCAGCATTCTTGAGATTATATTTATGCACTAATAGAGGATGAGTTTAACACATAAAGCCTTAAATAACTGTATTATAAACAATTTTTTAAATCACAGTGTTTAAATTAAAAATAAATAAATGAAGTATAAGGTCCACTAAGTTTCTTCACAGCAATAAAACTGAGAAACAACACTGGCATTTTTTTTTTAATTAAGGCAACTAATGCAACCTCAATTTTTTGGGGGAAATCATGACTTATTTTTACAATAAAACATATACAAAGTTATTCATTGCCACTGAGCTTGATGCAAATGCCATGAACAATTCTAAAACTGATGAAAGCCATTAAAAACTTTATAGCCAAAGAGAGAGTACAGCAGGTAAGGCATCTGCTTTGAGCATAAAGCCAGCAAGTAAACCCTGGGATTACCAGGTGTACCCCCACTCCCCACTCCCACCTCAAAGAACAAAAAAACAAAAAAAAAGGAAGAAAAAATGTGCAACAATAAATCAAGTATCAAAATATGAAAACCACAGATACTTAGAAAATGGATCACTATGAAGGTCAATTTTAAGCAATTAGAGCATATACAAAACTATGCTACTTTATTTTATCTCTTGAAGGCATTCAGTTATAAAGCAAAGTAAAGAAAAACAGAATTATAAAAATGATGATCTGCCTGCTCATTAAGAAGAGAACATTTTGGGGGCTGGAGCGATAGCACAGCGGGTAGGGTGTTTGCCTTGCACACAGCGGACCCGGATTCGATTCCCAGCATCCCATATGGTCTCTCAGCACTGCCTGAAGTAATTCCTGAGTGCAAAGCCAGGAGTAACTCCTGTGCACTGCTGGGTGTGACCCCCCCCCAAAAAAAAGAACATTTTGGTGAGCAAAGGGATATTGAAATGGAAGTCTATTTTAACTCGTCTCTGACTTAATTTATCAATCTACAAAACAGAAATCCATATACATATATGTATATGCTATATGTACATATATACAGAGATGAGAGACCATGACTACATTATACTTCAAAAAGACTTGGCAAAATATCAGGAATACTCAGACTAAGTCTAGACTTGTTTATCAGCTAAATATAGTTAAACATTTGAATAGAAAGGTACAAATATAAATATTTTACTTGGAGCATAAAGTTTCTCTGAAAGTCAAACTAACAGATTCATCAAAATAGATGAGGTGCAAGTAGCTTCTGTAACTCGATTTCTACAATCAGCAGAAACTAAACGGGTTATATAACTCCACTCTGTCAATAAGGATCAATGGCATTATTTTGTTGTTGCTGTTGTATTTCACGTGTGCATATTAGTTCCCTTGTTCATGATAAAGTTCAAGTCTCATTTCCAGAAATATATCATCAGAACTTTGTGCTAGCTGCATAGAAAAAGGAGATGTTATCTTTATATGTGAAATCACACTTATACTACGTATATTAAGGTTTAGAAAGAAGCTGCTGAAAAAAAGTTTAAGATAGTAAAAGCAATATTAAAAGAAGGAAGCATTTGAATTGTCTCTAAGTATTTTTCATCAATAAATGGTCAACGTATAAAAGTTTCTGCTCATCAATGTGCAGTTTGCCTACATACTCACTTCCTTCTTTGTAAATAACATGCACATAAAAAATAAACAGTCCCAACTTTAAGAGAGAGAATTGACTGATTTGTTTTAATCCCTGCAGCCATAATTAAGTTACATGAATTTCATATACATACACATTTAAAATACTAAATATGAGATAGTACAGAAAGAAGTGTTTTAGGATAACTTTACAAGAACGTTAAACTACAAAATCAGGAAAACATGTACAAAATAACTAAGCTTTTGCCGCCTCTAAGGAAATCAAATTCTAAGATAGAATTAGTATACAGAATGTATTCAGCTTAAAAAAAGTCCTACGAAGTTTTCCATCTTTAAACTCACCATTGCATTTTTTTTCAGGGGGAAAAGCTAAACTATTATTTTAGGAAAATTAGTTATTAATAGTTATGAAGGTCATAACATCTGGTTTATAAAAAATAGTTAAGCTTTAAACTTAAAAAGTAGCAAACAAACTTATGTTATATAATGTAGGATAGAAAACTGTGTTTTTTTGTTTGTTTGTTTTTTGGATCGCAACCAGCAGTGCTCATGGCTACACCCATCTCCACACTCAGGGATTGCTCCTGGCAAGCTCAGGGGACCATATGGGGTTCCAGGGAATGAACCCGAATAAGCTATGGTGCAAGGCAAATGCCCTACCTGTTGTACTACCACTCCAGCCAGAATACCTTTCTTTCAAACACTTATATTTTTATGTAAATTCCAAATAAGAACTAAATATTCAATGGTTTTTAACAGTTCTTATTTTATAGTATTCAGAAAGTTGCTCTAATTCTCATCCTGTCCTTTAAATCCAAATACAAAACAATTTAGTTGCCTAACACTTTTGTAATATTCCAGTCCCTAAAAGATAAAGAGACACATGACATACAACTCAAACCATGATAATATCTGCCTAAAACCAATAAAATTACACAGGTTTGCCTATGCTCCTTTGTAAAGGCCAAGTGCCAGAGCAAATGGTCTAATCACCGAGCCCATTTAGTTTTACTAATATGTAGTGTCCTCTCAAAAAAACCACCTACAGACAAAATGTTAAAGATTTTATAATGAAAGTACAAATTCATGTAATCATTATTGCCAAAGCAAAAATAGTAAAAGGGAAACAAAAGAAGAAATCTCTGCAAGTCAAATAGAAACATAAACTGATTACAAAGGTCAGTGGCACTTGAGTGTTGGTAGCCAAGATTGCCTTTGCACACAAGAAAGTACTATAATCATCCAACCAATGACTCTGGTTTCGTAAAAATTCCCAAGTATGAAATATACTTTCAATAAATGTATAAACAGGCATACCTCGTTCTGTGTTTTGCAGATTTGAGTTTTCTAAGTTTCTCCACTAGCAAAACAATTATGACTTGCTGAAGGCTCAAATATTTGCTAGTATTATTTTCAGCAATAAAGTATATTTAAACTAAGGCATAATAATGTTATTGGTCACTTAATACACTGCAATACAGTGTAAACTTATCTAAATTTTATATCAAAAAATATATGGTAGGTTTCATTGATATGCTCATAAATTTTTGCATGGTTTAGAACTGAACCAGCAGAATTTCTATTATTTGTACATAGGATTTGTGCTCAATAATTCCTTTCCTTTTCTCTTCAACCAATTTTTTATCATCTCATCATTTCAACAGCTCCTTACTCCTCTGTCTTTACCCACTTCTTTTCCCCAGCTCAGAGGAAGAAATAACTTCTCATTTCTACTATCCCACCTGACTTCTTCTCATAGCCCAAATTTAAACAAAAATCAATGTGAATATTTGAGTCTTGGTATAGCCAGTTCATATCAATTGTAACTTTGCAACCAATACTAAGTACACTTGTGTGCACTGTCTTTATTCCCTGTTTTAATATCAAAATCATAATAATTATTTCATACCAAGGGCCAGAGACATGCTCAGTGTTAAAGGATGTGTGAAGCCTTCATTCAAATGCTGACACAACACACAATACACTCGCCAGCCCCAGGGCAACATCCTGAGCTATCTGTAAGCACTGAGCCAGAAATTGCCCCTAAGCAGTCATATGTGTCCCAAACTCCAAAGGAACAACAAACAAAAACTTGTTATACATAGTCATCATTTTTGTTCTGTTTGTTTTTGAGACCACACTGAGCTGTGCTCAGGGATTACTCCTGGCTACTCCTTACTACTGTGCTCACAGATCACAAGGGAGCATATGTGGAGCCAAGGATAGAACCTGGGTTGGCAAAGCAGTCTAGCTCCCAGTCATCATGTTTTGAAACAAAAATGTTTCAATACTGAGTCTCATTTGCCACTATAAATTACCATTGCAATTTTAGTGATAATCATGTTTACTCACTTGCATTTAAACATAATACACATGGAGTTTATATACATGTACATACACAGAGTGAAAGAATTTCATCTATTTAACAAAAAGCAGCACTTTTGAATGGATAAGCTAAAGTCTGAACAAACTGGCAAATGTGAAATAAATAAAGAGCCTCACATTTCTCAGGCTTGCTAATTCTCTAACACTTCTAAGAGCTCAAATCCTATTTTTAGGATGAGCATTTTAACAGGCAAAGAGAGTGTCTTTCCCTGGCTGGTAGCTCTGGAATTAACTGGGACTCTCTATTTCGGGTACTCTTAATGGGTTCTCCTCCCTTTTGTGAGTGAACAAAAATAATATTCTCATTTAGAGACACAAGTGGCAAGGTTAGTTATCTCGTCAAGAATCTGGGATCAAAATTAAATAAATCTACAACAGTCAAAGGAAATAATAATAGGACCCTCTAAACACAAATGGGAAACTAAGTCCATCCACGCAATAGGATTTAAATCCACAGGACAGGATTTCAAATTTTGTTCAAAGTCTTTTTACCTTAGTACCCTATCTGTCCATCTCATTTTCCCTTTCACCTTGTGGTTTCTTTAAAAGGAAACTAAGTGTTTAATCAACATATGGCATTACTTACATATTTCCCAGTAATACTGTCCATAGAAATGATTAACAATGGTTAGCCACACAAAAATTTTCTGATTTATAAGCTTACTCTTCCGTAAATCAATACCAACAGAGTTACCACCTCAGACTGGAGCAGAGCAAGTGCCTGAGCCCATGGCGTTCTTCAGCCTGTCTTGTTCACATGCTATCTTTGTGCTGCTTGTGTTCCTGTTTATGGTTCAGAAAAGTACTTGTTTATAAAGCGCCTTCAATGCCCCATTCATCCCCAGAAGTTAAGTGTGTTGAAATTAAAAGGCTGTGCTTGAATTTGATAAGTGAAAGGATGGAGGACAGAGATCTAAACAGCTTTATATCAAGCCCTTATAAAAAGGCCCCCAAAGTCAAACATCACCTCTGACATTCTTCCTGCTTCTACCAAAAATAGATAGCAAGTTTGAACTTTACTGAAACAGCTGTTTCTGGCTATGATCAGTGTCACTGACAAACAAAACCACATAGAACAGAAAGCTCCCATGCCTGACCTCATCTCTGATTCTTTTGGCCAACTTCCATCCACACTATGAAGGGGAAAGGGCAAGAGGGCCAGTCAGCACAAAAATTTCCAAATCCACACATTATTTTTGCGGTACCCAAAAATCTTGAGTTCAAGTAATCTGTTTAAGGAACACACTGGAGGTTTTGTGTTATTTGGTGAGTTTATATCTTACCACCAAATCAATCAGCTGTAAATTCCCTGACTCTGTTTCATACATACACCTTTTGATAAAAAGGTTATTGCCCTTTTTACTAGATCACTTTTCCTACTACTGAACATGGGTTGGGCCCTGCACCTCCTGTGGCCTTGGCCTTTGAAAAGGATGTTTTCTATCCTGCTTATAATTTTGTTTTCTTTGTTTTGTTTGGGCTTGGGGGGGCCACACCTGGGAGTGCTCAGGGCTTACTCCTGGATCTTTGTTCAGGGATCACTCCTGGTGGGACACTGTGGCTCAAAGAGGGTGTGAGGATCAAACCCCAGTCAGCAGCTGTACAAAGAAAAGCACTAATACCCACACTATCACTCTCGTCCCACAATTAATCTCTTTGTTTAATGTTGTAGCCAAATTCCTCCTGTGCCTGCACTCTAGCTTGCCAAGATCCCCCAAATTCTGTGCCCACAAACACTCCCCTGCCACCAGGGCACCAAGCACCCCACATGGATGGCTTATGTCTCCATTCCTATCACTTCTTCATGATATTTCTACCTCTATGCCCCTCCTGCCAAACTAATTCTAGAAAGCAAAATTGCCCTCATATTTCATTCTCCTTTGAAGAGACACAAATACTCTGCTTTCCCTCCTTTTCTCCCTGACTGTTGCAATTCCTACTCTACCTTTTGATCTTTAAGTTCTCCAAAACGCAGCTTCTTCCAGAACTCTCCTCCATAATCAATTCCTCCCCACAGACAGTTAGCTGTGGGGTCTGCAATTTAAACCTTCAGGTACTTTTCTATTTCCTCAAAGTTCCAAAACCTCTTTTGGGAATTTACAGATTTATAAATTGCTTAATCCACCAGAACGCCTTCTGCAGTCCTGCTGAGTCTTGGGGGATGGATGTGGAATAGCTGCAGTCGTCTTTATTTCTTTATTCAAAGGGTAATTTTATGCATAAGGGTTCTTGTAAAGAGTACTATTTGTAGAAACTGTTATGAGGGCCTCAAATTCAAATGTCAAACACTTCCCTTGCTTATGCATGTAAAACAGAAAAAGAGAGAATAGGCAGCTTTTCTGCTGTCCAAGCACAGCCACTTTAGTTAACAAATATGTACCTACAACCCAAACCAAATGACACAAATTTCCTGTCACCTTCAGCAGGTTGACTACCACAAACAAAAGCACTGGCTCAGGAAAATACGTATATACTCAGGCTGACTTTAGTAAATTCCACCTTCCCCTCTGGGCTCCTTCCTACACTGCTTATTTCCCTGGTGCCCATCATGAAGTCCATTCCTCCTCAAACAAAGCTGACATATGGCAATGACAATGGAAAGAAAAACTTTGACATCAATTATGGAATTACAGATGGTAGAAATGGGAGGACCAAGTTGACAGAGTAATCGGGACCAAACAGCAAAGGTATGAAAAGCACCAGTCCAGTTTACAGGACCTCTGGGAAAGCCATGTCATTCTTCCCCTAATACCACTCAGATTTAGACCTACTAGAAGAAAAACTACCTCAAATCCTTGCGTAAGAGTTAGGAAATGACAAAGCCAAGCAAACTTGCAGAGAATAACCAGAAAACCTTGAGCACTACTAATCAAGACATTTTCACTTCTTCTATATTCTTATCCTACCTTCTTTAAAGATTTCATCAAAACTGAAATGTCCAGCATTTTGTATATGTCAGTGTCATGTTCTCCCTCCCCTACTAGAGTGCCATACTGTATGCGGCCTTGGTGATATACCTTCTTTATTCCCCACTGACCCTCTGTGCCTGGAACCTGCCTGGAACACTCAGAATCCTCAATGATTAATAGGGAATGAAGCAATCAACTTAGTCATGGCCCTCTCTTCCTTTTAGTTTCAGAACTAATGTGTTATTGAGAGACTGTGTCAAGATTGAAAATCCAGGCAAGGAAACTGTTCCTTTAAATCGAATCTTTGAATATGATTTCAAAATCCCATCTTCATATCTCCTGACTTAGAGAAGGAAGAAAATGCAGGGATGGAAATGGGGAAGAAGCAGAGAACAAAATGGAGGAAGGAAATTAAAGTCAAGGCAAGATGTATAAATTGTATTCTTTCCCTGGTAGTTTCTATCTATTCTCTAAATCCACACAGAAGAGGAATCCGGATCAATTTGTGGTCACAATTTGCCTATGACTAAAATGGTACAAAGTTGATGATTAACAAATCATACTGAATACAAAAGACTTTAAAACTAGAAGGCTAGGTAACATTAGATTTACTGCCATGTATCTCTTGGCTGTTTTCAGACTAAAAACCCCTCATCATTAAATTGTCTGAAAGCTACCAAATAGCTTATTATTAGTTGAAATTACTAACTGCAAGCAAGGAAAACAATTCAACAGGCTGTAGCTCTTTTTATATGAGAGATCTAGGCTGATCCCCAGTACTAATTAATCAACTAAGGACCACAAAATATGGCCCACAACACAAAGGGAATTTCTATCTGATTTTGACTGCCACATACTGATGAAAATGAATGAAGACAATAATTGCAGAAAGCAGATGTCCCATCTGAGGTTGATATTAATGCACAGCTTCAAGTAAACCCTAATCTTTGCATTTATAATTTTCTTAAAGATGAAAAGCACTGTTGAGACTATTTTGATAACATAAATTCATAAACCTAGGCAAAATCAATTTAACCAGATTTCAATTCTTAAGAAGATTAATTAAATACCTAAATAACAAATAACGCTTCTGAAATTTAAAGTCAAAAAATGATGGGTTTCTAAAAATCTCCAGAATGAACTATCCCCAGAATGAAATATCTCAACTTATAAACTTAAGTAGAGACTCAAGTTTATATACATAAAGTTTTATATATTGAGTTTTGCAACTCAATCAGGGCAAAAACAGCAGGTATTTCAAAAAAATTCATTATCTCCTTTCCCAGAGAAATTAATTCACACTTAGTATATGCATACAGTATTCTGTTAGGATCATAGAGATAATACTAAAGTTAACAAACTTGCTATGAGATCATCCCTTGTTAAATTCTCCCTGTTGCATATGATCCTGATAGCTTACTATCAGGAATAAGCCCCGGAGTACTGCCAGATGTGGTCCATAAACCCATTTTTGAAAAAGTTCTCTATTAGTTACTCTTAAAAAAGTAATAAATCCAGGTGTTGTAAAATACAGCAAAACAGCATGAACCAGCATCTCTATTCAAAAGAGAGAAATTATTCTATAGAGTCACTAACCTAAGACTGCTGTGGTGTTCACATAGTACCAAATTTCCCAACCCATTCTCTAGTTTTGACAGCCACCATAAACTACACTTGAGTAAATTTTCACACCCATTTTGAAAGGTACCACCACTTCACTGCTGAATAAACTACAACAGTTCCCAACTGTTTATATATTTATTTATCATAACTGTGGTTTGGGGGCCACATCCAGTGGTATTCAGGGGTGACTCTCCTCTTCCTGTTCAGGAGGCTGCTCCTGATACAGCTGGGGAGGGGCATCATGTAGTCCAGGGAAACCTAGGTCCCCCACAGGCAAAGCGTACTGCAGCCAGCCCCCTGTGTTCCCCCTCCAAACACTTTTATAAAATCAAATCTATAATTCTTAATCCTCCATTATTTTTCCCACAACCTCATTCACCTTTTCAGCTTTTATCATTGTCTCAATAGTAAAGATGAAAGCAGCTCTCCTTAATCTAAAACCACTAATTGCCTGGGACTCTATTAGGCAATTAATCAACATTTTTCTGAATCCTCTCAATGAACCCAGTAGATGGACACTGCAGAACATTTCCTTACAAGCATAACATTGAGTCTCAGAGAAATTGAGTCAATTACCTAAGTTGCATAATTAGTAACAAAGAGAGCTAGAGTGTGAACTCAGAAGTGTTTGGTTAATGATTAACAAACAGGATGCAAATTTGGCATAGAAATAGCTGAAGTCTTAAGACAATAAAGAGATCAAAAGAATCAGGTAGGAATAACAGATTGCCGGTGAGATTTAGAAAATTTCATGGACAAAAAGAAAAAGCCAGATGTAAAGTCTAGGGATGAATATATAGCAAAAGATTTAGATGCTGAATTAAAATTCTAAATATCTGAAACCTAGATAATGTTACAATGCAATATTACTTCAATAAATTTTATCTTACAGAAACAGTACAGAGAATAAGGCACTTGCCTGGCATGGGGTTGACCCTAGTTTCATCCCAGGCACTGCATATGGTCCCCCTAAGCAGCACCACGAGTAGCTTCTGGGCAAAAACCAGGAGTAAATCCTATGTGCTGCCAATTTGCCTTTCCATACTCTCCCCTGAAAAATTCCATAACCAGGAGTAGCAGAGAGGTAACGATCTTGTGCCTTACATATACAGAGACCTAAGTTTGAACTCCAGAACTGCACTGGCCCCTTAAGAGTGCCAAGCTTGGTCCCTGGGTTCAAGCATTGAACCAGTTAATAAGCATGAATAACTGACTGGATAAAGAAGCTCAAGGACTTGTTCCTTGGAATACCCGGTGGACTTCTACTGTTTAAAAGGGTTAAATTGTGCCTCTGGGACAGAATGGAGGAAACTTAATCTGATTAGGCTAACTAAATAAGGAAGTTACAGACAACTATCAGAGGCTTTCATTCATATGCAGAATGCAAAGAAGTCAAACAGTAAAAAATATAGGAATGAAACTAACCCCTAGACTTGGTATAAATATGGGTATTCACCAGAGGGAAAAGGGAAGAGGTGGGACGAATGGACAAAAGTGTGTTTTGGGAGGAGGTTTAACAATGAACTTCAGTGGTGGGTGTGGTGAAGTCCTCTACAAAAGTAACTTTCAACCATTTTACACATCTTCAGACTAACACTACCCTTAGAACAGCTGAAAACCACTAATACACAGAGGTGTGCTACTGAACAGTCAAATTCTATAGTACTTTATATCAATAATAAAACAATAAGAAAGGGACACAATTAAAATAAAACAAAGTTGAAAACACATGATATTGGAAAAACATAAAAATATTAATTCCAAAGGTAGCATGATATGGAGAGAGATACATATGGATGAGTGGATAATGTGCAGTCCCTTTCATAAAAATAACAGCTGCTGAGAGTGAAGGTAAAGTCTAGACTAAGAAAAGGTTAAGCATGCAATTTAATTTAAATGTAGGAGTATGCTAGGAAGACTAATACTACACTTAAAAGGATGTATCGAGGATGTGCCATGGATGTACCTCTTAGAATCAAAAATCTGGACAACTTTTATAGTAAATAGAAAAATAGAAGAGTAATGGTAGAGAAGTGGCTCCAATGAAAACATTTCCAATATCGAACCAATGATTAGGATTAGAGATAGAGGTACTAGCATTTTTCTTTGTTGATATGGAAGGAAATGAAGCCTCTACTTTCCATTCTTGTACAAAATTAATTTCACAATCTGAATGAATCACAAGCAAAAAAGACTGTATGTGGCCATTCCCTAGTTTTATTCAAAAGGGAAGAATGTCTTGAGATTTGCATGCATTTATATCTACACAAGAAACACGTGGTGGGATTTGAAACAGCCACAAATATAAAGCCTGAAAATGTTACCACACTGCCCTTACTTAAAATTACCCATCTAGAGTTTCACATGAAATCTGGAAGATTGGGCAAGGACTAGATATTTCAAGGTAATGAGATGTAACCTAATAATTGGAAATCAAAGTATCATTCAATGAAGCTATACTCCATCCCCAGTGTGATGATGTCGGTTGGCTTTTGGACTGAAAATGACAAACCAAACAAAGATTTATAAAATATCTCACTCATCATTATGAAACATCTTTTTCCTAATACTCAGCTCCCACACAAAAGTTGATTCCCGTAACATTCTACAATTTCTTGTAAGTGGCATTACTAGTCTAGAAGGTTACAAAGCACAGGGCAGTTTTTCACTATAATATGATCCCACAATTTTCCCAACCAAGTAACTGAGTTTCACCAGCGTATGTGTGTATTCAGGAATGATGCCAGTCACCTGGTCTCTATTACGGGCTCAGAGCTCTGCTGAACTGGCCAGACAGTCAAGGACAAATGTAAAAGGGGCAGAGAAAAGCTTGGAGGATGAAGGTAAGTATAGCATGACAGTAACAAAGATTAAAATCACATAATATCTAAATTATCAATGGGCAATACCCTGCTTAACTGTAAATGGGGTATAAAATTCATAGAGAATAAGGAAAAGTCACAAAATGTTTAAGTACAGAATAGCTGCCTTAAATGAATCCTAACAATATTAAAGAGATTCATTCGTATGAATTCAACGTAAAATATAGTTAATAAAAGCTTTTGTACTTCACACTTCCATGCCTTCACTGATTACTAACATATAAATCTTAAAGTAAATCCTCCTCCCCCCCAAAAAAAGATGTAGAAACAAAAACTTTCAGCACAGTGATGGATTCTAACAGATACTTCTACTTGTCTGCTACAGAGACCATGAATAGAGGCTTACACTGGGGTTTTCCCCCCTCTTATTTAAAAGAACAACACTCTAGTCTATAAGGTGGTCAGTGAGTAAGGGCCAGTGTCATCCCTGTGCTAAGGTTCCCACCACATGGTCAAGATGACTCAAAATCATCTTCACATTCTCACCAGCAGAAAGCAGGAAAATACGGGAGTGAGGGATGTGACCCGTAAGGCATGATCTAGGAGCTTGGACAGGGCACGCCTCCTCAGGCCACTTAGTCAGAATTTACTCACAGAGCCACATCAGCCCTGCAGAGCCAGGAAGTACTCCCTTTACTATGTATGTGAAGATAAGTATGGGGCAACCAATTTTCTTTTTCTTTTGTTTGGTTTTTGGTTTTCAGTTTGGGGGCCGTACTAGGCGGTACTGAGAGCTGATTCCTAGCTTTGCACTCGGGGTTCAGTCCTGGCAGGACCGGGATCAAAACTGCACTAAGGCAACCCGACCTTATCATTCTCGCCCCAGGAAATACATTTTCATAAGAAAAGTAAGCAACAAGTTCTAGGGACAATGAGCAATCTTTAACGAAAATGACAATGAATCGACACACATATTGGATACAAAATGTAGTCTCATATGGAGAATTGAAGCAAGTTAATTTTTTCATAAAGGATAATTTCTTTTTCAGTAACAAGATACATAAAAGCAGGATTATCTAAAACAAACATTTTAAAGAATACTAAAATGAATGTTTCCAATTTTAGTTTAAAACTCTTTTTTAGCAAAGTACAAAATATTATGAAGGATGTACCAGTAAGCTGAAATATTATTACTGTTAATCATAGGACAAAAATACTCATCTTTCTTGTTAAACTTACAATTATATGCAATTTATAAATTATTAACATTAAAATATTAACAAATATGCCTGAATAAAACCTATTTAATTTTTACAAACAATAAGAAGGTCAAAGATGCCTAAGCTTTCAGTCCAGAAAAGGTAACAGGAAGTGGACACAAGTTTCTCCAGGAACATTTCAGGATAACATGTACATAAGTGATATAGGCAGGTAGATTAGGAAAGCCCTCCCCTGAGCACCCCCATGCCACCCCCCACCCCCACCCAAGGCAATGGAATTCCTGGGTAATAGTAAAACCTCTTCATAGCCCTAAGACTATCAGGACTCACCCACCCGGTGGTGGACACAGCAACCAAGACCTGATAAGACATTTACCTGGAGCTAGCTAAGACCAGAGAAGGCTGGGTGGGCCCACCCTTCAAGAGAGGATCCAGCAGAAACAAAAACAGAAACAAAAAACAAAAGAAAAGGAGTTTCAAAGATGAGTTTCAGTGATGACCATCTCAACTCTACCCCCTTGGCAATCACCCTAGAAACAGACTCTCACCTAGTCAGAAAGGCCTGTGGGACAGCTTGGGAAAAACCCTGTAAAAGCCACCTTGAGAAAGGGAAGCACGCATGTGCTGCCGGGGCCCATATGCTGCTTGTGCCCATGGGACCACGCGCATGTGGCATCCAAGTACATGTGGTGGTTACGTCTCCCCTTTTCAGATGAGTTCTGGGGCTCTCCCTGGTTTTGGAGAAGCTCACATTCTCTCTTCAATGGTTTCTAAGAGAAACCATTTTCTCTCCCTCCTTCCCCTTCCTAAAATCCTCCAAATAAAATCTAGTTTTACTTCACTGCTCATCTACTCCTGAAATTCCTCTCTGTAAGGAAGACAAGGACCCGAAAACCCTGGTAAGGCTAGGAAAAATTTTCCCTTCCTACAAAAAGCAATTCCTTGCTCCAGCCTGAGTCTGCGACTCCCGGAGAAATTGGGTGGTGGGGATTAATTTCCGTGCAGAGAAGACCAAGCGGACGTCAGGTGTGGCTTGACGGCCCACCGAGCAGCGCTCTGGCCCTTGGTGCGCAGGGCCTCATTGAAGACTTTATCATTCCTAGTCCCACTCTTCCCAGCCTGTCCCGAGCGGTTAGAGGCAGACGGGGAGAGAGAAGTGACCATCTTTCTCTCTCCTTTCTGCTTTACATAAACCATCCAATTTCACAAGCCAAAAAAAACAAGCTCAAAAAAGATAAACCATAGTAGTAACAATGAAATGGAGACTTCCAAGAACCTACCATGCCATATTACTAAACCAGAAAATTTAACACATATATCCCACTGTGGTTATTTTTAAATTATAATCTTCCTCAAAAAAAAACACACAATTTAAGAACTGTTTTTGAAATGTTCAATTCCCTAGTTGTAACTATTAAGTATAACATCAGCTAATTAACATCTTAGAACATTCTTTGTATAAGTTTCATCAAATATATCTAATTCATAAAATATTGATCATTTTTCCAATCTGATTTTGCAGCTTATAACAAAATAAATACCTTAGTATTGAACTCACACGTAAAATAATATACTGAGTAATGTAGTTCTCTCAGGGAAAGGCATATCTGCACCTACAGACAAAACTGCAGCTATCTTTAAGATATGGAAGATCTCTTAAAATCAAATGTTTTGTCTTCTCTGCTTCTATGGGATTAAGACACATATCAGTAAGGACTGGCACTAGATCACTTCAAAATTCACCAAATTTTCTTTTAGGAAGAACAAAATTCTAAAAAAAGTGCTTTAAACTGATCTATTACTTATTCTAGTATATCACATGAAAAATGATTTGATCTGTTAATTCCTACCCCACCTTGGTTTATTCTTGATCTTTGCCACCACAAAGATGACTTAACCTAGAATAAGATATATAGAAATATCACACCTCTAGGCTTCCCATATGTCTGGGGCTCCTGAGCCTGCTACTTCCCAAATTTCTTTGATTTCTTTTGTTCCCAGTTCTCTTTGTACTCTGGAGTCAAGGGTGATCTAGATATCCCCCTTTAATACCTTGCATTCCCTCCTCCCATTATTCAATATAATCACAAAAGATAAGTGAGAAAAAAAAGAAAAATGATTTGAGATATACTGTTATAACTTTGAAAAACTTCATTCACATTTCTCATTATCACTCTATAGAAAAAATGGCTACAATTGAAAAAAGTATAAGAAATGCAAATCACTTGTTATTATTTAAACTTTAACTCAATGCATTCACAATAACAAGGATGTAAAGTGCAATATTCAAATGTTAACTTTCTTTAATTTAAAGTGAGATCTCATTTTACATAAAATTAGCACATCAATGAACCCAAGGATCCAAGAACCTGGGGGACAGATATACATAAAGATATAGAGATATAGAGAGATAGATAAATAAATATATGTATTTATACACACACATACACACACACCTTTGCACCCATTTTCACTGGAAATCTTCCTCTGAAGATTTAGAAATAAATAAATCAGAGCAATACTGTATAGCTATAACTTTTATCTTCAACCCTTTCTCCCACAATGCATTGCTGTCAATATGAAAAGAACCCATAAGGCCATATGTGGCATAATCTATCTACAAATTATTGAATCATGACAGGAAAAGTCTTCTAGCAGGAATATTAAGTAGGCACCTGAAATTACCAAATAAGGCTGTCTCTTGTTTATATAACGGACATTTAGAACCTTGTACTCTATTTCCTAGAGGAAGCAACATTTCCTATCAAAGTCTTTTCCTCTGTAACTAATTCTTTCCCCTGAGTCAGCCATCCAAGGATCTGAATGTTTTTCTCTGGTAAGGGAAGTCTGGTAACCTTGATACAGGATGACTCTTATAAAGCATGGCATGATAACAAGATCAATCAAATTTTATTGTGAGGTAGGAGGGAAAAAAAGAACCATTACCCAACCTCCACCCCAACCCCAAAGAAGTCTCTTTAAAACTTTGGGCTTGGGCCTAAGTAACAGCAGAGCAGTGAGAGCATGTGCCTGGAATGCTGGAATGCGGCCAGGTGAACCGAGTTTGATTCTCAGCACCCCATATGGTCCCTGAATAATTTCTGAGTGAAGAGACAGCCCTGAGCACTGCTGGATGTGGCCCCCAAAACAAAACCAAACAATGGAGATTGGTTTTTTCCTTTGGCTTGTTTGGCTTTGTTTTAGTAAGGCTGCAGGGCTGGGCGGATGGCTCAAAGGACTGGTATGCTATACACGCAGGAGCCCCAGGTTTAACCCCCACCACTGCATGGTCCCCCAAGTATTGCATGGTGTGCCCTGCCAAAATATTAATAAAAACAGAATAAGCCTGCAGTCTAAGATTCCATTTTAAAGTTGAAACTAGAAGATAAGAAAATATCTCATTATATTTCAAAGGCAGAGCTATTTTAGTAAGGCAGAATAAGGCAGACACCTGCACATAATCAGATGCTTATCACATGAGGAGCCTAAGTGAAGCCGAATGTCCACTGCAATTTCTCTTAAGGAACAAAGAAGAAAAGTGGCCAAATTTAAAAGTCAAACACGTTTCCAAAACCTGGCCCACTCTTTCAAGTGCTGAGGTGTACAAGCAAAGTCTCCAAAATGCAAAGTTTGTCATTTAAACATGAAGGTAAGATGTGTTACTCTGTCAGAGACTTTTCTTGTATGTCATTGTGTAGCTTCCATACTACTTCACCCCACCCCCAGCCCCTCAGGCCATCCGACACAACCATACTCATGGTTTTAAAGTCAAAAGAGTGCACAAGAAAAAAATTTACGTGAAACAACAATCAAAATCCCAGGATTCCTACACTGCCGAGATACCGCAAACTACAGAACTCCAAAATAATGTTTTCATATACCTTCCAAGACATTCTCACCCTAGCAATAACTAACTAGTATTCTCACACAGAATCTGGCACTGGAAATCCTCTGGTCCCCTGGTTGAGTCTGATACCATGAACTTTGCAAACACTGCATGTCTCCTGAGATGTTCAAAAAAAAAACAAAACAGAGCAAACAAAGAGACAAAAAACGTAAGCTCTAGAATTTGATTCAAACTGACCGAAGTAGAAGAAAGCCAATTATTACCTTGAGTTGTAGCCTATGTTTGAAAGAAGCATAACCAGCAAACTAAGACAACCTATTTTAGTAAGGGTGGTCAAGACCTATTGAAAGAGATTACATTCAGTCTTGGAGCTTTGCCCCTACCTTTCAAATGTGAAGAGTCAGCGAAGTAGTTTTACAAGAAATGAAGCAATCTTCAGGGGCATCAGGGTAGAAAAGATATTGGCACCATCCAGAAATTAAAATTAGACTGCGCTGTAGAAGTTAATCTAAGAGTAAGCAAGCTAGCAACATGTTATTTCATCTTTATTATTTCAAATACCAAGCAAAACTATGAGGAAAGACAAAAGCAGTATGAGATAGCAAGTAATAGATGAAGGGAAAGGATACAATTCAAAAAGAACAAGGTAGAGCTAAAAACAAAATGAAACCAAAAAAGTGGTAAACATGCTTATATCTCTTTTTCCTGATGAAATTAGATATAACGAAACACTAAAATTATTATAAAATAATCTGGTATGATAAAAAGGTTAAAGTCAACAACAGCAATTCTTTCAACAAAGTATTTTAATACTATTAAATCTGTTCCATATAGAGATGCATATCAAAGTTTCCCGTATGTTCATAATATTAGATTCATTGAGAATTACAACCAGAAACTGTCAAATAAGACTATTGGGATTTTAGATGTCTAACTTAATTTACATTAAGAGCTAATAAACCATGGATGTCCCTGTCAATACCAAGTTTCCCAGTAAAACTATTAAATATATTCATTGTCAGAAGCAAAACAAAACTGATAATATTTGTGTAAAGTGATTTACTAGTAACTCTGATGATTCTTTGTCACTGAATTCCATGCTAAAATAGATTCTTGACATGGGTTCTACTCATGAATTAACAACAAATGAGGGACACGTGAGGCTTCTAGGTCCTTTTCATCCTTTCTAAAAATCACACAGAAACATAACTCTCAACTAATTATAGGAAGCTCTCTGTAATCTCATATATTCTCTGAAAAATACAAGATTAATAAACAATTTAATTACATTTCTCTGATTCAGCAACTGCTAAATTGCTCCTTCCATCCCCGGAACAAAAACAAAACTCAACAAAGGCAAACAACAATTTCTAACACTTTAATAATATCTGTCTATAGTTCCAGGATGCATACAGCTTAAATAGCAGACAGCTTGAGATTAGTCTACACTCATCCCTCTTTCCTTTAATACCTAAGTATTTGCTAAGTACCTTCCTCTGTGTGCCACTGGAGCAGGCACAGCTGAGAGTGGGAAGAAAAGAAAGCACTCTGTGTAAATTATGACAGGTCTAGAGAGAACAGAATAGAATGAGAGGAAATAATGTGCAGGATAATTCAGAGTGATCGTTCAAGGAAGTCCTCTCTGAGGAAGTGACATTTAAGTTATGAGAGCTAAATGATGAGCAAAAGTTAGATACTGGCAGGTGAACCTGCAGATGTGAAGGTCCTCAAGGTCTGAAAAAATAAAAAATATTGAGTGGCTGGAGTAAAAACACCTAAGGGAGATTGTCTTGAAATGGGGCTAGAAAAGCAAATAATGGAGAAGTAAAAACGATAAACCACTCGCATGAATAAATACTATTTCTGGTTATGTTATTTCTCAAGGTTAGAGCCATCAGTTTCCATTCATTTCAACCATATGGTTTTAGATAATGAAAATAGATTTTGAGTCAAGCATATAAAAACTATAATTCATTCGGCAAGATGGTTCTGATGAACATTTCACAGACTTATTTTAAGTATAATCATGAAAACAGATCATATACCTTTCTCCAGGACAAATAGGTTTTTAATTTACATGACCGGTAAAAACTAAAGACAATATTATAGACTTTAAGAAAAAAATTACTTTCAATACTTTAGGATACATTTTTACTGCTTATAATCATTCTTATTTTCTGAATAAGAAATACTATTAAGATTTATTTATGCTACCCAGGAATAAGTAAAAATATTTTAGTTCAATTCTAATTCAAAAATAAGAACCAGCCTTAGCATTTGCCTTATATTTAAAATAATATAATTAATAACCATTTCAGAAATAAAATATGCTTCCATTTTAAATCAACTTGCAGAGACAATTATTTAGAAACTAGACCTTTCAAAATACACTGCCAAAGCACCTCAACATCAGACCACAATCCATAAGGTACATCGAAGACAAGGTCAGCAAAACCCTTCACGATATTGAAGCTAAAGGTATCTTCAAAGATGACACAAAACTAAACAATCAAGTAGAAACAGAGATAAACAAATGGGACTATATTAAACTAAAAAGCTTCTGCACCGCAAAAGACACAGTGACCAGAATTCAAAGACAATCTACAGAATGGGAAAGGATATTCACCCAATACCCATCCGATAAAGGGTTGATATCAAGGGTATATAAAGCACTGGTTGAACTCTACAAGTAGAAAACATCCAACCCCATCAGAAAATGGGACAAAGAAATGAACAGAAACTTTTCCAAGGAAGAGATACGAATGGCCAAAAGGCACATGAAAAAAGCTCTGCATCACTAATCATCAGGGAGATGCAAATCAAAACAACCATGAGATACCACCTCACACCACAGAGAATGGCACACATCCAAAAGAACAAAAGCAACCACTGTTGGAGAGGATGTGGGGAGAAGGGCACCCTTCTCCACTGCTGGTGGGAATGCCAACTGGTCCAGCCCCTTTGGAAAACAATATGGACGATTCTCAAAAAATTAGAAATTGAGCTCCCATTTGATCCAGCAATACCACTTCTGGGAATATATCATGGAGAAACAAAAAAGTATAGTCGAAATGACATCTGCACTTATATGTTCATTGCGGCACTGTTTACAATAACCAGAACCTGGAAAAAAACCCATTTCCCAAGAACAGATGACTGGTTAAAGAAATTTTGGTACATCTATACAGTGGAATACTATGCAGCTGCTAGAAAAAATGAAGTCATGAAATTTGCATATAAGTGGATCAACATGGAAAGTATCATGCTAAGTGAAATGAGCCAGAAAAAGAGGGACAGACATAGAAAGATTGCACTCATCTGTGGAATATAGAACAACAGAGTAGGAGACTAATACCCAAGAATAGTAGTATATAATACCAGGAGGTTGGCTCCATAGCTTGGAAGGTGGCCTCACATGCTGGGGGAAAGTCATCCCAGATAGAGAGGGGAACACCAAGTAATATGTGATTGGAGATCCTGTGCGGGAAGGGAGATGCGTGTTGAAAGTAGACTAGAGACTGAACAGAATGACCACTCAATACCCCTATTTGGAACCACAACACCCAAAAGGAAAGAGAGATATCAAATTGGAATTCCCCACTACAGAGGCGGGGTGGGGTGGGGGGGATGGGACTGGGGTGGGTGGGAGGGATACTGAGTTCATTGGTGGTGGAGAATGGACACTGGTGGAGGGATGGGCTCTTTCTTAAACATTGCATGAGGGAAAAACAAGCACGAAAATATGAGAATCTGTAACTGTACCCTCGCTGTGGCTCACTAATGAAAAAATAAATTTATTTCAGAAAAAAATACACTGCCAAAGCAAATTTTAAGATGAAAATTATGACAAATTTTCCTTAAGTATCTGACAGAGAAACTTAAGCAACATTAAAGACTAAAATTCCAAAAGAACTGGAGCTTGGCAATCTTTTTTTTTTAAATGAGCTATTTTTATAGGTCACAAGAATAAATTTCCCTTCTGTAATTATTAAAAACCCATGTCTTATTAATGATTTGCTGTTTACTATGAAAGAGATCTTTAACTCTACATGCTTAAAAATTGTATCAATTTAAATGTACACATTTTGCCTCAATAAGAGTTCAAGAATGTAAGAACAAAATGCCAAGGGCAGTTAAATTCTGGTAATAGACCAAAAGAGTACAGAAGGGAGATAGAACTTAAATAAGGACATTAGAACTCTGTATTTCTAGGAGTCTACTAAATTCATCCAGCAAAGTGTACTTAAAATTTTCACATAACATCCAACAGCCAACTTCCTGGGATGACAGTGACAGTGACTCCTATGGGAAATTAGAAATAATCAGCATGAAGATAACTTAAAATAGCTTACTTACAGAGATAACAGAATAAGTGTTTGTGTATTTAAACCAACCTGTATATTTGTTTCAAGTAAAAAATTGAAATACATTATTTAAAATTATGCTGAAAACTTTCTCTAATCTACAGTGGAACCCAAGCCAAATTTTGAACTCCTAAAAATATAAACTACTGTATGATACCTCAAATTATAAAACTATATATAACTTTCTGGCTGCAAGTTAACTCTAAACAGCACAAGCAGATTATTGACATATTAACATACTTGATGTACATTCTGCTTCTATCCAAGCCCCAGTGACCTGTGATGTACTGAAAACTTTCTAAAAAAACATCTGATTAAAATTTTCTAAAATAGTTTGAAATTGTAGTACAGCAAATAAAGTCTAATTTCACCTTGTTTACTTGTCATTGTCTCTCCTTAAATGTCAAGTACAGAAAATGTAAAAGGAATTCTAGCTATTTTAATCCCACGTAAGTGACAGTTTAAAATAAACTGACACAAACAAGAATGATGCCACATATAAGAGGGATGTGAATGATCTATAAATGAGATGGTTACAGGCCGGAGCAATAGCACAGCAGGTAGAGCATTTATTTGCCTTGCATTCGGCCAAACCAGTTCAATCCCCAGCATCCCATATGTTCCCCCAGCACTGCTAGGAATAATTCCTGAGTGCATCATTCAGTGTAACTCAAAAGGCCAAAAAAGAGAGACGGGTATCTTGAAGACTAAAAAAATTTTTAAAAATTGCTCTACCTTTTGCGCTTGATCAACAGAAACCTTTACTTCCCAACCTTACAATCTTGGAGAAAATATACCATGACAACCAATTAAAACTCCTAGAGTGCCCTTTCTCTTCAGAATAGTCAATAAGTCAAGTAGATTTGTCTAGACTGCAACACCTTCCATTTGTTACAGGTTTCTGCAATGAGAAAGGTTATTCAATCACATCCTAGTCCTTTCATCCTGATATTAAAGACTTCCTCATCCATGAACAAAACAACCTCTAGGTCTAAAATCACCCCTCACAGAAAGTAATACTGGAGAATGTCCCAAATATTACAATAATATATTACACTTAGTCGTGTTAGAAGAACTTTAAAGATTCATTGGCGCACAAATCAAGAAACTACCTGATGGCTAAATAACATGAGTGTATCACAGAGGCAAGATGAAACCTGAGAGAGAGAGAGAGAGAGAGAGAGAGAGAGAGAGAGAGAACATACAATAAGCCATTAAAAATGACCATTATCTTAAGATAATGTCCCCAGAATTATAGG
This sequence comes from Sorex araneus, assembly GCF_027595985.1. Lineage (NCBI taxonomy): Eukaryota > Metazoa > Chordata > Mammalia > Eulipotyphla > Soricidae > Sorex > Sorex araneus. The sequence goes on along the minus strand of NC_073303.1, from coordinate 154,678,847 downwards.
AACTATAGGAAGAGAAACACTATGCAGCAAATATTTTAAAGCAAGCTTTAGTTCTAATATATAGCCTGAGAAATGGATGGAAGCTGGCCAGTAAAAATGGTAAAGTTGAGATACTAACATCCCACACTAGTTAACTTACAAAAACACACAAAACCACCCCCACCCTGGCATAGTGAGTCAAAACAAACTGCTGACAAATCCTAACAGCTATGTGAGGGGGCGCAACAATAATACACAGTGAGAACACACATGCCTCTGTTTTCTTCTAAAGTCTGTTTCTAAGTCTGCATGGTTGATGTAAGGGAACAGTAATTCCTTTCTTTAAAAGCCGTGTCTACATATTCAGAATGTCTCAGATGCCCCCAGAGTGGTAAACTCATGCCAAATTAAAAAAAAAGAAAAAAAAAGTGGTCTGGGCCAGAATATCAGATGCAACTGCCCTTTTGAAAAGAAAGAAAAAGATATGGCAGTTGAGTGAATCAGTACCCCAACCCATCTTAACTGAATCTTCGCCAAAATCTGAAAGACAATTTTCAAGTTTGAAAGCTTTCATCAGTCTCAGGGAACTGCATTAATAAGAACAGACGATCATCAGAGAAGCAACTGTTTTCCTGTGTGCACATGTATTGATTTCCTCCCTGCAGAGTCGTGAGACAGCACAAAGACCACGTGCTGCAGAGCACAAGGTAGAGGATGAAGCACCGCAGTCAATAACACACACCAAATGAAACTGGGCTATTCATGCCGAAAGCATAGCTTTTGAGAGGATTCCCCAGTTGCTGAAAAGTCCTATGCACTCAAGTCATAAATAACAATAAGCACAGAAACAAAAATAATCTTTGAAGAAATGTTAAAATTAGAAGAGGAAGTGAAAACCCATCAGAGCTCAGAGGGAGCACGAATGTCAATAGGAAAGCTGTCAACTATGCTCACTGCCATGCGCAGTCTGTGGGAACGCAAAGAATAGTGAAGTTACAGGTTTGAGGAGGTCTGACCTTAGAGAGGCTAAGGGGACCTCTAAAGAAGAACCTTTAAAGAAGTGTGTCCAAATTTTAACTCTAATATGATCCCCAAACAGCACCCAACAGAAGACATTTTGTACACATTTTTTTTCAAATAAAATTATTCTATTATAAATAATGCAATGGTATTACTATGCCTAGTCTCATTTTCCCCTCTTTAAAATCATTGATGCTGGCGGAAAGAAATTAGTAGAGCCTAGCCTTACCCCAGCTCAATTCCTGACATCACATGGTTCCTGAAGCATCTCAGGATGCAGCCCTGAGGCCTCTGAGCACCACTGGCTGTGGCACTGGAGAGACCCCAGCACCATGGAGGGTGGGGGAAAATCCACCCAGGAAATTCATAGGACTGCAGCACCTGAGCAGAATGCATCCTGTCATTCTATAGAAAAGGGAGTATTATTTATAAAGAACTTACAATAAACCATTAAAAATGACCTGTCTCATCACCATGTTTAAAGGAGAGCAATGTTTGTTAGTGAAGTGCTACATGAAAGGCCTTGATAAAAGTTACAATCACAGGAACAAGAGACAGTAGTGAGAGGGTTCAGAAAATGCTGAAACGGCGCATATGCTGCCTGAGCCCATGTGCTGCTTGTGCCCTCCTGGCCGGGCACATGTGGTGCCCGAGCACATGTGTCGCCCGCATCTCCCCCCTTGAGATGTGTACTTTTATGCTTTCATACTTTTGTGTCTAAAGCTCGGTTATGTGTAGGGGCTTCCTCCACCCTTGGAGAAGCCCAGTTCTCCTTTGAGTGCGTTATTCTTACTATTTCTCTCTCCCACTTATCCCTTCCTCCCTCCCTCAGAAACCTCTGAATAAAATCTATTTACTTCAAAAAAAAAAGAAAATGCTGAAACAAGATGGGACTGAGGGGAGAGTGGGAGCTACAGCTGCATCAATAACGAGAAAGGATTTGCATAACCAGGGGAACTAGAGAGAGGAAGGGAAAATGGCAGGATGAAAGGCTGGCACGCAAAGGCAAATCTGTAAAGGCAGTTCTTAGGGCAATCTGAAAAAGATTTCAAGACAGCCGACTCTTTGGCAACAAAATCTCTTCAAAGACTCAAAAGAATTTATCTTTTGGAGATCATTTAAAATGATTTACAACTGAGAGTAGATACCTACAGTGTGAGAAAAGGAGACTGAATTTAAAAAAAAAAAAAATGTTCTGAGTCAATCTAGAATTCCAGTTCCACCTGTAGCATGTCAATAGTTCCTGGTAGCTGTAAACATTAAATGAGATCATATTTCATGCAGATTCTATGAAAAGGTAGGATGGCAGAAAAACCTAGGCGAGTTTTTAAAAACGGGATGCTCAGAACCCAACTGCTAAAGGCAAAGGCTTAAAAATATTAAATCAGATATGCACTTCATCATTCTAGAGATGTGGTTTTCAAATGCCAGTCTATGAACCAGTGCTCTGTGCTAGTGTTTAAAAAAAAAAAAAAAAGAAAGAAAGAAAAAAGCTGAAAACTGTTGTACTAGAAGATTAAAATCCATCATTTAGTGCATGGGCTATGTGGATAGGAAAAACACTATTGTAGAAAACTACAAGAATTATGTGAATCCTCCCTAAAAAAAAAAAATGTAATGAAGTTTCAGGGTAATGTACTTTATAGTTAGCAGAATTCTGATGCAAGATAGGAAATTGGGTCTAATTAGAGCATTAGCATCTCAATCATTGACTAGCAGTCATTAATATTTTATTGATCTTAGAAGGTCAAAATGATCACTAATTAACAAGCATCATTCACTGGCAAAGAAGGAGAGACAAAAACAGAAATTAAGAAATGTAGGAGAACACCAAATTTCTCAAAGTTCCAAAGAGTGTATCTATAGTGCAGAGACCAGTAAGCTTTTTTAACAAAGGTCAGATGATTTTCAGTTGTGTGGACCACATAATCTCTATGGCAACTACTACTTGTGCCTTCATGGCCATAGAATGAGTATATCTACACATCAATGAAATTTTATTTACCGAAGCAAATGCAGATTGGATTTGGCCCAAAATCTATAGTTTACAGTGGTGAAAAGCATGCAGATAAACTGCCAACTTTAAAACTTCAGCTGCTTTATAAAATAACTTTTATATATCCAATTGTGGGTAGAACAAACTGAAATTAAGAAATAAATTTCACCAAAAGTTGTAAGAATTTATTGTTTCTGAGAACTTGAATCCATAAAATTACACTCTAATAAGATAATTAAGAAATGACTAACTGGAAAGAAAATCTTTAAAGTTTTCTAAAATTTCTGGAATACAATGAATTTGACAGTTCTTTGTATTGTTGCAATTACAAAAAACCAATGCACTACAACAAAAAAATATTTAGAACAAAAATTAATGTGTAGCACCTGCAAAAATGGGGTAACATTTTCTTAACATTAATATATTTGTTATATATTATGTTATTGTGCCATAATATATGTACAATGTATTACACATAGATAAAGCAGAACCAAATATATCGATATTAACAGTGAGGTGCCTTTCCTATCTCCTTAAAGCAAAAAAAAAGTACTGCTCATCTATACAAATTAAAAGCTTAAATTACAAAAGCATGATCTCTCACTCTGTCTCTCTCTCTCTCTCAAACACACACACACATAGAGTGAAGCAAACTTAAAACATGAAGCTTTAAATAAAACAACTGAGTAATAAATAAAAGATGTCTTGTAAGAAATAAGTTGCAATGACCATTTGACATACAATGTTAATCCTAGCTTAATGAGGACTAGAAAACACCTAATTTTCACAAGTATATAATGTGCTAATTGTTCAAATGAGTTCTCTTGAAACCAAGCTGAAAGGGGTTTACAATGCTGATACCCTTCTGATGCCAACAGCTGCAGGCTCACACCTGCCAACTGGTAATGAGACATCATTTAGATACACATCACAAGTGAATATATGCAATTCCTGTCAAGTCCTGTAAGTTCCAATCAATTTGGCTTCTCCACATAGAAAATGAATAGGAATACGTACTATACATCTCTGAGATACAGTGATAACAAAAAGAAATAATATGATTCTCATGCAGTAAAATTTCAATCCTCCTTACCTACAAAAATCATAGCTATGGTTTCGGTTATCTGGGTGTGAACACTAGAGTACTCAAAAGTTGAAAAGCAAATGAGGCATGACTCAATAAAAAAAAATAATTGTTTTCTTTTAAAGGCAAATGACTGAGATGAAATTGTCTTAGAGTATTTGTTCCTTCCTTTTTAATTTTTTTTTCCTAGAAAACTAGTAAGAGCAAGAAAAAGTTTAAACAACAAAGTTTTAACTATTGTTCTGGGTGCCATATTATTTCACATCTCTCAACTTTTTCAAATGATCAACCGAACGATCACTGTATCACTGTATCACTGTCATCCCGTTGTTCATCGGTTTATTCAAGCGGGCACCAGTAACATCTCTATTCCTGCCAGCCTTGAGATTTTTAGCAGCCTCTGCTAACTCATCTTTCCCAACAAATGGAAGCTCTTTCAGGGTCAGGGGAATGAGACCTATCGTTACTGTTTTAGGCATATTGAATACGCCATGGGTAGCTTGCCAGGCTTTGCCCGTGCAGGCAGGATACTCTCAGCAGCTTGCTGGGCTCTCTGAGAGGTGTCTACACACACACACACAACTCTATGATTTGTTGCCTACTGTCATTATGGAAAATGGGTAGGAAGTATCTTATACTGTGTCTTGTAAAGTGTATGGAAAGCAGCCTGGAGTGTAGCAGCATTTGGGTAGTGGAGGTTGGCGCCGGGGCTGGATCCCTTGGGGTGGGGAGGGTTCTTACGCATCCCTCACTAGGGCGCCCCTAGTGAAAACAGCCTGGCGCGGAGTCCCAACCCAACAATAAATACGAGATTTCCAATATGTATCAGATACTTCCTATACTGCATGACTAATTGCATAGATTATAACAGCAAAATATTTTAATTCATAATTATGAAATATTTCCATGGATCCTTATTCTTAAAATACACTTCAAAGCTCTTAACTTAGGACACGTTTACAAACATACATATTTGGCCAGAAAGTTCTCTGTGGTGTCTTACATGCCTGTGCGTCTTTGTGACCTGAAAAACTGATTCCCTTGTTTGAGATAAACCTTCCAGAGATGTCTGTACACAGCAACAGCCTGGGAAACAGAGAGAACACCTCTCCCTGGAACAAAGATGCTACTCGCTAGTGTCACTTTCTGGCAAGAGGTAAGCAGTTTACTGCCCATTATGAAAGAATAAGTTTCTGGAAAGCAAAGTTCTGGCCGGAAAGGCAGTGTGGGAACTAAGACTCTTGCCTTGATTCCTACGGACTCCAGTTTGAATTACTGGCACCAGCAATCCCCAAGCACTGGCAGGGGTCATTCCAGAGCTCAAAGCCAGAGACAGCCCATAAGCACTGCCATGTGTGATCTAAACTGCTCCCTCACCATACAAAAATCAAGGTTCTTCTATAATACACTGCATGAGTTAGTGTCATATGTCCTGCCTATCATCCTGCAGCAACTTAAGTGAAAACTGAGAATTCTGGCACTCGGTCTACTCTACTACTAATAAATAGTCCTTTTTCACCAACAGAATTTTTTTCCCCATTCTGCCAGCATCTATAAAAGTGCAGTAGACTAACTTCAATACTCCAGTTCTTGTCAATATATTTTTAAAGAAATAAGCCCTAAAGCTATTGCACCATTAAAAAAAAAGTTTTTAAACATTATGCCTAGGGATGTGTGATGAACTACTTTCATAAATAGAGAGGACAGGCTAAACGCCTTTTCTCAGTCCCCTTCTCTTGTGTCTTCCACTACTATGGAGCTAAAATTTTTAATTTTCAAAAGACCAGTCACCTATGTAAGAGTGACATGAAAAAATCTAAAACCTGGAGGCATCAAGTCTGGGAATGACTTTTCAAGTCAGCTTTTGAGCTACGATGAAAGAGTTTTCCTCTACTCTTAAATACTAGGGTGGTGTAGAGGTATATGTATACGTCTAAAACATACAGACAGGGCTTAATAGATAATACAGCAGCTAGGGTGTTTGCCTTTCCCGTGACCTTCTAGGGTTCAAACACTGTCATCCCATATAGTCCCCCAAGCACTGACAGGAGTAATTCCTGACTTGAGAGCCAGGAGTAACCCCAGGTGTAGCCCAAAAGCACAAACCAAAAATATTTAAAATAAAATAAATAAAACACACAACCAATAGCTCTGCAAGCAGCAGACTCAAACTGCAATCACTGAACTTAAACAAGTGCCTGCCAAAAAGGCAGAGTATAGGGTGGAAGGGAACCCGGGGACAGGGGTGGAGGGAAATCCACTGGTGGTAGGAATGGTGCTAGAGCACTGTAAGCTTGAAATTATAAATAACTTGGTAAATCATGATGCTTTAATTTAATATCTACATTAAATTTTTAATTCAAGAAAGTTTGGAATTTGTAGCTTGCCTGGAAGAATAGACAGAGATCACTGGCAAAGTCTAAAATATTTACTATCTAGCTCTATATAGTTTGCCAATCGTTTGTTTATGCAATTCAACATGAAAATTTTAGAAATAGTTATATACTAGAGTTTAAACCAAAATCCATGCATTGATGCCCTAAAATCTTAATATGACATTATTAAAAATACTAATATTAAAGACACAACATCAATTTGAAGTACAGCCATCTCTGTACAAACAACATGCAAAAATACCTCCCACTTCTTTTTTTAATGTGCAATACAGAAAATTTTGTAAACAGATTTAATGATGATGATGTAATCATAATTAACCATTTTAATTAATCCTCCAGAGTTTAAAACAAAATAATGAAACCGGATTCTTAATCAAGTGATAATTGAGACTATTAATATCATAACTTAATTAAATATAAAGTGTTAATTTCTAAAGCAATGGTATATTATACATTTAATTCTGTAAATATATTTCTAACAAGGAATTTATAAATGCATAGTTATATCAATACAAATGGAAATCATTAGTGCAAGCTGAAATCACCATGCTATTCAACATTCACATAATATTAATCATTTATTTTACCAAGGTTTTAACTATAAGCCTAAAAAACCCTACAGAAATTGTCTGAGCAACAGAGTTTTCAAAAAATAATTTTAAGTGCCAGAGAAACAGATCAAAAAGGCTGAGTAAATGCTTTATATGCTGGAGGCCCAGGTTTGATCTCCAGTACCAGCATAGTGCTCAGAGAGCCACATGAATGACACCTGAGCACTGGGAAGGGAGTAGCCCCTGAGCACCTCCAGGTATAACACCAAAACCAAAATGACAATAATAATTCTAAGTATTTTGTTGTTATCTTATAGCAAATCATGACATATAACCCTCAAAAGATAAAGATTTTTTCAAATAAAGTCACAACGTTGCGACTATGACCTTACTTGGAAATAAGATCTTTCTAGGAGTAATAAAGTTAAGATTCAGTCAACGGTTTAGCTAAGTCCTAATACACTATAAATGATGTTCTTACAAATATCTGGGGTGTGTGCGCGTGTGCACACACACACACACACACACACACACACACACGAGTACAATGCCATGTGCTGATAGAAATGGATCAAAGTTTTAATACAAATCAACAATGCCTGGAGCACCAGGAAGCTCAAAGCATTATAAATACAGGCTGAGCTAGAGGGTAAACACCCTACTCACACCCCAATTTCAAATTAAAGGCTCCAGGGCCATAAATCAGCTTAAACCAACACAAACTGTTGGTTAAGTCACTCAGTTTGTGGTGCTCTATTAAGGCAGCACTAGGTGGCCTATCATCACAAATCTCTGATTATGCCATGACCAAATGGCTAACTGTTCAAAGGAAGATGTGTCAATAATAAATCTAAATTATCTTCCAGATCTATTTGATCTATTCCTCTAAAGTTCTACCAAGAGGCAGAAACAATCTCTGTTATTTGAATGGGCAAATAGGTAAAAATTTGAATGGGCCTTTTGAATGGCCATATAAATATATATGTATATATATGTTATATATTAAGGACCTATTAAGGACCCATTGTACACATACAGTATATGTGCATATAAAAACAATACAGTAATATAGAAACTATCTTTGTATACTCAAGGTAGTTCAGTATAAAAAAGAAAAAAGGAAAAAATTCCCAACTGATGAAGAACCAAATTATTTGAGGATATATTTCATTATATATGCATTTAGAAACTTAGAATAGTGCTATCATTTGCACATTCAAAAACATTCAAAAATCAGATGGGTCGGACACTTAATATGATTTAGAGACAACGGCTGGACTAGAGCTGTTACCAACAGGATTCCACAGGATGTCAAAAGAACGCCTGCCTACAAGATGGTCAGACTTCTTTGTCAAGACCCTAAATAAATGGTTTGAGGCTCTTCATGTTCCTGGAGCAAGGAGATGCCATTGGGCTACACTAGCACGTGACAGGGATGAATGGAGATGATACCGGCACCCGCTCTAGCAAATGGATGAGCAACAGGAGAACAAGTGATATAAGTGATTATTTCTAGTCAGATATCAGCACTGTCTTGTCAACTATCTAATTAGTGCTGGGTGCTAATTTGCTTAGGTTCCCCAAATTTAATTCTTCCTTAAATTACTGATATTAAAAAAAAAAATCTTGAGTTAGATTTCCAAACATTCCTCAGGCTGTAAGATTATCACTGCAGCTTGTCTGTTTTATAAACAGACTTCAATTTAGTTTTTTAAGAAACTGCCAAAGTGTTCTTTACCTAAATAACAAATCTGCTACTTGAAAGACATCATTCATCAACCTTCTTTGTGGGAGTATTGTTATTCTAAAACAAAAAAACAGGCATTCTATCTTAAGTGCCTCTGGATTTTAATTATCAAATTTGAATAGCCAAGATATTTACTGAAAGGTAAACATCAATTTTAATAAGTATCTTAAGAGTTAAAAATACAAAAGGTATTCAATCATAAAGCCAAGCTCACCTGAATCTTCTAAGTTTGTTTATTGTCTTACAATAGTTATCACTCAAATATTTATAAATATTTGACTTCTAAACTTCAGGAATAAAATTCTTCAATGTTAAAATAATAACTTAGTATACATGATATAATTTGATAAGGAATTTAAGTGAGCTGTAATAAAGATGTTAATAACTAATTAACATGAAATTAGAAGATAAATGGACCTTAAGAGTTAAAAAAAAAATTAGCCAATAAATGGAATACATCTGAAAATTTTATATTAAATGACACAATAGGGAATTTAACTTTAAATTACACCTGAAAGATCTGCGTTTTTTTAGTATTTTCAAAATATCCCCTTAGCAGGAGATTGATGGAGACACTCCTTTCACTTTTCACTTCTATTCTATAAAAATCAACAAGATTACTTTAAATCTACCAAAGCAGCGTGCATGTGCTTTACTATAACAGTCTTAAAAACTCTGCAAGCTCTAACCTGCCATCTAACAGACACCCTTTGTTTAACTTTAAAGATTTCTCTAAATAACTTTCTTGTGGCCTTCACTTTCGTAGTGTAAAAGAACAAAGCCCCTTCATTTCCAAATTTTAAAGAATGTGTATTTCCAGCTCTAGTACTTAAAATATGAAGGAAAAGATTTTTTTATCAGGACAACATAAATAATTTATGATAATTAATCAAAGAAAGATAATCAAGTTTTCTAAAAAAAAGTTCCATTTCCTACCCGGCAAATGCACTTCTAATTAAAAGGAATACTACTTCTTTGACTTTTGAACCCAAATTAAATATTACAATTACTTCAAATAATCAAAAATCTATTAGTAAGTTCCTTACTCTACCACTGAAAAGGAAGAAATGCCTAGAATTCAAGTACAGAAAAAAAATCTAAATAACAAGCGAGTATATATCATATTAAAGTACCCCTACCCCCTCCAAATTGTGACTTTTCTACAAATCACATTTTTCTACTTGCAATTTGTTACTTTCTTCATTTAATACAAATAACAGCAAATCTAACCACTAATAAACTAAAAGAGACAACATTAATTCTTTACATGTAGAATTTTTTTTTATAAAAAGTATTCTTTCTCACACATTATTAAACAACATGTATGTCATGGCACAAGTGAACACATTTAATACTAGATATATCATTTATAAAATAAATAACTTCCCTAGTTTAATTATTTTACAAATAATTATAGTAACACAAAATCACATTTTTTAATTGAATCACTGTGAGCTACACTTACAAAGCTTTCATGTTTGAGTTTCAATCATACAATGATCAAACACCCATCCCTCCACCAGTGCACATTTTCCACCACTAATATCCCCAGTATCCTTCCCTCCCCCGCCCCATCCCACCCCTCCTCATGCCTCTATGGCAGACAATTTTCCCCATACTCTCTCTCTACTTTTGGACACTATGGTTTGCAATACAGATACTGAAAGGCTATCATGTTTGGTCCTTTATCTACTTTCAGCACACATCTCGAGCAATCCCTCCAACCATCATTGACTTGGTGATCCCTCCTCTATTCCAGCTGCCTTTTCCCCAGCTCATGAGGCAGGTTACCAGCCATGTAGCAATATTCCTGGCCCTGTCTCTACTGTCCTTGAGTGTCAGTCTCATGTTATGCTATTTTATATTCCACAAATGAGAGCAGTCATTCTATGTCCGTCTCTCCTTTTCTGACTCATTTCACTTAGCATGATACTCTCCATGATCATCCATTTATAAGCAAATTTCATGACTTCATCTTTCCTGACAGCTGCATAGTATTCATTATGTAGATGTACCAAAGTCTCTTTAACCAGTTGTCTGCTCGCAGGCACTCGGGTTGTTTCCAGATTCTGGCTATTGTGAACAGTGCTGACAAAACCACATTTTACTAAGAAGTTCTGGTTTCTAAAAAGTTCTAGATTTTAAAATGAATTGATTTAGCATTTAATTGGAGATAGACTATAACTCTAATAATAGACATACTTGTGCCAAAAAATACTGTAACTTTCCAGAAAATAATATAAAGTCTAGAAAGCAGATTGAAGTCAGGTAACAAATCAAAGTCACAAAGAACACTTGGACAAGAAATGGCATCAGACCATAAGATTGTTGTACTCAGTTCAATACCACTCTCCCCTTATTTTCTTCTCCCCTTATTTTCTTCTCATTACCTAGAGAACTGCAATGAAAAAACATGCACATTAATGATGCAAAACATGGCTACCTACCTGTGTGGTACAGTATTATGTAAAACTATTGCATAAAGCTAAATTGTACACAGAGGTCAATCTCTGCATATGGTTAAACTGAACACTGGGGGAATTTCAAAACTACCTCCCTGACTACAATCAATACCCTTTTGTTTACAGAAATGTAAATGTTTAAAGTAACTACTCTGTGGCTAGAGGGATGACTTCCTACAATCATATGAAGAAAATTAATCTATTCAACTTGGAGCTTTTTGTTTTGTGTCCTCTCTGCAGCGGTGGTGATGGTACTGTGCTGCAGTGGCAGCTGATGGCTGCTTTTTAATCCAATTTCAAACTTAACCAAGAATCTTTGTATCAATTCCAAAGGTATATTACCTTAAAAATCCCAACGCTAGTAATAAATAGCAGGTATAACATAAACAACGTGTAGTCCCTAAGGGGTAAAGGCCATTTTTAATAGAGCCAGTTATACACTTTCCTTTGTTCAGCCAAAAGGCCAATGGGAAAAGATTTTGCCTGATGCTCCTGATGGGTTTTAAATAAATGCCAGAGTCTTCTAGGACTAATTTTTCTATGCTTAAATCTTTGTCCAAGAGATATTTAAATCAGGACCAGACAGTACTGCAGGTAACATGCTTGTCTTTCAACTCCTGCCCAGAGAGATCCCTGTGCACAAAGCGAGAAGTACCACTGGATGTGGTAAAAAAAAAAAAAAAAAAAAAAAACATTGAAATGAATTTGAGTACATGCAAACCATAATATTTTTTTCAGTCTATGGAAGAAATTATTATGAGTCCTTGAAATGAAACCAGTAACATAACAGTATCTTTGTACTAAACTCTTATTAGAAGTTTTTAAAGTATTTGTTTTCTTAACAAGGCCGTTAGTGTTACTTTTCCACCTCGGGTGACTTTTGGTTTGGTTTCAGTGGTTGTAAACCAGAGTTTGAAAGGCAAAACAAAGGACAGAGGCTGTGGCACTTTGGTTCAGTGAAGCGGTTTTAAAATATGGAAAATCTGAATATCTTTAGGTCATCACCTCTGGATGGTATACAAAAATTGTTGAACATCAGGCCTTCCAATGAAGGCCTTTTATATGAAAGCAAAAATTCTGCTATCATGAAGGTCAACTGGTGATGTTAGTTATCTCCTACCTATTTTACATTTGGCAGCTATAACTTCCATACCTCTTTTAATTTTTATCACTAAAACTTTAAGCAATATATAAAAATTTCTCTTCTTTCCTGTGCCTGAGAACAAAACTTCTTCCTTCTCTATATAATCCCCATCTCCAACACACACACACACACACACACACACACACACACACACACACACACACACAGAGGAAAACTTCATGAAAGCCAGAAATCCCTGAATTATTCTTCCCAGAAATACAAGTTTAGGATGGCTTAGAAATTCATCTGGAGAAGTACCAACTCAGCATAAGTTCAATCGTGTGGGGGATGGGAGAACAGGCAAAGGGCAAAGTAATACCAGAAAAGATAATTACAGTAAAAGTTAATATAGGCATGCAGCATACTCCTACTAGAAACACTTATTCATCCATTCTCCTAAGTTTGTATTTATGGCCTTAATACTAGTAACAAATTAATTGATCAAACTGATTTCTACTTCTCACTTTCTGCCCAGGAATTACACCGTGTGCCATTGCTGCATTTATTTTTGTTACTGTACTTATTATATACATATATATATGTGGAGTTGCATTATAGATGTGTAGTCAATTATTTAGTAGTCAATTAAATCAGAGCTGGTTCAAAATGGACACCTGAAGTTTTGCCATTTGCCCTTATATTTAAAGCAAACCCACACTTAAATGTTTATTTTTATATACAGAAACATTAAAATAAACACTCTGATTGATGTATTTATCTAACAATTTTTCTTCAAAAAAGTACAAAAACATTCAGAGTCATGCTAGTTAAGACAATGATCTCCAAATCTAAAATCCCTGTCCTTTATTTTTAACTTAATAATACATTTTGAGAGACATTATTTGAAACTCAAAGACTGCCCAGAGAACTAACTAATAATATTCCCAATAATCAGTGTTCCATATCTGTTAGACAAAAACTAAATAAAATTTTGTTACTTAGCATGCATGAGACTATTTTTAGGAGTTTATTTTATTTTCTAATAAAACTAAACGGCACACTTTACCTAGTTCATACCTAGGATAATCAGGAAACCTAAAAATGAATGCATAAAAATATACTACTCCAAAAATAATATAAATCAAAAATCTGTGTCCTACAGTATACCATGAAAAGTCCATTATTATGGATTATAAGTGCATAAAATTTAATTTTGTCATAAACACTAATGAGCACAGAGCACTACCAAAATTAGAGCACAAGTGATGGTAAAATTCAATTAGAAGTATGCTATAATGGCACAGAATACTTTGTGTGTAGGTTGAATTTAGAAATGTGACAAAAATTAGTAAAACTTTTAAATAGAAATTGAAAGTTGCCTCAATATCAGCATCGCTCAATCTATCAACTATGGAAATCTACACACAACAGAAATTATAGTGGTCCCTCCATGATATGCTCCCATATATAAAAGATCAAAACAAAATGCAAAATTAAATAATAACAATAATACCTCTAATGAGTTTTTAGGCATAGATGCAGTACATCCTCTCATAATCTGATAACTTCATGAATTAAATTTAATGGATTATTTTCACAAATCGGGAAAAGGTTCAGTGTTATTACTCAGAGTAAGAAGTAAGATAATGCTTAACTACATTAGAACCATGCTAGGTAGAACTACAATGTAAAAGTAATTTTAAACATAAACATCTATCTTTCCAGAACTCTGGCTCTTCCCCCAAAGGTCTGTAAGATAATTACCAAGACAGTCTACCCACTTCTACCCATAGTGATAATTCAAGGTAATATTAGTTCTAGGGAGCATCTTAGGGAATCTTAAAGCTCAAAGGAAACTACATCATCATTCTCAAGATGTGTAAACTGTGATTTAATAAATGTTGAGCTCAGTTAGATAACTGGTTAGACTCCTATAAGTGTTTAAAGGTTCATCACTATGTTTGAGAGAAAATTACATATAAACAGTGATGCCATTTCACTTTGGCAGGAGTTTTCTATGGCTGATTTGATGAATTGACTCACCTTGGGTATTTGATGGTATTCATAGAATACCTCAGAGTCCACACACCTAGGTAACTAAATTTTCTATTGTAAAACCCATTGTTTTATTAATTAATATCAAGCTACCTTTGCCAGCCTGAAAGAAACATTGAGGTTATTTTTAGAGGTTTTCCTATATTTAAGAAGAGTAAAATAAAAGATTCAATGTCAACTAAAATTTAGCTTAATGGGTTTAAGACTTTTTTTAATTGAATCAGTGAGATATACAGCTATAAAGTTGTTTGTGATTGGGTTTCAGTCATACAATGTCCCTTCATTTATCCAACACCCAGTTCTTCATCAGTGTACAATGCAGAAGATGGAGTAGATATTTAATCTAAAGGCTAGAGAAACAGTAAAGGAGATAAGGCAAATGCCTTGCATGGTGCCAACATAGTTCAATACCAGACACCACATAAATTCCACCCCTCTCCTCCTCAGCCCAGGTATGACTCCTGAGCACAAAGTCAGAAATAGCTCCTGAGCATTACTGAATATAGCCCAAACCCTACCCCCTCAACATATTACTTTGATGAATATTTGTTTTTCAATTGGAAATTTAGACTCTCACTACCAATAAATATGTTAAGTATATTAAAAATATCTCATTAAAATATAATATTTTGTTTTAAGATAAGCCATGAGGGCTGGAAAGGGAGCCCAAAGGACTAGTACAAATGCTTTACATGCATAAGACCACGGTTCAACCCCTTGGCCCACAAGAGACATGCTAGAGTAGCCCCTGAGCAAAGCCAAGTGCAGTCAGAAAACAAAAACTAAATCATAAAACTTAACACTAAAATAGTTAAAAAACAGACTTTATCGATGATATCTAAGTTAAGAATCCTAAGTACTATCTAAGTAATATCTAAGCCACAAAACAAGGACTCAGTTAATCCAACATAGTCTGTTACCCCATCCAAAATTTTTGCTTAATAGCCCAGTATAGGATCTGAGTCTTCATCACCTATGGATATCTATTACATACATATGCAATCAAAATTTTATATATATACACATATATGTATATATGTATATTACATACATACAAATGTATGTGTGTATACATGTTACGTACATATACACTTACACAGACATATACATATATGTATGTATATATACACATGTGTATATATGTGTTACACACACACATATATATTAGTTTACAGGACTTACTCCCAGATTAGTACTCAAAGATCACAACAAGCAGGGCTTAGGGGAACATATGTGACCCAGAGGTTGAACCCAGGTCAACCGTGTGTTTACCTTGGTAGGTAAGCACCCTACCCACACCAGACTATCACTCCAACCTCTAAGAGTACATCTTAAAGTAATTTTTATACCAGATACTAGTGAATGCAGGGCAAAATCAACTCTCTTTCACTGATGAAGACAATGAAAACATAGCAACTTAGTAACACTGTTCAGTTCTTTACAAAGATAAACATCTTATCACCAAAATATCAAGCAATCAAGTTCCTAGGTATTTACACAAATCAGATAAAAGTTTATATCCACATCAAAGGTTGCATATGAATATGTGTTGCAGTTTTATGTAGCTGAAAGTAGCTGAGAGCAACCAACAGTCCTTCATTAGATGAATATATATATATATAAACTGTGGTACATTCAAGGAATGAAGTTTTACTCCGTGATGAAAAGAAAGGAACTATTATACTACAAGAAGACACAGAGAAATTTTAAATATTGTTAGGTAAAAAGAAGTCAATTTAAAAAATTATACATAAACATATATGTAAGATTAAATGATTCAAACTTTTTGACATTTTGAAAAAAAAGAAAACTCTAGGGACAGTAAAAAGATGAGTGCCAATAGGTCATGATGTTTCTAGTGCAGGCATGGAGGCAGAGAGGCAATGAATGGGTGGAAAAACAGACTATTCTATGATACTGTAATGGAAGCTATGTACATTTTTCAAATTTCATAAGTAACTCACTATGCAAGCTGTTATTAAGAAAAACTGCACATGAATGTGGGGAATAACAAAGGTCTATGGGAACTCGACTTACTCAGCAATTTTTTTCCTAAAATTTCTCTGAAATATAAAGACTAAAAAGTTGACCTGCTCTCTAATATACTATTATCATAAAATTATGACAAGAAGAACATCAAGGAAATACAACATTTGTTTCCCCAAAACAAATACACAGTGACATATATGTTATGAAGCAAAATGTAACACAGACGACCTTACACTAGAAAAATAAAAACCAAAAGTGCTCTTACCTGTCCTGCGACTGTTCTTCATACATCCTTTCCTTGCCTTCTTTAAAAAGTCTTATTGCACGTTTTGACTTTTTCATAAGACTATCAATGTAGATTTTAAAATATTCATTCTCACTGAGTTGGGCAAGCTTCTGGTTGTCATCATATTTACTCAATATAAGTCGCAAATGCTGATATGTATCAGGTAAAATATCAAGTATATATGGTGGGCTATTTTTCAACTGAAGTTTTGGATTTTGACAGAGTCTGACCTAAAAACAAAGTCAAAATATTATGACATTTTCACATGATTCAAAACACCTGAATTTGTACAAAAATCTAAAAATCATTCAATTCTATAAAACCATCAAAGTATGTATTATTTCTTCAAACAGATTCTCCCATTTATTTATCTTTTTACATCCCCCCCCCCCGCCCCTCATTAGGTATCTTTTCTACTACACTGAACTCCCAGCTAAAGCTCTTTCATAGATTTTAATTAGTGTTTTGGTATATTGTTTCTGAACCCTGAGGAGAATGAAACAAAGAGTTGCGACTTTAATAACTGAGTTATTAAGTAGTAAATGGGTTGTCAGGTCAGAACGAGTCTTTTCCACCTCCCCATATTATCTCTCACGCCCATAAACATGTGTTACATAACGGTTCAGTCATTCATTCAGGTGCCACCCAGGCACTGAAGTTGCTGCAGATATGAAAGTACCTCCTTCCAGCAAAAAAAGAGAGTCAATGAACTGCTATATTGACTTCAACTATTCATGTGATTTAGTCAAAATAAACTAAGCTATTTGATTCTTACTATTCAAGGGAAGCTGGAACTATCCAAAGATTTCTTTTCACAAAATCACTTAGAGGTTGTACAAAAGTATGCAGTGTGGAGGTATAGGATTCTTATTTACATATGCAAAATGCACACATGACAGCAGATTTACTAAGCAGGTACTGAAAATAAGCTTGAAGGACTTTCAAATACGTGGATCTCTTCAAAGGCCCTCTCACATAGCGTCTATGTGCACATATAGATATAGAATAAAACTTCAAAAGCCATAAATTTTCATCAAAATTAGTTAAGACATGTGTCTTTCCCAGTACAACTTCCCTTCTATCCCACCTAATCTTCTACTGTCTAGCATTATGGCCCCAGGTGAACACTTGGAATCTGGTTAATGGGAATTAGAGTTGGAGATACATTTAGTTTGGCATTTGTAAAAGGTTCATGTGAGATATATGGTCACTTCTTTAACTATTCAAATTTTTTATCTGTAGTCATGATAAAATGGCTTAAGGAATAACTCAAATGCCTCTGGCACTGACTGGCCAGCATGGAAACAATATCTAGTTCAAATTTGGAAATATAAACATATCCAGTGGCACCCAGGAATGGTTATACATATGAACAATGGAAGAAAACAAAAGGATAAAATTTACCAACTCAGAGTATTTCTCTGATATTTCATGGTTCATCAATTTTTCTTTTTTAGTTTATCACTTATTGCAAATTTTCCTCATCCTTTAAAAATAACTGACTTTTACACTAAATTTTGTTTTGGAGCTTGTATATCTTTTTCTTTAGAAGGACCCCTCTTGGGATCATGTTCAGCAAAATAGAAGAAAAAAGACACATAATAGATGATCCCAGTTATAAGTGTTATATGAAGAAATAAAGTAAGATAACAAAAAAAAACCAACGAAAACAAAACCTTATACACTGAAGTGTATAACAACAGAACTGAAGTTACCAAGGAGCTGAGGATATGTACTTAAAAGAGCAAAAGAACTGTAGTGGAGGGATACTGGCACTTTGATTATAAGCATGGCTCAGTAACATTGCACTCCTCAAGTATATAACACAAAAAAGCAACCAATATATTTAATGATGTCAATCTTTACCAGAGTATAGTTGCTAGTGCTGATGAAGACTTCTCCCTGTTTTCATTTTTGTGATATTTTGAGATCACCAGCTATAGTTGACCTCAAATACATCAATGACTTTATTTGGGTTGACAGAGGGCTCAATGTATCAATGCTTAAAACTAAAAATTATTATTACAAGTAGATACACTCATTTTAAGAACCCTATTTGCCTTTATCCAGCAAACCCAGGTACCCAGGTTCAGTCCCTGGGGTCGCCTATGGTTCGCTAAGCAATGCCAGGTGTGTTCCCTGAACGCAGAGCCAGGAACAAATCCTGAGCACTGCTGTGTGCAGCCAAGGGAAAACTAACAAATATACAGCAAGAATAGTTTAATTCTAGTAAGATGAAATTTGGTACAACATGTCACAGGCTGATCAATTAAAAACCTAGGGTTCTGTGTGGCTTCATCATCTCTCCTGGTAAAAAAGAAAAAACCTCATTGGGATTTTTTTCAGACATGCCAAATAACTGTTCTAAGTAGTTTCTTCTTTTATGTTATTATTTTTTTCAATGCTGGAGATGGAACCCAGGATCTCATAAATGAAGGCATGGTTTCTATCAGTAACTATAACCTTTGTCTTTTATTTAAGAGTTTTAATTTACTATTCTCTGCAAGACTATTTTGTTCACTTTGCTTAAATTATAATTCTACCTGAAAATTTATAGCTTAATTTTTTAAGATTTCTGAATAATTACTGTATACCAGGTACTGAGCTTAGTGCCAGGAAATTATATATGATGAGAACATACTTCCTGCCTCAAGAAGTCTGGCAGAAGAGACCTAGCTTTTTATAATTAACTTCGGAGCAATGTAATTCTTGCTCTAAGGGATCTTAGTAAAGATCCTGCCCAATCCATCCCTTTTCAGATAAAGAAACTAAGAACTACAAAAATTAAGGGACTATTAAAACAGCATTAATTCAGCACATAAGAGCCTGCATTTTCTGGATCTTGGGCCGATCTTTCTACCTATATCACAATTTAATTAGGATTATGTATTTAATGAATGATCCCTGGCTAAACTAATTTACCTTTTTTATTTTATTCCACTTGCAAACTTAGGTGAACTTCAGGCCCCATTCTTAATTCTATAAAAGTTTGTGTCAGGTACTGTCTCAGACCCTGGGGAATATAGAAAGGAATAGATCATGGACCTGTTCTCAAAGTTTTGAGTAAAATGACTGGTGGCTTTAAAAAGTAATTATAGAGGAATTTAAGTGCTATAATGGAGAATATTACAAAGTGCTAGAGGAAAAAAAGAAATAGCTCACTCACATTTACATGAGATTGTCAAGGAAGACATAACCAAATTTGCAAAAGAACTTTATATTCCAGACAGAAAAGCATGCAATTGCTAAAGCATCAGTGCGAACATGTGAAAAGAGAAGTGATGGAGCCGTCTCAAAGTGGGTAACGTAAGATGTTGTAGGTGAGTATAAAAGAACATCTGAAGTAGACGACAGTTTCATCAAGTTCCTCATATGTTCACATGGTTTTCAAACTCAGCACTTGCAAAAGAATAACATACTATGCTGAACTACTCTCTAGCACTGAGGATGCAATTCATCAGCTAAATTAATATGAAATTCTGTAATTTATGATAGCCGCTGCTGCTGAAAATGAATAACCTTACACCAGGACTCTGACTTCGAAGCAGATCAAATCCAATTCAATTCAATAAATATTTATTGAGTGCCTACTATGTGGAAGGATCTGCCCAAGCCAGCTGGGGAGGAAAAACTGCTTTTCTAAAATAAAAAAGTATGTTAAGAGGGGAAAAAAAAAATCAAGGTTCAAGTTAAGATTAAAATGACTTAGATCTCTTCCAGGAATAACCAAGTTACTCCTGAGAAAGAAAGTTGCTCCCAACACAGAAAGCTTTCATAAAGAAAAATCTGCAACCACATTATGGAATGACAGACCTTTCAGGACACCAATTGCTAGGTAAAAGGACTGCACCTTTAGTATATTTACTCTTCACTTTCTTACTAAAAGACAAAACACACATATATAAGAAACTTGACTTAAAACTTCCTGACTTCAACTACACAAAGAATATTATTGCGCAAAGAGGATCATAACAACTCCCTCCTTTTGTCATAAAAATAATAAATGCAGAAAAAAAGCAACCCAAGAAGAATGGCTGGGAATGAAGAATGAACACACATACACACACACACACACACACACACACATACACACACACACACACACACACACATC
Organism: Sorex araneus; assembly: GCF_027595985.1. Taxonomy (NCBI): domain Eukaryota; kingdom Metazoa; phylum Chordata; class Mammalia; order Eulipotyphla; family Soricidae; genus Sorex; species Sorex araneus. Next base: position 154,658,084 of record NC_073303.1, on the reverse strand, counting down.
CCACCCCCACACCCCCAGCAGAGTTCACTACTCAGAACCCTGGTGTCTGGACATATGCTTAAGAATTTAGCACTCTCTTGGAAATAAACAATTGTGTATCACATTTGTTTAAAAATAAATGTAAAGATTTGGGGGGCAAGGGGCCCCTCCAGCAGTGCTCAAGAGTCACTCCTAGCAATACTACAGGCCTGATGATCCTAAGTCTAGTTTTTTAGCCCACTCTGCCCAGCAGGGTTGGGGTTCACAAGGGTCAATGAGGCGGTAATCAGAAGCAATGAAAGCTAAAGCCAGTTTTACTGAGGGAGCCATATGCTACTGGAGATGGAATTCATAGACTCCACATACAACACATTTGCTCCACCCTTTTGAGCTTCCTCCCCAATACAATTTAAAGACTTCTATGAAGCCCAATGCATATGTTCACATTTTTTCACATTCATAAAAACACATGACTAATAAACACATACCATATATGTAGTTCATAAATACTTGCATACATCAAACATGTATTTGACCGTATTAAAACAAAGGCACAACACAGAGTACCAATCACTATACAATCACAGCCAAAAGGAAAGATAGATAATGCCTAATAGGAAAGAGAGCAAGAGCGAGAGCGAGAGCGAGAGCTAGAGAGAGAGAGAGAGTGAGAGAGAGAGAGAGAGAGAGAGAGAGAGAGAGAGAGAGAGAGAGAAGCAAAGTGCCTGACATAGAGGCAGGCTGAGGGGGACACTAGGGACACTGGGGTGGGGTGGGAAATGTGCACTAGCAAATGGAGGAGTGTTGGATGGTGTATGACTGAAACCCAATCATGAACAACTTTGCAACTGTGTATCTCATGGTGATTCAACTAAATAAAAATAAATTTTAAACATTAATTTAAAAAATAAAGCAAAGGCACAAATAAAAATAGTATTTACCAGAACTACAAGAATCTTCAAAGTCATTAATTATTCTTAGAACACCCTTGCAGTTTTCTGAATGTGCCCTAATTAAAATTCCCAACTAAAATGTAACAAAGAGTAGTTCAGTTACAGTACAAGGTTCAAACCAGACCCTCAAAGGTATGAGAAAATTTAACTGAAGCAAATGGAAACTTGAAACAGTAAGGGATTGTGTCTGTACTGCAGCAGTGTTTCACTATAAAACACATCTCACTTCATGGGATACTCAGTTATATAATGTACCTGAAAAGTGAAGAAAAAATCCTTTTTACAGGAAAGCTTAGGAACCCTTTTAAAAAATCTCTTCACTGTGCTCCTCCTACAATGTTACAAGGCATTCCTTACTGCAGTTTTATAGAAAAATGCAGCATTAAGAGAAAAGTTACCTATAAATATTTTAAGTTCTTTCCACTTTAGCAAATCACTGCTAAGTACATAAAAGCTAAACATACACACAGTACGAAAATGTAAAAAGTACAAAACTTATATTGCAATATTTCTACAGAGAATAGTTACTAGGCAAACTAAAAGTAAGCATGGCAAATTAGTTGAGTCCATATATTAACATATATTTCGATTTGGAAGAAACTACTAATTCCTTTATGACTTTCAATGTAAGTTTCTTTGGAAGATTAACAGAAGAAGAATTATTAAGTAGTTGATTAACTGCAAATTAAAACCTGCATGTTTGTTTGTTCACATTTCTTCCAAATAAGAACATTCTCTCTTAAGACTAGAGAGTACAGTGAGTTTATTTGTCACCATCATCCACTACAGAATTGTGCATATTATTATATGATAAATATATGATGGAGAAAAGACAATCAAGGAGGACAGAAACAAAGTACTCCAGAGTCAAGTAAGAGAACAATAAGGTACCTATACTAAATACAATGATCCAAAAACTTTGTATTTATGAGTACAAAGTGTGAAGTGTAAGGCATCTAAAATAAAGAGGGTAAAAATCCTTTTGATAAAGGTCTCACTCAAAAAGAATCATACTATTCTGTGGAGCAGTGTGCTTGAATTTTTTGTTCTATGAATATAAATATTAAAATCAATCAAACCTCAGTCCAGATCTGCATTTACTAGTTGTATAATCTTGAGCCAGTGTCTTCTTAGAACTATAATTTTCAGAATAGAAAATTTAAAGTGTTCTTTATAGAACCCAGTACCAAGTTTACACTGCTTTTTTAGTATTTCTTGTACTTTCATATTTTATATTATAGCATAGCATGGTAAAATACCAGCAGATGTGGCAAAGGTATAAAAATTAAACCAACATCATTTAACTATAGGGAATCATTAAAGATTCTTTTAGCCCATAATGTTCTCCACATTACCTGAAACCCAAAAAAAGTTTGGAACACTTTTTTGCAAGAAATACAACTAAGCCCAAGAGACTACTCTTCAGGAGGCATCGGTATCTCAGTACTCAGTCAGTACACACACACATAGAATTTAGTCCTGACAACCTTACTTCAGTATTAAGTATTCACATATATAGAATTTAGCCCTGACAACCATACATCAGTATTCAGTAGTCACATAAATAGAATTTAGTCCTGACAAACCTGAGAACTAAGTTTAGGCCTCACAACTTCCAAAAAGGGGAAATAGCAGGGGAGGGGACCACTCAACTGGCCATGAACATTCCTGGCATGTGTGAGGCCCCGAGTTTGATTCCCCTGTACCACATATGCCTATCCACTGCCAGCACCAGCAATCCCTGAGTACCATCAGATATTGCTCCAAGAGTTCCTGAGTACCACCAGCCTGAGTATCCTCTTGCCAAACATCAAACCCTGAGGCCCAAACCACCAGGAACAATCCTCTTTTTTTTAAATAAAAAGAATATTACCTGTTCCATATTGTTTTAAAACAAATTTGAATATCAGAGATGTTATGCCTTAAATTTATTTCTGACAATCCAACATAAAGTTTACAAATTCCCTCAGAAATGTTCTGAATATCTCTAATGTCCATCCTCATGAGGTGGAAATGACAGTTATTGACAGAACTTGACTCTTCTACTTGTTCTTAGTCATATCATAAATTGGATCCCAATTTATTAATTACCTTTTCTCCCTCTTCATCTTCAATCAATCCCCTCTATTCAATCCATGATTCTCTCCTATTCACACCAAACACCAAATTATGATCACACACACACACACACACACACACACACACACACACACACAGAGCAGGATTCTTTTCATTAGTTGTCATAGTTCAAGAACAATTTTTAAATAACTCACAATCTTTTTTTTCAACACAGACCCATCACACAGGTGAAACTACTCTGGAAGGTCCATAAAACCTCTATTAATGAAATTTGTGACTAAAAATTTCCCCTTCATGTTTTCTCCATATGCATTTAAACTCAATTTTCTCAAAACATCAAAGTATCTCTTTTGTGATGCTAGTTCTCCCTAAGCGACCTATATATTCTAACTCTTCCTACCTCCTGCCATTGTCTCTGCTCGTAAAAACCTCCCATAGAGGTGAAGAGCTAGTTCAGTGGATAGGACCACTGGCTCCTTGGTGGCCAACCTGGGTTTAATACCCAGCAGCGCATTCAGTCTCCTGAGTACCACCAGGAGTGATCCCTGAGCAGTGTCAGGAAGTTAGCCCTGAGCATCACTGGGTGTCATTTAAAATACAAATTTGGGAGCCAGAGAGACAGTACTGGAATTTAGGCACTTGCTTGCATGTGTTCTACCCAGTTCAATCCTTGACACATATCTGGCTCCCTGAGCACTGCCAGCAATGATCCCAGAGAGCTGAGCCAGGCGTAAACAGAGTGTGGCTCAAAACCCAAAGCAAACAAATACCTAATTCAAGTATCTAATGTTTTTGTCTGGCTCTCACTTTTCACTCTACCTTGCAAATGTTTCTTCTACACAGCTTTATATACTGCCTCTCTGGGCATATCTATCAAATATATGTCTCTAGTATAACTTCTGACTTGAACAATAAAACTAAATTGAAAATGAACTTCACTCTGGCATGTCAAATGTAATATGGTTAAAAACAAACTTATTATGCACCAGTTCCCAAACTTCCTCTTTTTCTTCTTAGGTTCCTTATCTCATTAAGGGCATCACTGCCTTCAGAGTCAACGAGGCTGAAAACCTCAAGAGTCACTTTCATTTCACCTTTTCTTTCATCCTCTATCTCTGAAGGGTCAATAAGAACTACATATTTGGTCTTCAAAATAACTCATATACTTAACCAATACTTGTTACACTTGCCAATTCTCAATATCAGTTGTTTATTATATCTGGCTCAGTCTGTGTTAATTTCTCTTGACCAGTACTCTTTCTTAGGTTTCTTTTCTTTTAAAGCATAATTTCTAGAGTTAAGAAATATAATATATCCACAGCACAACCTGCTGTGGATATATTATACACAGCACAATCTGCTGTGGATATATTTGATATGTATTTCCCACTCGGTTTAAAAGACTCAAATGGTTCTATATCTAATAAAGAAAATCCACAATTCCTTGATACCACAGTCAAAACCTCTTCCTCTTTTCTAACTTGCCTGAATCAACAATTCGTTACACCTAGTGTCCGTTGAACACGATGTGTCCTTCACTATTCCAGAATCCAGATTTCCCCTAATGATCAACAGGATAATCATTTCACCATGTTGCATTCAAAACCAATTCTTCATCCTGGCAAAGAACATTGTCCTCTCTCCTACACTATGTCACACTGCTCCATTTACACCATATCACAGCTCACAGCACTTATTTCATCTTTCCAAAAGGCATTATTTATGAATAACTATCTTTTCATAGTTGGAATTGATAAATGAATAATGAAATCAACAGTACATAATGCAATTCTGAAAAAAAGGGAAGCTGCTTTTTCAAAATATGAATAGTGAAAATTTCATGAGTTAAAAGAATGAGCAAAACTTCTATTAAACCTAGGTCTTTCACCAAAAGAATTAACCGAAGTAATTCTTGCTGGGATGTTTTAAAATTCTATTTTACCAAAGCTTTATCCAAGAAGTGAAAAGTAATAAATTCTGAAATCACTTTATTTATGTCAGCAAGAATTTAAAAATCTAACTCACATAAAACTGTCTATAGAACTCCTATACTATTACTGCCTATCTAAGTTCACAGGATCCATGATTCTTCCAACAAGTGCAATTTCAATGAGAAATAAATACATGAAGAATTTAAAAATAGCAATAATAACCACTACCAAAAGCCAAAGAAAGGTAATCTCAAAATAAGAAAAAAAAAAATCCAAACACTCTTTTACTCACATGCAGTATCTTTCAGAGGTATGAGATACTCAAATTAGAAAATGTATTCTTCTTCTTGATATCTTATATAAGTAATCTACATACCTTTAACTACCAAACTTAAAGGACAGTATAGCTACAGAGATATTATAAAGACAGAAAGAAGTATGTTCCAAACTTGACAAATATACTTAAATGCGCTGAACGTAAAAGGCAAGAAAAAGCTATCTGGCATCATCACTTTTCAAATGCTTTTCAAATTCTTTCTTGGAAATGTAATTTTAAATGACAAGGACAGCAAGACAAGAGGAAAAAAAACTAGGCAGGTATTCAATTCGCTTTGCTCTTTGGCATTAACTAGTTATTTTAAATTTCCTAAACATCCATGGAAGCCCAGCTCATTTAGTATCTATTAAGTGGAAGCAGTGTTTCTTCTATTTGCTATCACCTGGCCAAGAAACTTATGAAAAACATGCTCAGGAAACTCACAATAATAAATGATCATTCCTAGCATACTGATTAGTGATCATTTTCTTACTCTAACCTCAGCATTTCCAATAAGAGTAAATAAAGTTGTTCCTGAAGGCAATGGCCAGCAGAATTCAGACAGAGAACTGTCGAAACAGTGGCCAGAAAAAGGTGGATATCATCTACTTTGTGCCCACTGTACTTTCTTTGTACAGGTCTGCTTCACAGCCCGTTCCACATTACATGAAAATTATTTCTTCGTCTGGTTGACTCTCTGGGCATCTTGATATGTCAAGGGCAGTTATGGTCTGTCTAGTTTTTCATTCCCAGTAGTAGGCTGACACATAATAAATAAACGTTTACTGTTCAGAAAATTCCAATTCTCTAATAGCTTTTTTTTTTTGGGGGGGGGGGTCTTGTTTGTATGTTTGTTTGATTTGGTTTGTGGGCTAGATGTTACTCCTGGCTCTGCACTAAGGAATTATTGCTGGTGGCGGTTGGGGGTCCATATGAATGCCCGGAATCAAATGCTGGGTCAGCCAAGTGCAAGGAAAACACCTTACCCACAGTACTGTACTTACAGCCCCTATAATGGCTTTTGAACAGACTACACAACTCAGATATTTTTGTATCTAGATGTTCATTCATGAATAATAGTTCCAACACTGTTATAAATAACCATCCACTCAATTAAAGAGACTTGAGTTAGCTACTGACTTAATACTGATACACAGAGCTAAACTCATAGAGTGTATGTTACTGGAATGCTTTAGGATATGCTACTTTTTTCTTCTTAATAAGCACATTACACTAACTCTGTGCTACCAATGTTTCATTACAAAATATCTTACATCTTACAAGGAGTACAACTGAACAATTAATCCCTCCTGCTCTCCATGGCCTTGCATAGAAAGTCTACCTTCTGGAAGCATAACAATAAGTTGAAATTAGAATCTCATTTGACAGTTATAATTTCTAGAGACTAAAGCAGAATGAAATGACTCACTTACTAGTTATTTCTCCTACAGTTTAAGACTGTTTCTTATCCCCTGAGAATAATATATTTTGTATGAAGCTGAGACATACTAAACTTGAAACTTGTTTTCACAGTTACATGTCTAATGTCTGACCTTTTTGAAGAAACTTCAGAAAGAAAAATGCCAGCTAAACACTTAACCATGCCCTTTCTATAACTATAAGTTAAACTTAAAAGTTACTATGTTCTGTCATCCACAAACCAAAGTCTGGTAATTGTAGTTATTTTATAAAATAAGTAATGTGTCAAGGAATTAACATTTGGAGTGATGATAAAGGTCCTGATGTCATCATCACCAAGACAATGTTCATTTGTGAACCACTTCCTTCACCACTGACAAAGGTAAACAGATGTGGGGTATGCTTCTACATTTCAGAGTTGAACATATTTACAATCAATAAGTATTGATGATTTTTTATTACTTAGTAATGATACACACTCTAAATTCTTCTATGATTTTTGGGATTTCCCTCCATAAAGCCCACAGATGCATTCACACATGAACCAATTTCATCCTTGACAAGTCATGAAGATGAATAGTGAAAGCCATAAAATTCACCTTTGCCAAAACCTGCAGCTGAATTCCACTAAGTAGAGATTTTAGATAATAGATTTCCTTGTGAGTTAAGTTTCTCAATTGGAGAGGCTAACCCCAAACCCACAAAAGGGTTAATAAAATCAACAGTAGTAGAAACAACTATCAAATGACCATCTATTTCACCATAACCCATGGTAAAACAATTAAAAGTGGATACAACTTATGTTAAAAATCAATTACAAACCAAAATCATGCACATATTTTTTAACAGTTCAAAAATAATGGCTTTGTATAAACTATGGCTCACCACTTCCTTACATAAATCTTCTTCATTGGATGTTCTAACATTCACTCACAAATGTACTAAATCATGGCCACACAAAGAAGGGAGTAAGATGGAAGGAGCAGACTCATTGTAGAACTGTATCCATTTGTCACCCACTCTTATAAGCCCAAATCCTTGAATTCCTTCTTTTATGCCTAACTAATGATTTAAGCAAAGAAACTGACCTTCAATTACCTTCACTAGAAAATCAAAAACAATTTCTACTATGACTGCCAAATAGATGTAATTTTTCCAATTGCACACTTCTCAAACTTAAGTATCCAATGCTAAAATCAAAACCTGACCTCAAGGAGCAAGTTATAATGTTCTGATACTATGACATCATTCTGTCTAGAGCACTTTAATATAACAATTTGAATACACTGGCAGAATCTTAAATAGGTCACACTGAAGAGCAAAACTAAGGATACTTTTCTGGCAAAAACATTCTGGCTCGTGGCCCATATAATAACAGGTCTTTCCCCAGCACCACTGGTCACAGAATGATAAATGTTCATTGATCCATCTGTATTTTCAAAAGGCTATATGAAAATATAGTAAATCATTTCTCCTTCCAGTATTCTAATACCACTGACAGAGCAACTATTTGCATAGTGTCACACACAAAAGTAAAGGTGACTACAACAAAGTATTTTCATGTAGCTTTTAACTCATCCTTACATGTGCATAATCATTTATGCAATTAAATAAGTTTGCAAAACTAAATTTAAAGCTAGCCCAAACATAGAAATAAAATCATAAAGTGTCCCAAATCTGCCATTAATGAGGGGGAATTTTCCACACACAAAAAAAAATTAAGTATTTCTTTTCATAATCCTATTTAAGAATGAAATAGGATACCAACTATAACAATTTCCTTAGCTGACCCCTGTGAAAATTGCCTAGACTTTTCTGGGTACTGACTCCAGCTAGACTTCTTCTCATGAAATTGTAGCTCATCTGAAAGCTACATGCAGAAACCACAGGGGTTTCTGATACTTTCAGCTCCACCACCTCCTTCATAAATTTTCCTTTCACAATAAACAACGAGCAATCGAAAAGGTTTCCTGTTTCAAAATGGAATAGTAGATGAAAGAAACTGTAACTCTACCATTAACAACAAAAAAAAAAAGTTTCTTAATGAAGATGAATTCTCAAAGCTGAAAATGGAAACTCTTAAATACTGCTTCCTTTCTTAAGTACTCTTCTTGTTCTTTCCCCTGTAAATTTTCTCAGCAGTATACACTGTGGTTTCATGACTAGTCTTAGTCCATCACTCACTTTTTAAAAATAACTTACTAACATGCTTTTTTACATCCAACAGCAACACAACTTAAGAAAGAAGAAACATTTCCAATCTATTCTATGGCCATGCACCAACAAAATGTAGCCAACAGTAAAACTTTGTGTATTTGAATTTATAGGGGAACTTTGAACCTTGAAGACTAGGGCAAAAGTTTTTGTTGTTTTGTTTTGCAAAGTGTTTGCTCTGAATCCAACTTTTCAAAGGAGAGTGAGTGTTAAAAAAAAAAAAGTGATGAATCCAAATTGAAAAGCTGTTACCATAACTTTTATTATTAACAGTAGAAATCTGGAGAAACCATATAGATAAATAAGACAAACAGAACTTACCACTTTGTCCATAAGTTTCCAAGTTTTCTCCACGGTCCTGCGATCAGCTGCTGCTTGTTTAGGGGGCCCAACTGCATCCTGAATAGCATCAATAATACCTAAAATTCGCCCTTTTCTTGGGTTTCCTCCTCGACCACCAGGATTCCGGCCATTCATAGAATTTGCCATCTGGATCCTAGGTTCTTTGAAAAAAAAGAAAAAAAGTAAAAGTTAGTCATGAAAATACTTATGCAACAGAAAACTGAACAGATTAATTTACACCTACTACATGTCACTGCATCAATGGGACAAAAGTATGGGTTACATACTCAACTGACCATGTGAATTTGCTCTATCTTTACACATGGCGGATTTAGAAGCCATGACCCTAGATTTGCTTTGGAATACCAAGAGTTTTAAGGAGATGCATCTTCCTCACGTTTCAAGTAGCAAAGTCTCCAATAATACCAACTCACAACAAAAATCAACTCACATTATGCGTCCCCCGCCCAACCCCAGGAACTAACTTGGTAACACAATGTTCTCCCTCCCCAAATTTGAGATCTGGACCCCTTTAGAGAACACTAACTCCAACAAAATCTTACTTTCACTCTCAGAATTCTCCAAGTTATATAAACATAAAGAGCATTCAACAGGAGCTGAGGGACGCGTCCGCTGTCAACAAAGACCTTAGGACGAACATTTGGCCCCTTCAAAGCACCCAGGAAGGACACATGAAGGTGGGCACGCGGACACAGTTCTTGAAACACATGCAGGACGAGTGATCTCAAGTTAAAAGCCAAAGACACCGAGGAGCCACCAACTCATTTGTGAAAAAGAGAGGGTGAGACTGACAGGATCCGGCGCAGAAAGGAGGAGAGAGTTCACTCCCGTCGCTCCCAGCCTCTCATTTCACCCGAGGCTGTCCAAAGCTTTGTTTCTCGGGACGTCGGTGCCCTCTCCGACCTCAGGCCCCTCCCCTGCCAGTCTTGGACTTCAGCTGAGCGGAGGAAGGTGGACAGACAGACGACAAAGTATCTCCCCCTGGCGCCTCCAGTCCCTGCAGTCACCCAGCGCCTCGGGCGCTCGGCAGTCGGCTCCCGAGTGGCCGCCCGACGCTCTCCCGGCAGCCTGGGATCCAGCCACCCGTCTCCTTTTACCCCCTCTTTCTCCTCCCCCCCACCCCCCAGCCTGGCCTTAGCCAAGGTTCCGGTCTTTAAATAACCCTCTTCAAACTGTGACGGCGGCAGCGACAGCAGCTGGAACCCGGGGCTGTCCCCTCTCCTTCCGTAGCCCGCGCCTGGCTGCCCCCCGGGCCCCTCCGCCGGAAAGCAGCAGCAGCGAGCCTCCCCGGGGCCCCGCTCCCTCCCGGCCTCGCGTGGCCGTGGGCTGTCCCGAGACACGCGTGTGCGCGGCTCCGACCCAGACACGCGCAGACCCCGGGTGCGGGGGGCGCCCGAGCAGGGTGTGTGTGGAATCGCCGTGAAAAGCACGCTCCCCGAAGAAGGAGCCCCCCAGAACGCGGAGCACCGAGACCGGGGAAACGCAACAATTTACCGTCCAGGCACTCCACACCCGCTCTGCCCTCCCGCCCGACTCTCCGGGAGGCCGCGGGACGCCGCAGCAGCACTAGCTGGAGGAGACCACTCGCTGGACACCCCACCCCTGTGAAATACACACACACACACACGCACACAGACGGAGCGGGCGCGGGGCGGGGCCGGGGGCGGGGCCTTGCGCCGCTCCACCATTCCCGAGCGCCCGTGCACTGCCTGACAGCCAGTCACGCCAATGGGCGGGAGGCGGCCGTCCTCGGACTACCACCCCGTCCACGTCTTCCACAGTACACAATGGCCCCAGAGGAAGGCCCGCTCGCCGCAGGTCCCGAGTGGAATGGAACGCGGTGGGACAGAAGGCGAGCTAGACTCACTCGGGCACAGAAGTGGCAAAGGGAAAGGAAATGGGAGAGGGATGCATGGCTGTAAGAAGCTGACCAATGAGGAGTGGGCTGGTGGGCGTGAGCGTTGGGAGCGGGAGCCGAAGCTGACTAAAAGGCGGGACTTCCTGCTTTGCTCACCTTCCTAGTCTTTTGTTTCATAGCAACCGAGTAGAGGCTAAGAGGGTGTAGCTTCTTTAATCGGGGAGGATCCTAGACTGAAGAATTCCATCTCCCTAGGGCTGCCAAACTCTTCTGCCAAGGACGGCAGCCAAACCGGTCTAAGGCATTGCTTCTTGATGGCTATCAAAAGAGAGGAGTAGTCACCAAGCTTCTAAAATGAAATATAAACCTCACTTTTAGGAGTCTGAGGTTAGCATGTGATCACTAACCAGAGCTTCCCCAATTTCCAAGTGCTTCCCTTTTACTCTTAGTTCTTTCTAGTGGGATTGCAGATCAAGCATCAAACCTAAGAGGAAGCAGGTAGATGACAATGCTGGACGAAGCTTCTGCTAATCATGTCTAGAAAGGACAATTGGGGGTAAAAAAAGAAAGGAGAAGAAAACCATGGAGTTCACCCTTTATTATTTAGTACGAGTTTCTGCATAAATGACTGAAAAGAAACAGGTTTTGTATTTTATCTGAATCACCTTTGCATAGACTTTACTCCATCATACAAAAAACCTTATTGTATCTGAAATTCTATACCAGCATTTTTAATCTGTCCGTGAATCTATCCTTATACCATTAGCAAGGCATACATCTCATCTCGCTGGCATTTTTTAAGTTTGATTCACATCCATCATTGAAGTGTACAACATAACGACTGGATATTTGCATACATTGCAAAATTATCATCACAATGATTCTTTTTACCATCTTATAATAACTTGTAAATGTGCAGCAACTTATAGATTAGTCGCAGGCTGCAAATTACATGTCCTAGGTTTATTTTATAACTTACAGAAGTCTGTACCTGTTGGTTCCCTTTACCCATTTTACTTAGCCCCACAACCCTTCACCTATCTGGTAATCACCAATAAGTTTTCTTTCTATAAGATTTTATGTTTTATATTTCTTATATTAGCTGTGAAATCACAAGGAATTTGTCTCTCCCTGTCTTACTTCCCTTAGCATAATACCCTCAAGGTTCATCATGTTACCACCAATGGCACAGTTTCTTTTCTTTCCGTGATTAAATAGTATTCTTTGTGTGTGTGGCTGTATATATCCAACATTCTCTAACAATCACTTATGTTCAGGCTGTTTACATATCTTGGTTACTATAAATAATTCTGCAGTGGGCATAAGGATATCTATGCATTTAAATTAGTCTTTTGTATATTTCCAGAGGCAAAATTGTTAAATTATGTTTGCATTCTCTTAGAAATCTCCCAGATGTTTTCCATAGTGGACCAGTTTCACCCACAGGGCATCTGGGTCCCCTTTTCCATATCTTCACCACCCTTTGTCATTTTGATAATAGCTATTCTGACAGTGGTGAGGTGATAGCTTCTGGTTTTAATTTGCATTTTCCTGCTATAAGTGATGTTAAGCATCTTATCTTGTTCATGTTGGCCATCAGTATGTTTTCTTTGGAGAAACATTTAATCAGATCCTCTCCCTATTTTATTTTGGTTGGGGGGGTGGTGGGAGGAGGAAGCAGACATGGTAGACAGTAGGAAGCATACCAGACCAGATGGTGCTCAGAGATTCTTCCTGGCTCTGCATTCAGGGATCACTCCTGGCAGGCTCCAGGAACATATGGGGTGCTAGGGATCAAACCCCCACCAGATATGTACAAGACAAGTGCCTAAGTGCTGTACTATCTCTCCAACCCCTTCTCCTTATTTTGATCATTTTTACAAAGTTGCATGAGTTATTTCTGTTTTGTGAATGTGCAAAGTGAATGAAACTCTGCAGGAACATTTCAGTTTGATTTAATTCCATTTATTAATTTTTTGTTATTGTGGTGATTTCCTTTAGAACCCAGAACCTACAGTCTCTGTAAGAGAACTTGACAGCTCTTTTTTGCCTAGAAATTTTGTAGTTTGAGAAATTAAATCACATTCTTGCTATATTTTGAGTTATTTTTTTTTGCATAGTACAATATTTAAACCAGTATAATTTTACTTGTGGATGACCAGTTTCCCCACATCAGTTATTCAGGAAACTGACATTGCTCCCATTGCATTCCATTGCCACTTTTGTTATAAACTAATTTTAGCAATGTATTCATTTCTTATAGGTTCTCAAATATGCTGTCGTATAATTGTTCATAAAATTTTCTTTTATTTTCTCGTTCCTATTCTTTCTTTCTTTTCTGTGTTGGTACTCAAGGATTAGTCCCTTTGCAGTGCTCAAGGATTACTCCAGAAGAACCTTGGGGGAGGTCTCTGGGAATCAGGGATAGAACCCAGGGCTCCAGCATACAAAAGCAGACACTCTGACATTCTGCTGGTGGCTCTCTCCATTTTCTAACTAAGTAACCATTTTAGTACTGAGATTATTCTGCCAAGGAGACTGGATTGTTACAAAAATCACTTAATTCTATATAAAGTCCTAGATGTTCCTTGTTTTCCCAGGTCCTCATTGCAATTTGGATAAGACTTTGTGTTTCTATTGTGTCAGTTGTAATTTCTCCCCTTTTGTTTCTGATTGTAACTTGATCAATTTTTTCTTGATGAGTCTGTTAATGATTCTTTTTTTCATTTTGTTATTCCACTCAATAGAACAAGTTCTTAGTTTTGAAGGGCTATCCAAAGTGTTTGGGTATAAGATGTGGGGAATCCATACCTCTCAAGGAGAAGTTCTTACTTATGAGATCAATCCGAAGTTTGGACCAGAGTTTATAGAATTCCACATGTCTGCCTCTCCTATGTACAATTTAGTGTGTCCCTTTTGTTCCTTGTTGTGGAGTTACCCAACTTGTCCTCAAACCTCTCAAAGGGAATATTATTCCATAATGGGCTCTGTAATTTATGTGATCATTGAAAGTCAAAGCCTTTTTTTTTGTTGCAGTTTTGAGAAGCCCTGTGCATCTGTCTAATCTTGAGAGGAAAGAACAACTGTGCTGGGACCTTTTTTCAACAAGAATATAGACTAAACAAACGTCATCTCTTCCTTACTATTTAACTCAGTCCTACAGCAGGTGCCGCTAACAATTGCTCTGAATTGTCAAACATTAAAATTTTCTTTCACCACAGTTTGTGGTCTTATATTCACTTTACAACTTGGGCTCTGGTGTCTTTATACACACACAACCATGTGTTTTTTTTTTTCTAAGTAGTTTATCTGATTGAACATTTCTGGGTGGTTCTAATCATTTTCTAACTAACCATTTTAGTATTTTAGTTAATACTGTCAGGAAGACTGGGTTGTTATAAATTTACTGAATTCTATATAATTTCTTAGTCTTTTTACTTTTCACTGACTGTTTATCTACAAAAGGGCTATCCTCCTTCACCCGTGTATAAATCATAATTCATTACAACAGTAACCACACTGATAAAGAGAAGACAGAAGAAGAGAAAAAATTATTGCATCACCTTTTAAATAAACCCAAAAGGATTAAAACTACATACAAAATGTTGTTCCACATGTACATATTATGTATTAGATTAATATAAAAACAGTGGCTTATGTAAAAAATAAACACGTTTATTATTCATATCTGGACTGGAACGATAGCTCAGTGGGTAGGGCATTTGCCTTGCACGTGGCCGACCTGGGTTCGATTCCTCCATCCCTCTTGGAGAACCCAGCAAGCTACCGAGAGTATCCCATCCACGGCAGAACCTGGCAAGCTACCTGTGCATATTCAATATACCAAAAACAGTAACAACAAGTCTCACAATGGAGACATTACAGGTGCCCGCTCAAGCAAATTGATGAACAATGGGACGACAGTGCTACAGTGCTACATTCATATCTGGATAAGTGTATAGCATGTGGCATTCCTATTATGTTGGTTTTAAATTGAAATAAATTAATGACAAAATGGTATTGCCTATGGCATAAACATATCAGATTAACACAAGTAAAATTTTGTGGCAATACATATACAAGTATACACAAATAGAATCAGGGACACTGTCTTGTTTGCTAAGGCATCGAAAATCAGATGGGCCGGATATAATGCGATTTGGAGACAACCACTGGACTAGAGTTGTTACTGACTGGATTCCACGGGACATCAAAAGAACGCCTGGCCACCCACTTATGAGATGGTTAGGCTTCTTTGTCAAGACCCTGAACAAATGGTTTGAGGCTCTTTGTGTTCCTGGTATGAGCAGATGTCATTGGGCTAACTAGCACGCAACAGGGACAAGTGGAGACATTACTGGAGCCCGCTCAAGCAAATTGATGAGCAACGGGATGACAAGTGACCAGTTAGATATATATACATGTACATATACATATATATTATAAACACATAAAATATCTGAAATTGCAATTTTATTCCCAATTGTTATAGTCATCTCGAGTCCACGTTAAAAGTTCTAATGTAACAAGGCTCCCAGTTTAGCCCAAACAACGATTCAAGATTTAGTTGTATCTGATAAACTGATATTGCAGTAGCCCTCCTGATTAACAATTAACATGAGTTGCTAAGAATGTGGAATAAAGAATTTTTTAGGAAAAAACTTCATATTTCAGGAACTTTGACAAAAATACGATAGATTAAACTCAATAAGGACACCATGTCAAGGACTATAAATAATATCATGAAGAAATGTTTTCATTGGAGACTGATAATCATATCATGTATGGTAGCACTTCAATGTGACAGAGTTTGTCAGCGAAATACGTTTCTTATTTCTACATAGAACAAGTCAAGCTCTAACACAGTGAAGTTTGAAGTGAATACAGTATCCTTTGGCAGCATGATGATTTGTAATCCAGAGAGAAGTAATATATGGCATCTTTATAGGAGAGGAATGTTTTCCTGAATGATTTTGACATGAGACATAATGGTGAGACTCCTATCTAGGGATCTTATAAGTACATTAGCTGTCAGCCAGTGAATAATATGAACTGATCAAAAACATGTGTGAGTTCTATTCCCCCGGACTTCAGAAGAGATTGAGAAACACTGGCAGGATTATGGAACATTCTGTAGTACCAATCACAAGCCCCTGTAACTTTCTCAAATTATAAAATATATGATATTAACATTTGGCATCAAAGGCAGATGCCATCTAAGAAAATGCAGTTAAACAAAAGGATTTTTTTCTTTAAACATAAACCGAGGACTGAAGCGATAGCACAGTAGGTAGTGCATTCGCTTGCACTCGGCCAACCCAGGTTTGATTCCTCCATCCCTCTTGGAGACCCCGGCATGCTACCGAGAGTATCTCGCCTGCAAGGCAGAGCCTGTCAAGCTACCCATGGTGTATTTGATATGCCAAAAACAGTAACAACAAGTCTCACAATGGAGACGTTACTGGTGCCCGCTCGAGCAAATAGATGAACAAAGGGATGACAGTGATACAGTGGTAGGGTGAAACATAAACCAAAAGGAATTTTTTTAAGAGGACAATTCATGGTAAATATTTAGATTTTCTATACAGTTCAAACTTTTTAAAAATTTAATTCAGTTCAGAAAAGTTTATTTTTTAATTCTCCTGCTTTCTTCAAATTTACAGATAACCCATGTAATATTGAACATGAGTTGACTAAGCCTTTCAATAACTTAATAATTCAATAATTTGGCCATTAACTCAGAGGTTTTGAAATTTATATGGCTTACTGTTCCTTTTAGAAAAAGTAAATAAACATATTGTTCTGTGTCTTCCTGGGAATCTACCTTCTTTAAGATGTAGGATGCACCTCACAATATACCTAAGGTTATTATGACCAGTCTGGGAGAGCCATAAGGGGTATATTGATAACCGGCTATGGAAAACAATGTTTAGTCACCATACTTTAATGCATACTCATCAGTGCTGCATAATCAGTTCGCCAATTTTGTAAGCAATACCGGCACATTTTTTAAAATCTTCCATCCCCCCAGTACCACCAAGAGTGACTACTGAGCACCAAGCTAGAATTAAGCCCTGAGCATCACCAGATGTGGTTCAAAACCTAAAAAGAGAAATATAAAAGGAAGAAAATCTCCCCATGATGGTTTTACTCTAATATATATATATATATATATATATATATATATATTATTGAATCACCTTGAGATACAGTTAAAAAGCTTTCATGTTTGAGTTTCAGTCATACAATGATTGAACACCCATCTCTCCATTAGTGTACATCTTCCACCATCAATGTCCTCAGAATTACCCCACCTTACCCCAACCCTCCCCCTTCCTCTATGACAGACAATTTCCCCCATACCCTCTCTCTCTACTTGGGGGAATTATGGTTTCCAATACAGATACTGAGAGGTTGGTCCTTTATCTACTTTCAGCACACATATCCCTTCCCCAGTGATACCTCCAACCATCATTGACTTACTCCACTTTCCTTTACATGTCATAAAATTTGCTACAAGTATGCAATTCAACCCATATTGAAAAATATTGTTATGTACATGAATTAACAGGCTGCAAAATAATGCATGTAAAGTATAAGGCTTGTTCATTTTTTTCACAAGTTTTATTTAAAATGCCACTTCCAAGCACAAAACCAGAGAATGATACAACACAAAATATGAATCTCTCAAAGAGAATGGACACAAATCCACAGTATAGAGAAAAATTTGGGTCTTTCTTGCCATACCTTTTTCATGACAAGAAATTTAGATCTTTATAGCACATACTGGCAATTCATAAAGAAGTATTTTTATGGATATCTTAGATACAAAGAGAGTCAGAGTACTAGCTTGATATATAATTGTTTAAACCTTATTTCCTCATACACATCAAAATTCACTTGTCTCACACATACAGAAGTTTTGAGCATAGGAATTATACATAGAAATAATAATCTCACATTTTTTCAAGTACTCAAATCCCTATCTTTCTTCTTTATCAACCAATAATTTGGCTTCTCACTCTCAGTCATCTCATGTTCCAATAAGGTGTCCAATGTTCCAGCTCTCAAACACTTTCAAGCTAAATGCTAATAGTTAAATGAAAAGATATATCACACTTTATCTTAAGATTGAGTCTCTAATGAGGCTGGAGCGATAGCACAGCGGGTAGGGCATTTGCCTTTCATGCGGCTAACCTGAGTTCGATTCCCAGCATCCCATATGGTCCCCTGAGTACCACCAGGAGTGATTCCTGAGTGCAGAGCCAGGAGTAACTCCTGAGTGTTGCTGGGTGTGACCCAAAAAGAAAAAAAAAGATTTAGTCTCTGCAATTGAGTAATATTAAATAATTACCATAAATTCTTCTTTTTAGTGACAGAAAACTAGAACTCAATCCAATATCTAAAGAAAACAACAAAAGTGCATGGAAGGCGGTGTGCTTTTTATTATGGCAAGTATTGTAAAAATTCAATGTTTTCTTCTTGTCACTTGTCACTTGTCTCTTGTCATTTCACTGATGTTCAATTTGCTCGAGCGAGTGCCAGTAACATCTCCATTCGTCTCTGTCACTTGCTAGTGTAGCCCAATGGTATCTGCTCGCTCCAGGAACACAAAGAGCCTCAAAGAGAAGAAGTCTCATCTCATCATAATCTATGACCCATCTCGTAGGTGGGCGGCCACGTAGTCTTTTGACGGCCCGTGGAATCCAGTCAGTAACAGCTTTAGTCCATCGGTCATCTCTACATCACATTACATGTTCTGCCCATCTGATTTTCAACACGTTGGCAAACAAGACAGTGTCCCTAATTCTTGATCGTCAACGGAGGTTGGAACTCCTGATTCCTTCTCTCACTTGAGTGAAATATGATATTCCAAGCATAGCTCTTTTGATTCCTCTTTGGGATACCCGAATAGTGTTCTTGACCTGTTTTCTTCTAGAGAGGAAAGAGATAAATAAATGTTTGACAAAAAGTCATCAACCCCTACCACAAAGATTTTATCCTAATAATTAAACTTGTGATTCGTAAGTCAATTATTGAAGCAAAAGCTAGAACTTCCGGGAGGTAAGTTAAAAGACAGAGAAGGGTCAATTATGACAATAAGGAGACTTTTATATGATCAACTGAGGATATATGCATCTAATAATAGCATGTGATAATTTCTGGTATGGTGTGATTATAAGTTATTTTGATATAAAGCATATAGATATAGATATATATATGCACTCTCAAGATTTTCATTGGGCTTTCTTATTTTTCATTTTAATCTTCCATCTTTCTCATTTCCCACACTCCTAGCTCAGTCCTCTGGATCTACTACAGCCTCTCTGGATTCTCTTGTCTCTCTCTTCCCCCTTTCTCTCTCCCCCTTGCCCCTCTAGGCTACACACAACCAGGTAGCAAAATCAACATAAGAAAGTCCTTCCTGAGGGCAGGGCAATCCAAAGCCCTTCCTGACTGCCAGCAGGTTAAGGTTTTTTAACCTCTTAAGGTTTTTCTCCTTTCCTTAATCCAAGAATTTATTAACATCTTAATACTAGTTATTTTTGCATAGACATAGCAAGAGATACATTGAGGCTTGCAAGGCAGCTCTCCTGGCAACATCTTGCCACAGACTCAGACTACAGCACTCAGGCCAGATTAATCATTCCTAACCCTAGCAGGTCCAAATCTAGTTATCACTGTTTGGATATGACAGCATTTGTCCATGACCAAACTCTTAACTTATAGTTAAGCATTAGGCACTTTGGCCAGGCCCATCTGGATGCCAGGGTAGCATACAATTCACTGCTTGCCCTGGGTCCGTCCCGTCCCTCATTGGGACCCTGCTTTTGGGGGTGCTAGGAAGTAAGGGCAGCTAAGGCTTAGGTCGAGAGAACAGGTGCCAGGAGGAAAATATCATGTAGAGTCAAATGACTCCTAGGTCACAAAAGCATAGCATTTGCTAAGTCTTCCTGTATCCATACAAAAAGGACATTGTTCTGAATAAACTATGCAAAGGACTCAAGGAGAAGAGAAAAACAATATTTAGAAGTCAACAGAACACTAAGAAAGAAGCTACAAATAAACAAAGAGGAATGGGAGCACTGTAACGGGAGTAACCCAATAAACCTAAACTACCTGAGGCTATGTTATCCTACAAGTGTATATAAATACATATAGTCATATACAATTTTAGTGATTGAGTGGTTAAATATCATTCAGTATTAACTTAATAATAGAATTATGTTAGAAGCTTTCTTAATACATTTCCATGACCAAGTTCATCTTAGATTAACAAGCAAACTATACAAATTTAAAATTCTTCTAAATTACTCATATCTGACTTTCTTTCCCAGACAATTAATTCCCTGCACAATGTTGTTTTTTATTTTTTACTAAGGCATCATGATTTACTGATATCCTTCCTATATTCTGGGGTCAATGATGATTGAGTTAACCCCATTTTACTGCACTGCATTCTCTCATACAGTTAGTCTATATTCTGGCTTTCTACACTTACAATGATATCAACCTATTCCACCAAGTTACAGCAACTTGCATGATTTCATCATTTCTTCAAGCTGCATAATATTTCATTGTGTCTATACACCACACCTTCAGTATCCACTGATCTGTTGTTGTACACTTTGATTGATTCTATATCTTTAGCTATTCTAAGTGCTACAATGAATATCAGTGCATCTATGTGCTTTTGATGAAATGTCTTTGTGTCCTGCGGTAGATCTTATATATAGTCTCTCTTAAGCAATATTAAGTTTTCATGATATACTTATATATAGTCTTTCTTAAGCAATATTAAGTTTTCATGGTATACTCTTTTGCTGATTCCTAAACTTTTCGTAGTTTTTGGACACTAGTTTGGAATGCGCACTTTGATCAATTTTGCCTCTGATTCTTTATGGAATCTCTTAAGAATTTCTAAGATAATTATTCATTTGGCAGGCTGTTCTGTGTAATGAAGAAAATTTATAGTTGCTCTGTAAAAGAGAATTATCAAATGTAGTAACTTTGAAACCTGGAATAGAAATTGGAATATCTTATCTCAGTTGTAGATTTTTTTGTACTGCCATTTCATTCTTTCTATTTAATGGCATATTTTTATCTTTCCTTTATTTGCTTTGATTCAAAAATCTATAGAAAAATTTCTTGTTCCTTAATAATTAGTGTGAAGAATGCAAAATTTGATTAAATTTATTAAAATAATTTCTGAATAGTCTCAATGCATTTTACTCATTCATTATATATTCAACCTTGTATTCAAGATGTCAGATAAATATAAGTTCTAAAATAAAAGTGTAAAACAAAAGAAAACTACCTAACAGAATAGTTCTAATAATGTCAACAAAGAAATAAAGTATTCTCCACTGCCGAGATATGATCCCGGGGGCCGCACGCATGTGCGGCCTCTCCGCAGCTGCACAAGCGTGAATCCAGACCCAGCAAAACCTATTTCTGCGTGGGCAACTCCTCGCAGAATGTCTCCAGCCTGAGAACTAAGCCTCAGCCCTGTGCCCGCCCAGGAGGGGAAAGGTATTTCTCTCTCTCGCCTCTTTCTCTCCGGGGATGAAGGGTGCGGTGGCCACCATATTAAGACGACCACAGATTGGGTTTTCAAGCCTGCAATTATCTAATATCTGGAAGAAATCTCCCTGGACTTCTTGTTAAAGTACAGAAATTCAAAACCTCGCGGCCGCTACTTCGGCCACGCGACCTTATTTGTCTTCACAGTAGGTCTGAATCTAGTGGGGTACTCCTAACAACAATAGTGAAGTTTGTGTTGAAATATTGAATGTAACCAAAGTAAACAGAATGTAAAATGAAACTTATCAGTTACAAGGTAGGGGGTGGGGGGGCGGGATGGGAGGTGTACTGTGTGGGTTTTTTTTTTTTTTTTTGGTGGTGGTATATGGGCACGGTGAAGGGATGGTTGTTTCAGCATTGTATAACTGAGACCTAAGCCTGAAAGCATTGTAATCTTCCACACGGTGATTTAATAAAATAAAATTTAAAAAAATAAATAAATAAATAAATAAAAATAAAAATAAAAAATAAAAAAAAAGAAATAAAGTATTCTAACTCTACCAAGAACTCTTTTGATGCATAAAAAACATATTTTCAAGTACAAAATATGCCCTTTTCTATACTAAGTTTTTGAAACTTTTATATCACAGCATCTATTATACACCCATTATATCAGTTATGAGTTCTGTAATTTCACTCATTCAGTTACATAACAAACTTCTCTTGAGCTAAATATATGGTGCCCATTAGGGAATACAAAGATGATTAAGCGCCTGTATTTGTTTCCAAAGAGAAATCAACATATATTGATATCGATATAAATTTAAGCAGTCACTATTATCCCGTTGCTCATTGATTTGTTCCAGCAGGCACCAGTAACGTCTCTCATTGAGAGACTAATTGTTACTGTTTTTGGCATATCCAATACCCACAGGTAGCTTGCCAGGCTCTGCCTGGTACTCTCAGTACCTTGCTGAGCTCTCCGAGAGGGGCGGAGGAATCGAACATGGGTCGGCCGTGTGAAAGGTGAAAGCCCAACCGCTGTGCTATCGCTCCAGCCCAATTTTAAGCAGTAAAAAAGCAATTTGTGTAGACAGATATCATTATAGAAAAACTTGGGGAAGACACCTAGGTCAACTTGAAAGAGGTGTTTCTTAAAATGAATATAATTAATAGCTAATTATGAAAGGCTTATTATAATCAGAAAGAGCTTCATAAAGGGAATAAAATAACTATATGGACAAAGTAACTAAGAAAGAAAAATATCACACAAATATGGCAAATGATAAGTAACTTATAATATAATTTTATATATCTGGCTGGAGAGATAGTACAGCAGGTGTAGTGCTTGCCTTGAGTGGAGCCAGGCTGGATTTGATCCCTGGACTCCATATAATCTCTTAACCCTTCCAAGTCCTGGTCTCTGGGAGCAGAACCAGGAGAAAACCTTGAACATTGCTGAATGTGCCTCCCACCCCCAAAAAATAACAACAGTTGATGTATCTTACTAATGAAATTTGATACTTTTTTTTCCTGATAGAATTTAAATCAGAGGAGAGAATATATACTTAGAAGAGCAAACCAAGTAAGATCATAGCATTTAAATTTCACAATGTTCACCTTTATAGTAAATTGATAATGGATTTGAGAGAAAGAGAACAATGAAGGCAGGTAGGACATGTAGCCAGTTAGGGTATGTGCGAAAAACAATGATAAGAACTAAAATAAAAGTCAAGTAATGCATTGAAGAACACTGAGCAAAATCCTTTCCAAGTCTCTCTCTTTAGGGAACCAGTCTTAGAGGTTCTGCTTGATTGATACAGGAGTGTCTAAAAACTCTGCAGGTGATCCTCATTAGCAACTGAGTCTAAGAACTACATTAGTTAATTTTCCTATCACTGGTGAATATTATTAATTTGAAACAAGCAAAAGTCAAGAATGATGACCTTATCCTAATGACTTAGTAAAAGTCTCAAAAACTACCATACAGTTGGCAAAGGGAAGGTGGCCATGGTGGAGGGATTAGTGTTGGAATATTGAATTCCTATCATAACTCATCATGAATAACTTTGCAAACCAGTGTTTACATAAAGTGGAAAAACTAAATATAAAAAATGTTAAATAGTTCAAAAATCTAAGCATGCAAGATATCAATACACAGTCTATATAGAGGAAAGAAAAAAATCAATTTGATTTTGAAATAAAAAGAGAAAAAGAAAACCAATGAGTAAGTAGAAGAATAATTAAGTGGTTGGATATGAAGGCCATGGGTCTGGCAGCATTGATAAATGACTAATACTTGAAAGTTAAATGTTATGAACTTATAAAGAGAGATTTTATTTTAAGTGGTCAGTATGGGGTATAAGATAGGTGTGAAGGAAAAGATAGTACGTGAAAAAGAAAGAAATATATCTTTACTAGGATTTTAACAAGCTCAAGCTTATTAGGAAAGCCATGTCATTCGTAATAATGCAACTCCTCAGGGAATTTATTTTTGTTTATAAATGTGCGCATGTTCATGTAAAATTTCTGTAGTAATTTTATATAATTATCATTAGGTATATTTAAATAATTTTATTTTGTAGCACATTTTCTTTCATAGTAACCAAAGTTAAATAGGAAATAAACTTTCTCATATTAATAAGTCATTAATTAAAATGTATATGTGATCTGTATAAAATACGAAATTATTCAAAAACAAAACTATTGCATTCACTTTACTATTTATTCAATTTACTAATGTGTGAATTGTTCCAGATTACAAAGGAAGTTAAAAAAAGAAAAGAAAACCCAAAGGGGTTATTTACATTTGTTTTCATTTGTATCTTGTAGAAACCACAAACTTTGTACATGCTCTTTCATACAAAGTGAAACAGTAATTATCTGGAAAAGAAAGACACCATATAAGATGACTTGATGAAAACTGGGCCAGACAAAGAACTAAATATTTTTGTGGTAAATATACCTGGCTACAGGTCATTTTAATTTCTTAGTCTATGAAAAGGACTGGATCAATGTAGGGCATTTGCCTTGCCCGAGGCCAGCCCAGTTTCGATTCCACTGCCCCTCTCGGATAGCCCATCAAGCTACCAAGATTATCTTGCCTGCACGGCAGAGCCTGGCAAGCTACCATGGCATGTTTGATATGCCAAAAACAGTAACAAGACTCACAATGGAGACGTTACTCGTGCCTACTTGAGCAAATTGATGAATGAGATGACAGTGCTACAGTGCTATGAAAAGGGTACATATTTTTAGTGGGACTTATATCCATTGTAGATTGTGGTTGCCATGTGAAAAAATCAGAAAGTGTGTCAATCAAACCCTATCCCTTAAAAAAAAAATCAATAATAGTAAGTCCATCACCAAAATTCTTTTTTTCTAACTTGTTTCATCTTTCAGTAACCATTTTTTTAATGCTATTCCCTTAAGAAACGAAGTTTCCAGTATTTTCAGTCAGAGCTACATCTATATATAACCAGGATCATCTAATCATGTTAATTGTTCTCTCTTTTCATTCCTTTTTCAGGTTTTAGTATTGTATACATCTCTCTCTTTCTCTTTCTCTCTCGCTTTCTCGCCCTGTCTCTCTCACACACACACAAACACACATGGACTCATATGCACATGCACACATACGCATGTGCATGGCATATGATCTAATCTGATGTACTTAATCAATCTCAAGTTTCAAGGACTCTGCTGTCTATTTATTTTAACATCAGAGTTGATCCACATTACTTTAAACATTTTCAGCAAACCCAGTATCTTTCTCCCTTCCTCTCTTCTGCTTCCCCCTATCCTCTTCCTCTAGCTCTCCGTTTTCCTTTCCTTTTCCCCTCCTCCTTCCCATTCCCTGCTCCTCCCACTTCCCCTCTCTATTATTTTATCATATTCATAGGAGAATGAGTTCAATGTGCTTTTTTTTTCCAGATACTTTTCATTCTTGGGTAATAGTAGGCCTGGGTGGGTTGTGTCTTATGAAGTGCCAGTCTTAAGGAAAGTTGATATATTTGCTTACATACATACTACCTACACCAATACCATAGCAAATAGTTCCTGGACAGGAAGTTACTTGGTCCACTTTTGTTTTCAGCTGCCATAGCTTAGATTGTTTTGATTTAGCTTGTCAATGAGAAGGAAGCTCCAATTTCCAATATTAAAAATGCAATATCAAGAAGAATCCAGGTTGCTCCTCAATCTTAAGTATTAAGATTGTATACTGTATACTGTATAAAAGTATACGGACTTTTAAAATATCTAGGCTGGAGCAATAGCACAGCAGGTAGGGTGTTTGCCTTGCATGAAGCAGAGCCAGGTTCAATTCCCAACATCCCATATAGTTCCCTGAGCACTGCCAGTGGTAATTCCTGAGTGCAGAGCCAGGAGTAAACCCTGTGCATCACCAGGTGTGACCCAAAAAACAAAAGAAAACAAAATTATAAAGTATAATGTCATGCCTGGAGGGTAAGAAAGCAAGAAGTAGACAGTCAGTATTTATGTGTATTGGGTATTTTCCATAGAATTTAAAAGGAATATTCACATGACTAATACCTCCCAAATACAGGTTTTCTTGTCAATGTCAGTTACATCTCAATACAAAGAAAAATGAATTTGAAAATAAAAGGTGGCATTTTGGAAGGCATCCTCCTGGAAAGCGCCAAGGTGATGAATACAATTGATTTCCCACTCTTCTTCCCCCTATGTCTGCTCTCTGAATGACCTCTTTTCAATTTTCTATTATAATCTCACAGGACATGAGAATATTGCTGAGGAGGCAATCAAAATTGCGAACATTGATTTTTTTTAATGTACATAAAAGAATAAGTGAAGGGATTGTTTGGGTTTAATGCCAACAGCAAAGAGAGAATCCTATCACCTGCTAAAGTTAAGTCAATTTCATAAAGAAACCATGAAGGGGGGACAATCATGATAAGAATTCATAGAAAAACACCTACTTTCATTTTTTTCAGTTGTTCAATTTCTTACAGACTTGTTCTTCCACGTTACAAATATGCCTGTCAAAAAAGAAAGTGGGGAACAAAAGCACAAAGAGAACTGAAGAAGAGTTCATGATAAAAGACTCACAGCTTTTGCTCATCCATTGAGTCTTTTCTTTTTCTCATGTTCATCCTTATTTTTTTTAATATTAAACAATTTTATTGTGCATCAACATACATAAAAGTAGTCAGGTACAAGGTAATTCTTGCATGAAATTAGCTATTCTAGAACTAAAATTATCAAACTCTTTGAGGTGCTAACACAGTTCATCGAGCTTTCAAGCAGATTTTTCCAAATTTTTTATGTGGATGGCTTATTATTGGCCATTTTGCCTAGAATGAAAGTATATTTCCTCCTACTCTAGATTATTTTTTATTTGTCGATATTGACAGAACTCTTACATGATGTTTTGTTGGTATCTAATATTTTTATTCAAAATTAATGCTGCTATAGAATTATAATTACATATGCAAATTTAGCATTGTATAGGTAATAAAAACAAGAATATATTTTGTATTAAAGTTTTTCATAGCACATTAAATTAGATGACTTTTGTATTTGATATAAATTAGATATAGTATTAAGTACAACTATAAGATTAGAAAGAAATGATTGTTTATCTTGGGCAAGAGTGGTAAGGAATGCCCCATGGAAAAAAAGTTAGGTCTTTAAGTACATTGAAGGAAGAAAGTATTTGTTTGGAGATGGGGGTTAAAGGTTAGGGAATGGAGTGTATAACAGGAAGCATAAAAAGTGATGAAGTCCATATGTTCAAGGGCAAGAGAGGTACAAACTCCTTTGCTAGAAAGTTCCCTTTGAAAATGATCACGTTCAACAGATAATGAAAACTGAATTTGGGGAGATTTACATGATGTAACTGTAGTTTATAGTAATGTTGTAGTCAAGAGAACATTTTAAAGTTTGGTGGATTGGGTAAAAGTAAATTTATAGCTATATATGAGGGACATTATTAATAGTATGGATAAACATCAAGGAAATGAGAATGACTTTTAGTAGCATTAACTAAATAGGTGCCTGTTGATTGGATTTCGGTTTGAGCAATATAGCTCTCAGAATGATGTGATAATTCTAGTAGTAGAAATTAAAATGATGAATATTAGGCACATGTTTCTAAAGAAGGATAATGACATTTACTTGAATATGGGTTTTAAAAATAAGGAAGAATAGTGTATTTATCTGACACAAATGTATATGGTAAAAATACAGCTAGGAGAACAGATTTGGAGTTAGTGTGAGTTATTTTTATACAGGACTTTAAAATATATTTTGTCATAAACAGGACTTTAGTCATAAAGATTTTTTAAATTTTCCCTTTTTTTTTTTTTTTTTTGCTCTTTTGGGTCTGACCCAGTGATGCTCAAGGGTTTCTCCTGGCTCTACACTCAGAAGTTACTCCTGACTGTGCTTGGGGGACCATATGAGATGCCAGAGATTGAACCCGGGTCGGCCGAATAAAAGCCAAATGCCCTACCCACTGTACTATTGCTATGGCCTCCTTTTCCTTTTTTTATTTGTTTTTGGCTCATACTCAGAGTATTCATGGATTACTACTGATGGTGCTCAAGGACCATTTGTGGTACTGGAAATTTTACTGGGGTCAACTGCATACAAGGCAAACATGTCTTTGCCCCTGTGCTATTTCTCCAACCCTATACTTCCATTGCTTTTTCTCTTAAAATATTATGTACAAATGAGGTGAACTAGGTACTTTAGTTGATTATAATCAATTCTGACAAGTGCATCCATCTTATGAATATGCTCCTCTGGTGTGGATGTTGACAATGAGGGAGTTATGCATATGTTGTGTCAAGGAATGCCATAAAACAATCTCTGGGCTTTCCTCTCAGTTTTCCTATGAGCCCAAAACTGATTAAAATTAAAGTATAAATTAAATTTTCATCTTTCTTATTATTCATTTCTTCCTTTTTCCTTTTTCTTCTTCCCTTTGTCCTAGTTATCAGTGCCTCTCTTCTCTCCTTTGTTTGTTCTCTTTCTAATTTCTTTATTTTTATTCTCCCTCCCTGCTCCCTTTACTTCCTTCTCTCTCATTTTCCTTCCCTGTTTCTCCTCTACTCTCCCCACAAATTAAAATACTGAAGATATTATGTTTAAATATGAATAATTTTATAGAAATGGTCTTATCATGAAGTATAATTTGACTTTGTAATTTTATAGACTGTAGATTTATCAGGAAAGCCTTTTTATAACACGGGTTGTAGTCTTATTTCTCACGTATTTAAGCACAAGAGTATTTCACCCAAGTGCTGCTCAGCTTTGCTCCTCTTGTTGTTTGCGTAAAGTTATTAATTGTAACTTTATACCATTCACCAGGTAAAATAGGCACATGCATTGATACACACTAAACTCTATTGACTAGAATATACCATTTTCCATACCATAGACCCAAATTCAAGAAACCTTCTCAAGCATACCTTAAAGGAGCTCTTCAGTAGGATCAAAGGAAAAGACTCTAAATCCATTTCGTATAATTTCTTACTGATTAAATTCAACATTTATATAATGTAAGACATCAGAGGACATTTAGCTAATGCCCAAATGGGTAAGCCTATTAGGAATGTCTCAATATTTTTCTTCAGGTGTCATCATAGGTTAAGTTTATGTGAAAAATAGAAATTTAAGAGAAGAAAAACTTTCACAGTATGTTCATATATGACACTTAATTAACAAGACATACTGACTCATGATTAGTGCTAAGTATTTAAAATCTATAAATTATACACTTGTACGTAAAAGATGCTTAGTAGTATACTTAAAAATAATTGCTTAAAGTCTGAAATAGAAAGGGTTGGGTTTCATTCCAAGAAATCTTGTTATTTAACAATTATTGTGTAATATAACACATATTGAGTGTAGAAAAGGAGGTAAACATAGTCATTAAGAAAATGTGTGCAGGGGCTGGAGCAATAGCACAGCAGGTAGGGTGTTTGCCTTGTATGCGGCCAACTTAGGTTCAATTCCCAGCATTCCATATGGTCACCTAAGCACTGCCAGGAGTAATTCCTGAGTGCATAAGCCAAGAGTAACCCCTGAGCATTGCCCGGTGTGACCCAAAAAGCAAAAAAAAAGAAAGAAAAAAAATGTATGTAGATCAGTAATTTTGAACATACTAGCTTGTTCAAAACTAGAACAAAAATTTGGAAGCAGTGCTGAGAGAGAAAAGAAAAAACTCTTCAATCAGTGAAAATTTAGTTAATAACCTGGCATATAAAAAACAGAACTAGATCAGCACTAGCCAGAAAAATTGTAAATATAACTCAAGTTTATTTTTGATTGGGGAAAAAAATAAGCATGGCCACTAGAAGAAGATAATAGTTATATAGTGGCTAAAATTACCGTAGAGGTTATAGTTCATGTAGTTCCATAAAGGAACCCCATCATGATTATATTCAGACACAGACTCATTTACATTTTATGATGTAAAGATGTTAAAAGTGTAAACCACTGTAGACATGTCAGAATGTTATGTTATAGGCATTGAAAGTGGACAGAGCTAAAGACTCTATAAGGTGCTAAACTTTACCACCACTGTCCTTAAGATATTCTTAATAAATGTGGATATTTTCCATAGTTACAAATAAAAATATATAAAATTTCAGAACAATAAATTGATATCAAGATCTCAAGGAGTAGCTCATGGCTTAGAAAGTCTGACTTGAAAAGTGCACGGTTTCTAGTGGAGTCCCTGGTTCCTCCACATGCACCAAGCTTGATCCTAGAAGCTCTTCTGCTTGAGCCTGGCAGTTCAGGGCTTCCTAATTTCTGACACCGAACGTGATTTCCAACTGTATCGCAGCCAGCTATGTCAGAGTTTTACAACTAAAATTGCCGTCCCGGAAGGGATCACTAAAAAATGCTTAACAAGATGTATGATTCCTGGTGAGTCAGTGGTCCCTGGGGCACACTACAGGTTAAATGTGTGAGAGCACTACAACTTAGAGTCTGAGCTCTGAAGAGTACATGTACACACACCAGAGGTAAAAGATTGGGACACCACATAGGGTTTTGGGGATTGAATCTGGGTTTGGCACATGCAAGGCAAGAAACTTATCTGCTGTCCTATCTCTCCAGAACTCCCCGAACGAAATATCTTTCAAACAGTAATAAAAGCAGAAGTCTTAGAATTTTTTAACGTGTGTATGTTACAACAGCTAAGTTATTTTTCAATTTTAACTCGATATATGTCATTAGACACTGACAACCCAGTTTTACTTGGTACATATTTGTAGAGCATCTTTTATAAATAAATGGATATACATTGGTACATAAAGCAAACAACAAAAAGTATTGTACCATGCATTTGGCATTTTTTAAGTGGTAAGTGGGACAACCTCAACTCAAACATGTTTGAGTAAAATAATGCAGGAAGGCATGTGGGGAGAGTGATACTTCAGACTCTGGCCCAACTTGGTTACAAGGAGCTCAAATATCCACTATGCTTTCTCTGTGTGGCCCAGTTTGAAGCAGACTCTCCCCAAGCTAACCACTGGCATGCTAAATTTTGTTCATTCTCACAACTAATTATATGGTGAATAGAATCTTTCCTTCTCAATAGTTTGAAGAAATTTGTCAGAGAAATTACTGATTAGCTTGACTTGCATAATCTTTCCCACAGCAGTTACTCAAG
Source organism: Sorex araneus (assembly GCF_027595985.1). Lineage (NCBI taxonomy): Eukaryota > Metazoa > Chordata > Mammalia > Eulipotyphla > Soricidae > Sorex > Sorex araneus. The sequence goes on along the minus strand of NC_073303.1, from coordinate 154,626,781 downwards.
CTCGAAAACTGAATGACTGATTAGGGGGCCACCTGGGAGTGAGAATAGAGTAGAGAGATGTAGTTGCAAACTGGGTAAAAACCAACTGTCCATTTCAGCTCTTTCTGATTTATTTTTTTATGATTTAATGCTTGGACCACATAGAGCGGTGCTCAGGGCTTATGTAGCTCTGTGCTCAGTGATCATTTCTGACAGTGCTTAGTTGGGGGGAGTGGAATACAATGCTAGACATCAAACTAGGTTGCATGAAGATAAGCACCTTAATCCCTATACTACCTACCTGGTTCAGTTATCTTATTAAAAAGATCTCTATAGTCAGATAAATATAATCTGAGTTTAGTCCTTACTTTACCAATTACTCCCTTTTAAATAGTTACCCAACCATATTAACCTTAACTTTCTTGGAAGGTGGAAACATAAACCATCTCTCAATATGATGGAATGTTTTGTTTACTTGTTACAATTATGAGACAATTACCTTCCTAATTTTACTTTATCCATAGCATCTTTTCTTTTTTGGGGTAATACAGCAGTGCTCAGGGTTCATTCCTGGCACTGTGCTCAGAGGCCACATTTGGCAGTACCCATGATCAAACAGAGTTGGCCACTTGCAAGTTCCTTAAACCTTGTATTCTTTATCCCCCACCCCAAGATTCTCCTTATCTTCTGCATAGCCTTCTTTTGTAGTGTAGTTAATGTGGAATTGACGAAAACTTCCCTATATTACCTTCTTCTATTACATTTCTTTAAATTATTCATATCTACTATCATGACCTTAAACAACTACCATCTATATACCCATTCAGCTTACTCTTACTCTCAATTCTTTCTGCAAATTCCAACTCATGTTCAAATATTTATTTGAGATTGCCATATAAGTCTTCAATAGACCCCAAAAAAGAATTTCTGAAGTCATAGACTCTCAAGCGTACACTCTCCCATGTTACCTGCTTACTAGTAAATAAAATCACATATCATAGAAACACCGAGTAAAAATCTAGGAGTTATTGTTACCACTTCTTTCATGTAAATCCTAATTTCAAATATTTTCCAAAATTCATGTTTTCAATCTCTATTATACGTTTGCTCTTGATTGACTATGGACCTCCTCATTGGTCTTTGTTTTCTAGATTCTATTCTCAGCAGAACAAACAGAGTTTTCTGATAAAATGCAATTTTATCAGATGCAATAAAATGCAATTCTGAAAAAATGCAACTTCAGCCAGGTCACAAAAGTCTCATATCTCACTTAGCTTCCCATTTAATTTAGAATAAAAGTCTTCATCTCCAAACCCTACCTAATTTGGCCCTGATTGTCCTTAAGCTCTTAGCTGTGGCCCTTTCTATTGCTCACTCAAACATATTCTCTCTTTTGGTGTTTTATTCTATCTTTTCTTTCACATCTTCCCCCTTCCCATCATCTTCTCAAGACATATATTTCTAATCAGCTGTAAGTGAAATGTTCTCTGCATTTTTTGTTTTCCTGGGGAAACTCTAATGTCTCTTCTACTCGTTCAATATTTCTGTACTCCAGGTATGGCAGTCTTTCCCTTAATCCAGCAATTCTTCAGCTCTGACAAACACCAACTGCAAGATGAACAACTTGTCACACTCAACTTAGTGTGACAGTGTGGACCTAACTTCAGAAACAGATGTCAGAGGTTAGAGGCCCAGTCTCATATGTCCATAACACCTCCAAACACCAATACAGTAGTTAAAAATACAACACAATATGTAACATCTGGGTTGTTATCTGTGCTCCTAAACAGGGTCATCCCCTGCTTATACTTAATTAGAGCAGCTCAGAGAACTCAGGGAAACAGTTTACTTATTAAATTACCCACTTATTACTTCAAGGATATTAAAGGATGTCTGTGTATCAGCAGAAAAGATACATACGGCAGTGTCAGGAAGGACCTCAGAAACAAGCTTCTGTCCCCAAAGAATTGCTGAACAATTCAGACCTCTGTGACTTCAGTCCTTTTGGGCTTTTACTGTAGGCTCATTGCAAAGGCAAGATTGATTAAATCAGCAGTCATTGGTACTTTAATCCAATCTCTAAGCCTGCTGTTCATTTTATATGTTAGCAGGTGTGAGATTGAAATTTCCAAACTTTTTAGTTTCTTTTGTAGCCAACCACCATTCCCAGGGGCTTTCTAAAATTCACTTTATTAACATAAATATAGTGTGCTTGAAAAAGGCTTGTCATGAATCACAGGTATACCCAATGTCTTTATTACTGGAGTCTGGAACTTTTATTTTTTCTACAAAGAACTGGATAACAAATATTTTAAGTTCTGTTAAGCCATATGTTCTCTGTTACAACTAATTGGATTGCAGCAGGAAAGCAGCTACAGACAATGTGTAAGTAAATCAATGTGGCTATATTCCAATAAAACCTTATTTGCAACAGCATGTCAACGAAGTTTGTCACAGCCTATGCTATGATACTAAATTGCTTTGTCTCTGCTTAACTGCATCTTTTTTGTGCATAATTATTATTTTTTAAGTTGTCATATACTTTTTAAATAAGTGAGTTGAGGGATAGTAAATAAATTTATGAATGAATATATGAAACTTATAAAATCAAGAGCACTACAGGAAAACAACAAAAAATCCATTTCAATATGTTTACTTTTTTTAGATAAGAAAACAGGTGGTTTAACAATTGATAAATTTAACCTTCTCTATTTTAGGGGCCATACCCATCAATGCTCAGGACTTACTCCTGGCTCTCAACTCAGTGGTCGCTCATGGGAGGGTTCAGGGGGCCATCTGCAGTGCCAGGAATTGAATCAGGGTCTACCACATGCAAGGCAAGTGCCTGAACTCACTGTACACTCTTTCATCCAGTCATTTTCTCTTTAGATTTAACTATTCTGCCTAATGATAGAAATTGACTTAGATCATACTGATTAGGAGTGGCTCCTTTACTTAATGGGCATTTTAAATTATCTGGAGATATTCTTGATTCTCACAACTTTGGGGTAGATTCCCACTAATTTTTGTATGAGCTGTGAAGCAATTCTAAAGGGTACACTTACCTAAGCCTCACCGTCACATTTTTATCCTAAGAACATTCTACCAATTTGATAACCTCTTTAGAGGAGTCAAACTTGAGACTCTGCTCATGAATTCACACAAGATTAAGTGCCTACCACATTTTACGTTATTCATTGGTCAAATGACAACAATGACAGTAAATCTGTGCTTACATCCTATGGCAGCAACAAAACAGGAAAGGAAGGAAGGAGCTTTCCAAGGGCAAGAACAATACAGCATGTATCCTTGTATAATGTCTGTGTAAGTCCAATGATTGTAGGTTATGCTGATATTGTCTATTGTTGAGTTAAACTGGCTCTTTGCCACAATATGCCTTAGACAAAATGATAGATCTAGTTTCCTTACACTTGAACGCTACAGTAATTTAAAAAAAAAATAGGGAGGGGGCTTTTGGACTATATCCAGTGATGCTCAGGTGCAACTCTTGGCATACTTCTTACAGTCTCTGCTCAGGGACCATGTGCTGATGGGAATCTAATGGGAATTGCACATTCAAAGCATGTAACTAGCACTGTTAGTTGTCATGCATCATTCAGATACTTTTTAACTTCAATCTTTTTTAGATCTTAGTAGAACATAGCAAAATTGTTGGTCAAATATTAAGGAATATAAATATTCACTTTAAATACCATTTACGTGCCTAACAGAGGAGGGAAGAATTTATGTGTCGTGGGCATGTGTGTATTTTTGTGCTTATGTGTGTGTGTGTGTGTGCACGTAGTAGTGCAAAAAAGAGTATAAAAGAGCATCAAAGGCAAAGTTTTCATTGCTTGACACAAGCCACATTGCTAAATGTCAGATTTTATATATGAATAATGTGGGTAATTTCATCTTCATGAAACTTTGCAGTGATTTGTTATTGAGTTTACTTCTATCATTGTAATTGTTCCTTCCCTGCCATCTTACTAGGTATGTCTTCTTTCTGTTTTCTCAAGTGAATATTTCTCTAAGCTCTGTCTATAGTATCCCTCATCTTATTCTAAAATTCTATTTTAAGATATCAACTAACCTAGTGGCTTCACCTATTGTTTGCTTGCAGTAGTTTTCAAATTTTACCTCCAATTATTTACCTCAGGAGCAATTGTTCTTTTTGTCTTTTTGGGTTTTTTTTTTTTTTTGGATGAGGGGGACATACTCAGGCATCATTGATGCTCAGGGAATACTTCTGGCTCTGCACAAAGAAATTACTCCTGTTTGGGCTTGGGGGATTATATGGTGTGCCAGGAATGGAACCTGTCTTGACCACAAGCAAGGCAAATGCCTTACCAGTTGTACTAACTCTTCAGCCTGAACTGTTCTTCCTATTTAATAGCAATGGCTATAGCTATATATATAAATCCTCTTGGTACCATAAATTGCATATGTCCCATACTCCTATTCTTTCGTGGAAACTTTTCCACATCATCCATCTTGTAGGCAACTTAAAATACATAAGTAGTCCATAACTTTCTACCTCTAATGTATATTTTCCAATTCATAAAAAAAAAAAATTACCTCCAAATTCTTTCGTGAGCATGTTCACTTCTCCCTGTCTCTTCCAACAACACTAATCTATGCTAACATCTCACCCTTGGCTTATGGTGCTTTTCCATAGCCATCTATTGAATATGTAGAATTTCTCTTACAAATTTTAAAAATTTTATATTTTTGGGGGGCAGGAGTGATAGCACAGTGGGTAGGGTGTTTGCCTTGCACGCGGCCCACCCGGGTTCGATCCCCGGCATCCCATATGGTCCCCCAACTACTGCCAGGAGTAATTTCTGAGTGCAAAGCCAGGAGTAACCCCTAAGCATCACTGGGTGTGATCCAAAAAGCAAAAAAAAAATTTATATTTTTTAATGAATCACCGTGAGGTACAATTACAGACTTACAAACTTTTGTGCATAGGTTTCAGTCATACAGTGGTTGAGTAGCCATCCCTCCATCAGTGCATGTTCTCCACCACCAATGTTCCCAGTAACCCTCCCAGCCCCTTCCTAACACCCCCACCCCACCGCCCGGCTCTGAGCATGCACTTTCCCTTTCACTCTCTCTCTCTCTCCTTTAGGGTGTTATAGTCTGCAATGCAAGTATTGAATGACTATCATTGTTCAGTCTACAGTCTACTTTTGACATGCATCTCCCATCCTGAGCAGGCCCTCCAAACACCATTTACTTGATGGTCCCTTCTCTATCTGAGCTGCCTTTCCCCCCAGCATGTGAGGTTGGCTTCCAAGTCTTGTGGCAAACCTCCTGGTACTAATCTTTACTATTCTTGGGTGTTAGTCTTCCATTCTGCTATTTTATATTCAACAAATGAGTGCAATCTTTCTGTGTTTGTCCCTCTCTTTCTGACTCGTTTCACTTAACATTATACTTTCCATGCTGATCCACTTATATGCAAATTTCATGACTTCATCTTTTCTAACTGCTGCATAGTATTCCATTGTGTAGATGTACCAAAGTTTCTTTAACCGTCCATCTGTTCTTGGGCACTTGAGTTTTTTCCCAGATTCTGACTATTGTAAACAGTGCAGCAATGTAACTGCAAAAATAGCAGATGTCATTTCTATTATACTTTTTTGTATCCCTGGGATGTACTTCCAGAAGTGGTATTGCTGAGGCTTACAATGAAAAAAAATTCCTGTAGATGGTAAAAATCTGCACCGTTTGGTAATCTCTGGTCTTTCTAGTTTAGGATCATGCATTCCACTCTCTCCTTATCTCAGTGATTTTTAGTTTCCTTTTCATGCCATCCTACTCCTCATCAGGTGTTATAGTGATGAAAATTCAAATTTTTTATTTGTTTTTGTCTATGGTTTGGAACCACACTTGGCTGTGCTCAAAGCTTACTACTGGCTCTGAGCTCAGATATCACTCCTGTGATGAGCTCAGGGATCGGCCATGTGTGGTGCAGGATGCTGAACCCAGATCAGCTGTGTGCCAGGCAAGTGCCTCACCTGCTGTACTATTGCTCAGATACCTGGCTGTCATTTTTTTCTACCAGCTCTCTATCAGCTTTAAGGACCCCTTTGAGGCCATCTTCTAATTGAGGTCATTCTGTAATATTTCAGATTAAGAGTCATTTTAGTAAGAAAAGCAGTTCTGTAGAAGTATTGAAAATAAGTATTCTTTATAAGTGTAATTAGGAATATCTCCCCTTAATGTTAGTCATCATGATTACTATTATACTTTTACATTTATATCTGTTTATATTATCAGTCTAGCTACCTTTTCAATAGAGTAAAATCCATCTGTGTGTACTATGTTTTATCCCTAGCACTTAACTCAGTTTCTGGAAGATGACATATATCTACAAATATTTATTAAAAGCATAAGTAAAATTAACATCATCTTAACATAATTCATCAGTTCACCTCCAAAAAATTACATTTTGTTTCTCTGATTCTGCCCATCTTCCCGCCATTTCTTGGAACATCCTTTGTTTCTCTGTCCCTTATATTCTAATTTTCAGGCATCAAGCATTCTGACTTGAGAGAATATTTCTCATATAACTCTCAATACCACCTCTTTCCTGGTGCAAGTTTTTTCTACCCTATCTCTAGACTATTGAAAATGCTCCCAGTTGGGTTATGTAACATTTCTTTTCTTGCCTTAACTTACTGTTCTACTCTTCTAGAAATATTGCTGACGTTGTCCTTATCACAAGTTTTAAAATTTCTGATAGTTTATTTAATCAGGAGACAGCATGTAATTTCTTTATAAGTTTGACTCAATGAGCACATTTGGTTATCCCTAAACATTTTTGTCTAATTTCTGCAATATTTTTTACAGTCCTTTTGCTCAGGCAAATGGAAGTATTATGTGTATTTAGTACATTCCTTGATTTTACCTCTTCTCAAACTTGATCTGTAATATTTGCTCTTACAGTTTACTCATTCTTCAAGAACAAAATTCACTTTGCTTAAGCCCTTTTTTATTCTTCCAATGATATATATTCACCTTCCTGTGAAATCTATAATACATTTGCTTCCAATTGTAGTTGCTTGAATTCTTTTATTTCCTTTTCTAGACTACTTTCTTGCAGTCAGTACCCCTCATTTATCATTATAGGGACTACAGTATTGGATTTAAATGATGTTCAATAAATATATTTAAAGAATTGCTTCATTCCTTTCTTTTTTGCTTACATAGCTCTTTTACTAGCAGCATTATTTTATAAATAAATATTTTTCTTTCACAATTTCCCATATCTCTTTTGGGAAAGGCAGCCACAAAGTAGATTTGGGGAAGACTGACTCCTTCCTTTATCTTTTGAGAATACATAAGGGGTCTGAAGTGATAGTACAGTGGGTAGGGTGCTCACTTTGCACATGCAGCAGACCCAGGTTTGATCCATGGCACCCCAGAAAGTACCCTCATCCCACTAGAAGTTATTCCTGAGTGCAGGGTCAGATTAGTATCTGACCAATTTGTATACAATTTGTATACAAATTGTATACAAACCAATTTGTATCTGGATGTGGTCCAAAATCAAAACAAAACAAACAAAAAGATTTCATCCAAAGGGCTGGAAAGATAGTACAGTAGGTCATGTGCTTGCCTTGTACATGGCTGCAATGGTTCAGTCCTTGGTACCCTATGTGGTCTTCTGAGCCCATCAAGATTGATCCCTGAGTGCAGAGCTAGGAACTATCCCTGAGTACTATCAGACATGGTCCAAAAAAAAAATTAACATTAGAGCCAGAGTGATAGTACCAGGGTTGAGGAATTTGACCTACATGTGACTGAATCTTGTTTGATTCAGAGCTTCATGGCTCCTGAGCACTGCCAAGAGTGATTCCTTAAGCAGGAGATCAAGAAAAATGCCATGAGCAACACTGGGTGTAACACCATCACCCCACCAACAGCCCTCTAACTCCTACCCTCCCCCCCAAAAAAAGAGGATAATTCATTTTTTTTTTCTGGGCCAAGAAGTAATATGGGAGGTAAGATGCTTACTTCACATACTGCCAGCACTCATTTGCTGGATAACATTGGGTTGTCCTTGCTCCTCCCGCAGGGAGCTTAGGTTTATCGAGTTATTTCCACAATAGTACTCTGAGGCATATCCAGCTCCATAAATCACTAGTAATCCTATATTGCTGTTCTCCTTCCTTTGTGCCACTTTCACGGTGTAGCAATGGCCTTTTGTATAGACACAGGAAGACAGTTGATGCTATGCTTTTGTAACAAGGGAGTTAATTGATTCCAAAATAATGTTTTCTCCTGGGCATCATATTTACTTGACTTAAGCCTCAGTTACCCTTAGTTCCTAGCACTTTAAAAGCACGGTCCCTATAAAGGGACTGGAGGACCCAGGGCAAGCTGTAAACTACCCTGGCATCGAAAGGGGACAAGCTAAACACCATAAGTATAATAAGTTAAGAACATGGTCAAACTCTGTCATGACCCAAAAAGAAGTAACTGATTAATAAGGACCCTGCTGGGGTTTAGAAAGTCTAACCTGGCCTGAGGACTTTATTCTAGGATATATAGAGAGATGTCCCCAGGAAAAGCCAACCTTTAAGCTTACTATATCTCTTACTGTGTTCATACAAAATGAATAAAAGTATTATAAAAAGTAAATTTATGGGACCCTCTGCTTCTAAAGACTATGATCCTTTGTAATTTCTATATAACTATGTTGTGAGGGGAAAATAGATTACTGCCCTGGCGCCCTGTAATCCCACCAGCAGCCAACATCCAGAGACTATAAAATCAAGCTCCTGAAAGAGAGCGATGCAGAGTCTGTTGCCCCCGTCTTCCCCGGGGCCTCTCGGAGGAGGTGGGCTTCAGTTTCCTTCCCCGCCCCGGGCAGAGCTCCTGCAGCTGAAGACCTCCGGAGCCTAGCCACAGCCATGCCCAAGGCCCCTCTCCACACATTCGGATGAGCCTCACACATGAAGGAACCGGCAGAGGAACCCAGGTGTGTGTGACTTTGGGTTGAGACCTCTAAGCCTGCTCAGATCAGGACTGGGCCTCCTTGGCCTAGATTTCCCATTTCCCAGTAGCTAGGCGGTCTTACTCAGGGACTGCCCCCAGAGCCGTGTAATCCCAACAGCGGTCAACATCCAGAGACTATAAAACCAAGCTCCCAGAATACATCTTATGGCCTATTTCTCCCTCTGGGAGAATCTGGCAAGCTACCGAGAGTTTCCTGCCCACATGGGAGAGCCTTGCAAGCTCCCCATGGTGTATTCATATGCCAAAACCAGTAACAATGATGGGTCTCATTCCCCAGACCCTGAAAGAGCCTCCAATGCGGCACCATTGGAAAGGACGATAAAGAGAGGCTTCTAAAATCTCAAAGCTAGGACGAATGGAGACGCTACTGAGACGGCTCAAGAAATTCGATGATCAACAGGATGATGATGCTGTGATGGGAAAGAGCTACTAGATGTTGAAGACTATGATGAAAACTAGAAAGAAGAGAACTATGAGGACGAGGATGAGGGAACTATGATGACTAGGACTTCGACCAAAACTATGACTATGATTGTGCAGTAAGAGGAGAGATCGAACTATGCTGGGGAGGAGAGAGAAATAAATTGACTACTGACCAGCCTGGGGCCTAGTTACTCTGTTTCTCTGTTCCCTCATCCTTCATCTGTCTGTCACCATGGGCCTGCCAGGGGAACAATTCTTGGCTATCTGTAGCACACCATCTAGCCCTTCTTTTGAAACACACTGGTAAAATCTCTAGCATTGCATATGTCTCTTGAACACCGCCAGGATGTTGAGTAACATCTGAACACTGCTTGGTGTGATTCCCAAGCTAAATAATATTAAAAATAATAAATGCTTGACTTTTTTAGAACTCACAAAAATGAGAAAAGGAATTTGAAATTATGATTTAGAAATGAGAAACAACATTTGCTATAATTTACTTATACTTGAAGATACTTTCAATTCATAGATTTTTCAACTATTATAGAAGCATGATATTTGACCAAATTAACATACAGTCTCTAAGCACTACAGGAATAGCACTGGAAAACATTAAATTATATTCTATTGGAACAGTTTTATTCATTTAAAAAAAAACATCACTTTTGAGGATATTATGTGCCAGTGTTTTGAAACTGTAAGCTAAGAAAACCAAATCGTTGTAGTACTGATTGTATTCATTCCATTGGAATCTATTTGATTCGGCATTGCTAATGCCACAGATATATCTGACTTTAGGCAAAATCACCAACTGAATATTTTAGTAGTATTTTAAATACATATTTTATTACATATACTTTACCAAGTGATTTATAACTATTTTCTTTTTCTTGAGGGAGAGGCAGAGGCTGGGCCATACTCTGCCATACTCAGGACTTACTGCTGGCTATAGGTTCAGGAGTGACTATCGGTGGCACTCAGGCTGCCATAGTGATGATACTATGGATTGAATTTGGATCAGACACAAGTGAAGTAAGCGTCTTACCTCTTATTCTATTACTTTGGTCTTATTTATAACTATTTCTATATTTTGAATCTAGGAGATAATTTTTCTATATTTAAAAATCATTAAAATATTGTTTCTGGGTGCATGTCAGTGAAAGCAGATACAAAAAAAGTTGGAAAACTAGATAAGTACATGCAAAATAAAAGAAACTGACATCGTATATCTCAAACTCTTCACAAAAGTTAATTCAGGGGCTGGAGTGATAGCACAGTGGGTAGGGTGTTTGCCTTGCACTCTGCCGATCTGGGTTCAATTCCCAGCATCCCATATGGTCCCCTGAGCACCGACAGGAGTAATTCCTGAGTGCATGAGCCAGGAGTAACCCCTGTGCATCGCCGGGTGTGACCCAAAAAGAAGAAGAAATGTTAATTCAAAGTGGATTAAATACCTTGATTTTAGAGCAGATTCATAAAATATATGAAGGACAACATAGGCAGAGTGCTTCAGCATATGGGTCTCAGTGTCATCTGCAATATTGACTCCATTGACAAAGACAACAAAAACAAAAAATTAAAAAATAAAAACTAATCAAATTAAAATATTTTTATGGTTAAAAATCAGATTCGGCTAAAATGAGAAGACACTGTACAGAGTAGCAGAAAATATTTTCACACACAACTGATTTATATTCAGTCCATGGCACCGTGTATTGGTCCCCTGAATATCACCAGAAGTGACCCCTAAGCACAGAGCTAGGAGTTGCCTCTGAGCAGTACTGGGTGTGGCCCTTGTCTCTTCTCTGAATTTTTGCACAGCATATGTCAGTGAAAGGGCTTATTTCCAACATGTACAAGCCACTCACAAAGGTCACCAACAGAAAAACAGTCTCATTCAAAAAATGGAAGGATGGATATATATATATATATATATATATATATATATATATATATATACATTTCCTCGAAGACAAAAATTTATGGTTGGCCAGTAAGCATATTGAAAGGTGCTCATTGTCATTTATTATTATGGAAATTCAAATCAAAATCACAATGAGATTATAATCTCACACCAGTGACAATGCCATACATAAAAAAAACCTAGGGAAACAGAAGTCTTTTTAAAAAAATGATTATTATTATTGTTATTTATTGAATCACCATGATAACTGTTACAAAGCTTTTGGGTTTAAGTCTCGGTCATACAATGATCGAACACCCATCCCTTCACCAGTGCACATTTTCCACCAGCACAACCCCAGTGTATACCCCATCCCACCCCTCCCCCTGCCTGTGTGGTAGATGATTTCCACTTTACTCTCTCTTTACTTTGATTAAATTCGATATTTTGACAAAAGGCCCATCATTATTATTTGGAATTTTCCCTCAACAATCAGACCTGCCAAAAGGGCATCCTTGGATAATTTGTTTTCTATTGCTGATTATAAAGAGCATATGATGTCTACCGTGGCTGCGAGATTTTGGAATTCTGATATTTTAGTAATTAAGTCTGGAGGGATTTCTGTCAAAAGCCACTGGGTTCCAAAATTGGTTTGTTTGCCTTTGGGATCATGGCCATTGAGGAGCTTGATAAGTAGTTGGAGGAGCTGTTCCTGTTTGGAGACTCCGGGTCTCATCAGGGCTGGGGAGAAAAGCCTGTTCCACTTCCCATCCTGTGAGGCCCCACGTGTCAAGTCACTGCTGAATTGCACCGGACTCTCCAATAGGTCTTAAAGATGGTGGCCACCATGCCTGGGGGTGAGGAGGGGACGGGGGACGCAGGGAAAGGTGGAAGGGACAACACCTTTTCCCACCCGGGGTGGCACAGAGCCATAGCTTAATGCAGAGTCCAAACGCATTTCTGCCAAAAGCCACTGGGTTCCAAGATTGGTTTGTGTGGGATCATGGCCGTTAAGGAGCCCTATAAGTAGCCAGAGGAGCTGTTCGGGGAAACAAACGTCTTGCCTGGGTGTGGTGAAAATGGAATTGTCATTTTCTTTTAATGGGAAAATTGTTTGCTTCAGCCTCTCTGGGAAAAAATTATAGAGATTTCTCAAAAAAGTAAGACCAGAGCTCCTATATGACCCAGTGATTCCGCTTCTTAGCATATGCCCCAGAACACAAAAACATTAATTCACAAAGATGCATGCACAATATATTCATTGTAGAGCTTGGTACAAAAGTTAGGATTTGGAAACAAGTCAAACGTCTGACAGATGAATGGATAAAGAAGTTGTAAGAAAAGAGGCAGTGTTCAAGAAGTTCCGGTCAAGATGGTGGCGGCTTAGTGGAAAGTGCTAGAGCTTGTGGAGGGACAGCAGCTCTCAGTGCTCTGAACCACTGATGGAGTCAGAAAATTTTCATGTGAGTGAATGTGGGTGCACTTGGATACTCTGTCTAAGGGAGAGCGTCATGCAAGGAAACTGGCCTGTCACCTGCTATGGAGTCCTGACCCAGAATGGGACTCTTGAGGATGGTGGTGTTATGGCCACCAGCTGGAGGAGCTACACAGCTCTAGGCCTCTCTGAATGAGCCATACAAGCTCATTTAATGGCAATCTGGCTAAAGGGACTCATAATTAAATCTCAAAAAGAGATCAAAAGACACAGTTAATTTCAGAGCCACACAATGCTGAACAACAAGGATAACATCAGAAGGGGGTGCATTAACCCAGTACCCTTCACATAAAGCCCCCGGCAGCTGCTTGCTCCCACAATTCAAAATTGCTTCTATGACTCTGGATGGACCCCTCTGTCTCAGGACAGACCTCACGGAGACATTAATCTGCTGAAAAATTGGGTATACGGGTTTTGTGACTGAAATCTCTGGATTTTCTTGGGGTCAGGATGGGCTACCTCTCCCCACTTCCCTAGTTTTCTGGAAGTCCTGGAAGTCACATTCACACCCAAAGCTATAGCAAGTTAAAAAAAAATGACTCCAACTGTGCTTTCCTAATAAAAGTACTTAACACCCTGAGCAAACATGATGTCCTCTTACTACTTGTATTGCTAACTATAATGCACAAAGAGAGATAGAAAGAAGTATGGTGCCTGTCATAGAGGCAGGTGGGGTGGGAGGTAGGGGTATGGTTGATGGAGGTAGCAATGGGGACATTGGTGGTGAGAAATGTACACTGGTGCAGTGATGGGTGTTGGAACATTGTATGACTGAAACCCAATCATGAACAGCTTTGTAATATTCTATCTCATTTTGTCTGCATTAAAATAAACAAATAATTTTTTAAAATGCAGTGTTAAAAAAGAGGTGAAATAATGCACTTTGCAGCAACATGTTACTGTAAAGGGTATCATGTTAAGCCAAATAAGTCAGAGGGTGAAAGGAAAAACAATGATCTCATTTATCTGTGATATACAGAAGGACAAAACAATGAGATGGGAGTATTGAACCATAACAAATTCTTGGCTTTGATTAAAATATGAGACTAATCCTCATTGTGGGTAAAGAAAGGGGAGAATGAAGAGGTAACTAGAGGTGAGATAGGGACAGTGTGGAGTGTCTAGGGCACTTTGTTGGTGGGATGCAGTAACCTTGTGTGTTCATACCAGAAACATTGAAACTACCAACTCCTCATAATTTTGTTAACAATACTGTAATTATGCTATCTGATTTATAAAAAATAAAAGTAAACAAAATAAGTTCTTCTGAAAATAAAAACATAAAATATTCTCACTGCATAAGCTACATAGGCATTAAGGTTCTTTTAACCGAGCAGATCATCACTGTTTTAACTTTAAATATCACCTACATATTTTATTTCTCCAGGTCATCAGGATGCACGTGTAGAAGACATACCTGTGTCAGGTTAATAATGAACATATTTTATGAAAGGTGTATAGATTAAAATGAGACTATGAAAGATATAAATATGGTCATGAAGAAAATTCACATGTGAAAGTCATGGTTAAAAGAATGTGTTGAAGAGATAGCTCAGCAGACCAGAGTGCATGTTCTGCATGCAGGTGGCCTGGTTTGATCAATCGCATGCTAGAGTCCCTTGATCACCACCAGGACCTCCAGACACTTATCAGGGTAACCCCCTTAGCACCACCAGGTGTTGTCCCCAAGCAAAGAAAAACATAACACAAGCCAACAAATGCAAGGAAAAATTTCAGTCCAGATTTTAAGGCTTTTCAATATGAACAAAAAAATACAAAATATCTTTCTGTAGCATAAACTTAATGTGTATACATGAATATGTCAAAAATGAAATACTTTTATCCTTAAACTAGTTAAAAAATTCACTCCTGTGGGTCATGAACCTTAGAATTAATATCATATTTCAAAATTGATTTGTGGTATAGAAATAGACTTTTATCTCTGAAAATACTTTAGAATATGGCAAAAAAGGAAAGTTTATTTACTTAAAAGTAAAATTACAGCAATAAATCCTCCTCTACTGAATTAATTTGACTCTTTTGGGGGCCGCAGCAGTGCTCAGGGCTTACTCTTGGCTCTGCATTCAGGGATCATACCTGGCAGGGCTAGGGGAACCAAATGAGGTGCAGGAGATTGAAACGCAGATGCACTGTATGTTAGGCAAATTCCCTACCCAATGTGCTATTGCTCCATCTCCTATTACATTTTTTTTTTATCAATGTACAGTGGTACTTAAGGCTTACTCCTGACTCTATGTTCAGGATCATTTGTGGCAGAGTTTGCAATACCTTACATGGTGTTGGGGATTTAAACTAGGCTTGGTCACATGCAAAGCAAGCACCTTAAGCTCTATACCATCTCTCTCACCCTGAATTGAACAATAATTGAATATTTATTGCTTTTCCCCACATAGGCAAAAATAAATTGTCAAACGCTATTTTTTAAACTATTGCTCTTTAGCAAAATATTGAGAAGAGATCTTAGTTATGTACTATATGATTTTATTATTTTATTTTAATTTTTGGTCTTTGGGCCATACCTGGCAGTGTGCATGGCTTACTCCTGGCTCTGCTCTCAGGGGTCACTCCTGGAGAACCTGGGGGACCATATGGAATGCTGGGAATTGAACTCAGGTCTGCAAGCGCCTTATCCACTATATTGTCTCCCTGACCTCCAACAGCTGAATTTATTAACAGAATATCATGCTCCTTAATTATAGCAATGTTTATTGTTACTGTTTTTCTATTATTGCTTCTTCAGTATTTTGGCAGCATTATGTAGTTTTAATGTTTCAGTTTATGAACTTTTGGAAGTTATTTTTGCAGTATGCAAATTTGCATTGGGTAAGAGAAATTACTAACATTCAAAATATCTATTAGCTTGCGTTTATTGAACATTTAATGGGTACCATGCACTATGCAAATTATTGTGCTTGCATTTTATTTCATTTTTTATGGGGTGCTTGGGGCAACTCCCAGAGACATTCTGGAGATGATGTGCTGCCAGAAACCGTCGTCTTACTCCATGTGCTCCAGTCTTTTGACTAACTCCCTGTCCCTTGTACTTATATTTCTAAGAAAATTATTAACTTTCACAGTACTCCCTGAAGTAAAGCTACTATCCAGATTCCAAGGAACTGACACTTTCAAAATTAAGTACAATTCTCAAATTACACTGCAAGCAGAAGAATTTGGACTGCAATCCAGACTTTTCTGATTTCTGCATCCTTGCTTTCAACTGTCTCACAGCATTGTGAAAGTTAATAATATTTCCCTGACATAGGAATACTGTAATATTTAATCCTAACAGAAATTATAAGAAGCAGATGTTATTCCTTATTAAAAATGAAAATATTTCATCACATAAATAATTTAGTTTGTGAATAAAGATTAATAACTAAAGACACAAACCAGTTGTCTGAATTTGAAGCCCATGCTGTTTTGACTATAGTAGCCCAGTCGAACACTAAGCAACTATGATAATTATGTCTCTTTGATTTCCAATTAGACATTCACTTGCCACATGCAACTATCAAACACATGAAAATAGAGACACTGGGTTTTAAGTTTCACTTTATTTTAATTAATGTTAAATGTAATTGTCATGCTCCTAATGGCCACTGCGTTGGACAGAGAAAGGATGATTGAGTTCTATCTTTCTGACCGCTGAACAAATATATAGAGAATTTTAAATTAACTTAATTAAAAATGGAATTAATTTTGTATAACTTCAATTATTCTTCATTTGGAAGCGATTTAGTTCAATAAAACTGAAATTTTCAAAAAAATAATTTATTTATATCTTCATGCAGGAAGACATTATTTCCCTCTTCAATTATTTTCTTAAGCTGACTTTACCCCTTATGTTCTTTATTTGTGTTCATCATGACTTTTTAAAAATTAATTTATTTTTTAATTAGTGAATCACTGTGAGGGTACAGTTAAGATTTATACATTTTCATGCTCGTGTTTCCCTCATACAATGTTTGAGAACCCATCCCTTCACCAGTGCCCATTCTCCACCACCAATAAGCCCAGCATACCTCCCACCCCCAAATCCCATATCCCCCCACCTCACCCTGCCTCTGTGGCAGGGTATTCCCTTTTGTTCTCTCTCTCCAATTGGGTGTTGTGGTTTGCAGTAGGGGTATTGAGTAGCCATCATGTTAAGTCTCTAGTCTACTGTCAGCAGGCATCACCCTTTCCCCACGTGGCCTCCAACCACATTTTATTTGGTGTTCCCTTCTCTATCTGAGCTTCCTTTTCCCCAGAATGTGAGGCCAGCTTCCAAGCCATGGAGTCAACTGTCTGGTACTTATTTCTACTATTCTTGGGTGTTAGTCTCCTACTCTGCTATTTTATATTCCACAGATGAGTGCAATATTTCTATGTCTGTCTCTCTCATTCTGACTCATTTCACTTAGTATGATACTTTTCATGTTGATCCACTTATATGCAAAGTTCATGACTTCATTTTTTCTAACAGCTGCATAGTATTCCATTGTATAGATGTACCAAAGTTTCTTTAATCAGTCATCTGTTCTAGGGCACTCGGGTATTTTCCAGATTCTGGCTATTGTAAACAGTGCTGCGATGAACATGTAAGTGCAGATATCATTTCAACTATACATTTTTGCTTTAAGCCCACCACCTCTACGTTTTCAGTGGACATATGGAATGTTAAATCAAAAACAAAAAGAAGGTATTTTCTCAATTGAATGTAGTAGGAAAACTCCTCATTCGAGGAAAAGGCTATGCTTTTGTTTCAACAGATGATAACCCCGCTGGGAAACTTTGGATCCCTTTTCATCAGAAGTAGAATTCAACCACCTGATTTGGATCTCAGACCACCAGAGACTCACAACCCTTCATATTCCAGCTCAGATTCATCACCAAAATGATCTCAGCTGGAAGTCACAAAGAAAGCAGGGGAGTCAGCATTTGAGGACCTGCAGCAAAGGCCTCTAGCCCCTTTCAGCATACCATAAGGTCACATCAAGAACATTCCTTATACCCCTCTTCTACAGGTTGTGAATTGGACAACGCCAGGCTTCCATATTTTGAATTAACAATACTTTACTTTTACCCTTTCCTTGGAATTCACAGGTTCCTGAATGAGAGAGAAATGACTATTAACAAAAACACCTTTTCATTTATCTCTAGGATATCCATTAGTATTGGAGCTTCCTTCTGTCTTTTTATCCACAGGCATGGAGACCAAGCCCCAACTGTCAAAGCCTCTAATAACTTTAAAGTGTTTTTTCAAACATAAGCTAGGTTGCACCTCTAGGACTGCCGAGGAACCAGACCAGAGAATGCTGCATTCCTCTGCTGAAGTTCTCCTGCCAGAAGTTGTGATGCTCCAGTTCCAGTGCTTCCTGACTGATCCAGTGCTTCTTGAAATTTATTGGACTCCTAATAGCTGCTCCCCTGAGACTCATTTCTGCTACCACTACTGATGCTGATACAGGAACACCTCTTCAGTTTTGATCCAGACACTTCATTTCTTCAAAATGGGACTAAATGACTCATCATTGGTGACTTTTATCACCCCTGGACAGTGCAGGACAATTGGACGCTTTACTACAAGCACTGCTCTGGGCCCAGGGTCAGACTGATATCTTAGTACAACTAATAAGACTGTATTGTGATTTGAAATTCTGTTGTGATTTGGAATTGTTCCTCATTTTCAAATTTTTGTGTTTTTGTAAAAAGAAAAAGGAGGATATGTAAAATAACATAGCCTCAGGTAGTTTAGGTTTATTGGGTTACTCCCATTACAGTGCTCCCTTTCCTCATTTTTTATTTGTAACTTCTTTCTTAGTGTTCTGTTGACTTCTAAATATTGTTTTTCTCTTCTCCTTGAGTCCTTTGCATAGTTTATTCAGAGCCATGTCCTTTTTGTATGGACACAGGAAGACTTAGCAAATGCAATGCTTTTGTAACCTGAGAGTCATTTGACTCTACATGATATTTTCCTCCTGGGCATCTGTTCTCTCAACCTAAGCCTCAGCCGCCTTTACTTCCTAGCACCCCCAAAAGCAGGGTCCCGACAAGGGACGAGACGGACCCAGGGCAAGCGGTGAGTTGTGTGCTACCCTGGCATCGAGATGGGCCTGGCCAAAGTGCCTAATGCTTAACTATAAGTTAAGAGCTTGATCATGGACAAATGTTGTCATGATCCAAACAGTGATAACTAGATTTGGACCCTGCTAGGGTTAGGAGTGATTAATCTGGCCTGAGTGCTGTGGTCTGAGTCTGTGGCAAGATGTTGCCAGGAGAGCTGCCTTGCAAGCTTCAATGTATCTCTTTCTATGTTCATAAAAAATAACTAATATTAAGATGTAATGAGTGTTTGGAATAAGGAGAGAAAAAAAAACCCTTAAGAGTTAGCTTGCCTACTGGCAGTCAGGAAGGACTTTGGAATGCCCCTAGGTTGTGTTCCCTTTGAAACTGACAGCCCTCAGGAAGGGCTTTCTTATGTTGATTTTGCTACCTGTCAGTGTGTACCGGAGGGGCAAGGGCGAGAGAGGAAAAGGGGAGGAGAAAGATGAGAGAGATGAGATAGTAGATCCAGAGAGAGGACAAAGCTGGGAGTTGGGGAGATGAGAAAGATGAAAGATTGAATAAACGGTAACTAATCAGCAACCAGCTTGGTCCTCGTTCTTCTCACCTGCCCTTGAGCAACAGCCATACACAGCGGTTCCAGAGCACGGAATGCGGGTGATGAGACAGAGCTCCCCGGAGAGCCTGCGAGTGCACACGCCTCTCAGTGTACCTTAGTTTTTTACATCCCACCATTGTCTTCGGGGTCAGAGGGTTTCCTCAGATAGGTCTGCTGTAAATCTGAGAGGTGCTCCTTTGTATGTGGTTTCCTTCTCTGACCTTGCTGCTTGCAGAATTGTGTCTCTATCCACAGCTTCTGTCATTCTGAGTATGATATGCCTTGGAGTTTTTTTATTCGGGTCTCTTTTTGCTGGTACTCTTCGGACTCCTTGGATCTGGATGCCTGCCTTCTCCAGCTATGGGAATTTCTTAGCAGTGATGCCTTTGGCTGTGTTTTTTTCATTAGGATTACTACCCTGTGCTTCTGGTACTCCAATGATTCTTATGTTGTTCCTCTTGAAGTCATCCCCAAGGATTCTGATTCACTCTATAGCCATTTTGAGGTCTTTTGCCATTATTTGTTGTTGTCTGTAAGCTTTCTGCAGCTCATCTTCAAGCTCACTGATTTTGTCTTTGGCTGTAGTCATTCTACTGTTGAGGGCACCTACTGTGATTTTTAATTCATCTACAGAATCCTTTATTTGTGTGACTTCTGTTCATAGCTTTGTGACATCTGTTTGTAGCTTTGAAATTTCTGATCTCATTTCTTCCTGCATTTTCTTGGTTGACTGTTCCAAAGCATCATTCATCTCCTCCCTTAATTTACTGGATGTTGTTCCATGGTTACTTTGAGTACATCGACCCTCTTCAAAATTTCCTCTCTGAATTCTTTTGCTGAGAGGTCCTGTATGTGGGTAAACCCTGTGGAGATTTCTGGAATCTTTTCTTTATCTTCTCTTCATGGAGGGGATTTTTGCTGTTTCTTCATATTGGTATGGAAGTCTAGAGTTGGAACCTTCTAGTTGTCTATCCCTGTTCCCTATTTCTGCAGGGGGGATTCTGTTTGTGCTAAGTTGATTATGGTAGCCTTGTTCCAATTCTAGAATACTTCCTTACTCTCAGGCGCTCCTCTTGGTTTGTGTGGGGCCTCTAGTGATGACTTCAGGCTATGCTGTTTGTATGAGGAGTTTGTGCAGATTCTATTGTTCACTGACAGCTTTTGTGAAGTTCAAGTCAGCTAAAGGACTACTTGGCAAAGAATGATTGAGATGGCCAGGGTGATTCTCGAAGAAATAGGTTACAGAGAGTATAATGTAAGGGAAATTACAACTGCGGCTGCAGCTCCAGCAACTGCCCACGCCCCTTTGAAGCCACGCCCCCTGAAATACAGGCCACATCCCCAGCAATCTTTTGGGGCATAGAGCGGGGTAGAAGGGGTGGATGGGGTCATGATCGGCAGAGAGTACCTGATGGGCAGTTTGGGCATTACAGAGGAGCAGAGAGGCGTGTCCATGCAGCGCAGGGGGTTGGGGGGTTCCCATCATGACTTCTTTTAAAATTTCCTCAAAGTTAAAAAATCAGATAGTTAAAGTTATATTGAAAAGGTATTTTACCAATATAATAATGTGTTGTGTAATCCCGACTCTTTCCACTTTATCTTTCTACATGAGAAAATGTGAAAAATGTCTTCAGTGATTGTGCAGCAAATCTGTTTAGTATTTGTATTGTGACCCTCCCAGAGTGGTAAATCCCAATTTAGAGGAAGAGGAGTCAAACATGAGAGAGTCAAGTCAAAGGGGGATTGAGTTTCATGTCACAGTTGCAAGTCTGGGCCAAAAACTCAAGGCAAAACAGTTTTTGTTTTCCTTTTTTTAGTAACACAGGAAAATACCCAAAGGCTTGCAAAATTAAATGCTTCTCAGGCTAAGGTCTTGGAGAAGAGACTTTATTGACAGACTGCTTTAATATCTACTAAAGCTGCCTGACTCAGAGTAATCTAAGATAGCCTCTTGTCCCCGTTTTGCTCTCAAAAATATCATAGGACCTGAAGCAATATCAAGATGTTATTTTTATTTTAGAACTAATCTTAGAATCTGGTAAGATACTATCTGAGGCAGTGGTTGTTGTTATCATTGCCTTTAATTCCTTGCATGTGGTAAAAGTTTTGGGGAATCATAAAAGAACCAATAGAAACAAAACCATATTGTTAAACAAGAAACTGGAAGGCATCTCACTATCTAACCTGAACCTATACTATAAAACCACAATGATTAAAATAGCTTGGTACTGGAATAGAGAAACATTCTGATCAATGGGTCATAATAGCATACCCAAATATAAACCCCAATACGTACGGAGCTTAGAGCATGAAGTGGAATAAAGGCATCTTTGTAACAAATAGTATTGGGAGAATTGTATAACCACATGCAAGGAATTAAAGTTGGATCCACAACTCACATTTTACTTAAAAGTGAACCCAAACTAAATGAGTGCTAAGTGAAGAGAAAACATTTGCACTCAACACATGAGTTAAAAGGTTGTTATCAGGATCTATAAAGTACTCACAAAGATTAACAATGATAACAACAACAAAAATACAAAAGTTTATCAAAAAATGGGAAAAGGAAATGAATAGACACTTCTCTGAGGAAGACCAATAGATAGCCAACATGCACTAGAAAAAAATGCTCATCATCACTTATTATTACGGAAATACCAATCAAGATAACAATGAGATACCATCTTACATTAGTGAGAATAACACATATCTAAAATACTGGGAACAATCTCTACTGGTGGGAATGTAGTGTTAAAGAAACCCTCATCCACTGCTGTTAGGAATTTTGTTTGGTCCAACCACTATGGAAAACAATATGGAGGGTAATCAGTAAATTCACAATTGAGCTCCCATATGCCCCAGCAATTTCACTTTTAGGTGTCTATTCCCAGGACAGAAAAACATTCATTCAGAAGAACACGTGCACACCATTATTCATTGCAGCATGCAGAACAATAGCTAGGAGATGGAAGCAACCTAGATGTCCAACAACACATCAGTGGATCTTGAGATGTGGTATATTTATACAATGAAATACAATACAGCTGTTAGGAAATATGGAATAAAGCAATTTGCAGCAACATGGATAACGTTGAATGCTAAATGAAGTAAGCTAGAAGAAGAATAAACACAGGATTATATCATTTATATGTGGTATTTAGAATAACTGGCTAAGGGAATGCAATGTTTTAAAGTGGGGAAGACTTGATCAATTTTAGTTGTAGAGTATAGGGAGAAGGAAAGAAGGAGTGAAGGTGAGGGCAGAGAAGAAACAGATGAGAAGCATTAGGGCCCAGATCAGGGGAGCCAGGTAAAAGGGTGATGTTAAGAAATAATGAACCAAATATCCAAACCATAGAGTCAACACTACTGAAATCAAGAGACCCAAACTTTAACAAACAAACTTAGGAAGATACCTGTCAAGAGGGCAGGCCGTGGGAGAGTGGGGGAATTTGGGTGGGAACCTGGGACCACTGGTGGAGGGAAGTTGACCCTTGTGGTGGGATCAGTGCTGCAATATTATATGTCTAAAAATCAACTATAAATAACTTTGTAGATCACAGTGCTTCAATAAAAAGTGTGGAAAAAGAAAAAAATGAAAATTCTACTGGCTAGTTATAAAAATATCAACTATCTTTTCCCCAGTTGGAATGATTTTCTGTAGGTCTCTTTTTATTAACTTCAATTTGTTTCAAGATTAAACAATCCATTAAAAAATTCTTTAATCATCAGGTTGAAGATACTCTTTTAGCCATATTTCTTATTTTTTTAAAAATTTTATTTATTTATTTTGCTTTTTGAGTCACACCCTGCAATGCACAGGGATTACTCCTAGCTCATGCACTCAAAATTCTTCCTGGTGGTGATCGAAGGACTATATGGGATACTGGGAATTGAACCCGGGTCGGCCATGTGCAAGGAAATGCTCTACATGCTATGATATCGATCCAGGCCCAGTCACATTTCTTATTAATCACACCTCCTGACCGCAAATGAATTCTATTAATAAGTTAGATTGATAAAACATAAGCTCATTGGTTTTCTGCTTGTGTTTAAATCCTGACCTTTACTTTGATTTTTGTAAGCTGTGAAATTGTTAACAATGTTAGTAAATTTAGTAGTAATTTCTTTGGAAAGTGGGCATAATAATGGCACCTACAACATGGAGGAGCTGCAAAGGTTGAATGAAATGAATTCTGTGATATACTTGCTGTAGTATTTGACACGTTAAAAACAGGCAGGAGTTAGATTAGTGAAAAAGCATATGATTTTATCCTTGGCATTTGTGCATATGAATGCACGTGTGTCCCATGCCCCCTTCCCACACACACACTCACATACACTCACTCAAGAAAATCCACTTAATAAGTGGCATGGCATTTCCATCATTGTCTGTATAATTAGATGTAATGAAATTAATGACAACCATTAATTACACATTTCTGTCTATCTATATGTAGAGCAATGCACAGAAATAATTATTCAGTTGGAGCCCAGGAGAATTTCAGCTGACTAATGACGAACTTTGAAATTTTCTTACAGCTCTATCATGAGTTTTCATGCACACTAATAAAAACACATGTCGCAGTTATAATAAATAATCTTTGGTAGCATCTATAATCAAGTTGAATAGAGATGCAAATCACCAAAAACAGTTTTCCTATTATTTTAGAATAACAAAACATAAATTTAAAATAATTATAGTTTTTCTTGAGAATTTTTTCTGAAGTTAGCTAAAACCTATTTGTATATTTTTAAGGAACAAATCATTATCAGTATATAAACCAGGCATGATGATCATAACACTTCTTCTTGTACAAATAAATTATCCTTTCTGGTTTTGCTGTGTTTCATATTTGTTCAAGGAAATCTTTTTAAACACTGAATCAAAGTCCAGAGTTCAGATTACATCTTGTTCATGTAAGAAATAATTTGACTGGGTCTATGTGTCTAGTTTGATCTCAGTCAACTATGATAGTAAGAACTGTTTTGACATACACTATAAACTCAGATATTATCTAAAAACTACAACTTTAAAAATGGTGGCATTGATCTGGGCACTTCTTCAGCCTATTTCACGGGTTTTCACAGGACAAGCTATGCTTGTACTTTTGTGACAATAGTCATGACAATTCTACAAATATGAGAGTAACTTACTGTTATATTTTAGAATAATGAATAAAAAGCCAGATTGAAGTGGCAATGTAATGAAATTAGATGTCATGAGACCCATCAATATTTCATCTTTGACATTCAACCATTCCGATAGGTTGGCCAAGTATTCTGAGAAGTGGTCTCTATATCTCTTAAGGAGTCTTGGGAGGTCCCTCCTCTCAAGGTGAAAATAGTCACTATCACTGTCATCCCATTGATCAATGATTTGCTCGTGTGGGCCCAGTAAAGTCTCCAGTCATCCTAACCCTGAGATTTTAGCAGCCTCTTTTTACTTGTCCTTCTCAATGGTGCCATATTAGAGGCTCTTCAAGGTCAGGGTAGTGAGATCCATCATTGTTACTGAACTTGGCCTATGAATACACCACAGGGAGCTTGGCAGGCTCTCTCGGTAGCTGAACTCATATATGACTTCAGTAGTATGTTGGCCTATATATATTTATGTCTTTATGTAAATAAAGAATGGATCATGTGCATTCATGTGTGAAAAAGGACATATGAAATTTCTTACTAGAAACATTGGGCTAGAGTGATGGTATAGGGGGCACAGTGGGTAGGACATTTGCCTTGCATGTGGTAGATCTTGGTTGTCTTGGTTGAGGTTCCATCCCTGCCAACTTATATGGTCCCTTGAGTCTTCCAGTACTGATCCCTGAGTTTATATCCAGGAGTTAGCCTTAAACAGCTCTGGTGTGGCCCCCCAAAAAAACCCTGCCCCAAACACACACAGAACCCCTCTCACAAAAAAAGGAAAAAAAAAGAAAATATTTGGGTGCTCCATTTTCTTTGAGACACATAGTAGAAAGGTGAAAAAAAATACAATTCCTGTCTCTTTAGTAAGGATCTAAGAGCATATAATTTTTTTTTCATTCAATTAGTGCTTATCTTAGGATATGTTGATATGCTTAGTTTTTGAATGAACAACACATAAACTCCTACTGTGTTGAAAAAATCAATGGCTAAGTTATGTTTACTCAGGGAGAGAGATTAGCATCCGGCTAGTTGCTATGGGAACTACATTCCTTTGTTCACTAAATTAACCCACCCAAGAAAAAGATAGAAACTTTGTGAATAATTGAGAAAATACACTCTTACAATATACAATTTTGGAAAATATTAAACAATATTAAAATGTCTCCCACAATTCTTTAATAAACATTTTCTTAATTTTTGAGATGTGCCTTTTATTTAACTGCACATTTTCTTTGTAGTAGAGGCATTTGAATAATTCACACATTTTACCATCTTGGCTCTCAGGCTCACATTATAGCAGAACACCTTCTTTTATTAAAGTTACATTATAGAAAGAAGCATACACACAAGGCACATAGGATTGATTATATATTCTTTAAATACAGTTTTGCCATCTTGTATGTTAATGTCTCTAAAATAATCTGTGATAAAGTGCCTTTATATTCTTTCTCCAACTGTTCTTTGTAACACATTTGCCTTCAAAAATTACTTCATTCTCTGGTGCAGAATCCATCTTACTCTATGAGCACTTATCATATTGCCATATATGGGAAATTTATGCAAGGTTTATTCATGGTTATGTGACAGACTAACTCCTAATGCAAAAGTATTTTGGGGGAAAACAACCATATGCCACATCTCTATTCCTTTCTGTTTATTCACTTACCACCTTCTATGATTATCCTTTTTCTTTCAGCAACATCTTTCATTCGTTTCTCACTGGGAGATTATTTATGATGCACTTAAATATGCAAGTTATATGCTAGATACTGGGCTATAATGGAGAATAGGGTACAATTTTTTAACAGTCAATTATAATGTAATATGATAGTTATTGGTTAAATAAATAACATTATTATAAAAATACTAGACAATACTGTCTTAGGCAATCAAAAACAGCTTTTCCGAGAGCATGACTTTATCAAACTGTAAGACTGCCAATCTAGATATTATAAATGATGGCCAGAAAAAAAAAGATTTAGTTATTAGAAATAATATACCCCTATATAAGTTAGGGAATTCAGAGAAATTCAGAGATGAGACATCTGTAACTGGGATAATGAAACGTGCTACAAAAAAGGTTATTGAGCTCTAGCCAAATATTGAAGTGGGAAAGGAGCAGGGTAAACACACTTAGCTAGAGAAATTGCCTCAGAAAACTTCCCTATATCTAGGTGCTGAGTGCATAGTAGAGAAACAGCATAGCAAACTCTCCTGAGCATCAAGTATTCACTGACAAAGGCAGTTTAAAACCTTCTGGGACCACAGGGCTTGAGCATTAGTAGAGCAGAGGGTATGTTTGCCTGCCTATGGCCAAACTGGGTTTGATGCCAATGTGCATCTGGTCCCCTGAGCCCACAGGTATGATCCCTGAGCACAGAACCAGGAGAAAGGCCTGAACTCCACTGAGTGTGACTCCAGAACAAAACAAAACAAAACAGAACAAAACATCTGCTGGCGTCAATGTAACAAGACTTCTGGATAAAGTCTTAGAAATTAGGAAACCTTTGTATACCTCGAGGAAGTGTGGACAGGAGATCTGGCAAAGAGCCACCTGTTTCTGCTTTGAATTCAATAGATGTCTTGCTGTCAGATGGATGCCATTGGAGTTCAGTGGAATTAATAGGAGATAGAAGAAACTCAGGTTAAATTCTCTAATAACCTGGATGAACAGAGTCAGAGAACACTTGGAAGGACATATTGTTTGGAAGAGGAGATACAAGCACTAAATTCATTAATAGGCTCACACTAAATTCTTTATCCCCAGCTGTGATCCTTCAAAATAGAGTCCAATGCTATCAAGTTTTCATAATACTGTCAGTAAAATGTTAAAAAATTAACTTTCAGAGTGAAGAGAGTTAAATAGAAAAAGGCTGACAAAGAAATGCACATCTCACAATGACTCAAAGTTTTTTCTAGATGGGAGGGAGGGTCCTACAAGCCAAGCTGTCTTGCGGGAAGTGAAGTCTTCGGGATGCAGATTGTGGAGCAGTCTTTGAGGGAAGAACACGACTCTGCAAGCTATTTACCCTGGTTTGTGAGCTTTGATAGTAGACTCTGACTTTGTGGACTTATAAGATACAAGCTTAGGAACTAGCTAAACCTTTAAGAGCAATTATCTCTCTAAATTCCATTACGGTAAATTATTTCTTCAAAGCAGAATCCAAGAGTGACACAAAAAATTCCCACAGACTATTTATCTTAGGAATTCACTTCCTGACTCAAGAATCCCAGTCTGTTAAGCAACAGGCAGAAGGCTGCAGATGGTATCTATGACTCGCTTGAGTAGTCAGATGCATGAACTTCCTCTGACCAATAATTTTTCCTGACCTTGAAATCCTCTTAACAATCTTAATTTTATCAAATTTATAAACACTAAATCTACTACTGCCATATGCTTAGTATGCTGTGTTTTGAAGGTACAGATTACAGGTAAAGAGGTAAGAAATATCCATCTGTTATTGTGATGATCTTCTATTTAACATGTCAAAATGCAATGCTTGAAACTGCATCTTCATATATAAAATAATTCCCGGATAATGCAGAGTATCAGAGTCCTCTACATTTCTTTTTCATTGTTGTTGGGGGGTGGGCCAATGTGGAAAACTTTCATTTACCTGTAAAATTATTCAGAGAAGAGAAGTGAAAGGGAGATTATCCAAACATCAAGTAGATTTTATATTGTTGATTCTTCAGAGGCTAGTATATTTCCTGACCAAACCTATAGAATGTTCAGAAAAGGACTACTTTAGAAAGTATTATTTCGTACAATGGAATACCATAATTACATGATGAAAAAGAAAATACTATTACTTTCTTCATTCACATAAATACAGCATTAGTATATATTAAGGATATAGTAAGAAAAACAAAATTACAGAATGTAAAATTATGGTATGTTGATATTTTTGTTTAAAAGGAGATAATTTTTTGATAGATAGCATATTTATATATTTGTGTATCTAGAGGATTTTTCATTAGAATACAAAAAGCCCTGGTAACCAATGACAGTGATTCCTTTGCTAAGATAGGAGGCTAGAAAAGGTATATACTGGGTGACTAGTATGGGAGGAAGATTTAATTCTTACTGAGTCAACGTTTTCTATTAGATCATTTGACTATAAAATTATGGTTGTTTTTTATTAAAAACTAACTAAATAAACATCACATATGCCTTATGGAATGGTAGGGCTATTAATTAAAAATTTAGTTTTACTATTAGTAAGTGGTAGTTATAAGATTTGCAAAAAAATATTTAGCATGGAAATGATATATTAGGGCTCTAATTTGGCCACTTTCAATGAACCAGTATGCTACACATTTATAGAAATTGGGTCTTTAATGAAGTTTTATGTCATGGTATAATTGGTTCTATATATTCTTTCAGATCAAATGTTTCCGTAATTTTAAATTTATTATTTCAGGTCAATAGATAGTGTAAGAGATAAGGCTCTTGCCTTGAATAGATCCAACATAGGCTCAAAGCCCTGACACCATATACAGTCTCCCAAATACCCCCTGGAGTGCCCCTGATCATGGAGCCAGGAGCAGGCCTTCAGCAAAGTCTGCTTTGGTTCACCCTCAAAACAACAATGAAAAAATTCTTTAGGAATTAAAAAAATTGCTAAAACTCTATATTAAGTTGCCATTCTCTGTATTTTTCCATTTCCTCAACTATTGGGCATTGAAAATATTTGTAATTCATCTGTCACTTGTGCCAAAATAGACATTCTGGGAAAACCCCTCATTTCTCAATCTAAAAACTACTGTGAGATGCAATTGTGCTCACACTAGAAATGTAATATTTACTGGATATGAATAGCTCCCCTACAGCAACTGCTGACCTTGACAGTGTGACTCAAGAAAGACACGGGTTGAGTCAGTGATGAAGTATATTCATTGAATATGAGAGAAAGACAGAAAGAGACAGAGAAAAAAATCTGAAGAGAAACATTCATTGATTTGTAATCCTGTTTTAAGAAAAATATAGCATTTAAAGATTTTTATCATTATGGTGATAATTGCAACAGATAATTCATGCTGATAGCATAAAAATTATTGATACAATCTTAAGAGATTGTACACTTCCTGGTTTTGCTTATTTATGATTACATTTCAACTACTGAAAGTATTCCTACTTTAGAGGTTGCAGATAGGAGATGAATCTTAACTAAGGAAATTTTCTCTCAGGATGGAAGATATGTTAAAGTGTCAAGAGACAATGTTTCACTGGAAACGTTACTAGAGACTTGACAGAATAAAAATGTCTTGGCACTGAGTAAGCAAATGAGAAAGAAGCGGTGGAGATTTGTCTGAAATAGTCTATCTTTTTGCTTGGAATTTTTTCTCTTTATTTTCTGACTCTAGATGCTTCAAATCTTATTTCGAATGCCTCAGCAATCCCATCTTTCATGGGTCTTCAGTCTGTGCCAAATTGCTTCAAGTTGGGTAAAAAGCAAGTTACAATATAGCACAGTTATGGAAAGCACACACATAGTTCATTTTATAATCACACTCCTTGGGGGAAAATCATTTGCATACCAAATACACTTTAAATAGTAGTTTCACTTCTAAGGAAATTTTGTCAGTTTTTGAAAAATTATACCCACTTCTCCAAGAACGTTTACTAGCTGTGAAAATATTTAAAAACACTGTGGCCTGATTGCTCTATAGACACCTCCTGCTAAAAGTGTTCAAAGTTAAAGTCAGTATATATGTCACTTATTGTCCCATCATCCCCTTTCCTGCTCAGGGTTGTATTCTCAGCAAAGTGTTCTCTACCTTCATTACTCTAAAGCCTCTACATGGGCCTGTCAAACTCACTTTCTAACCATCTCTTAGATCCACCCCTTTAGTCTCTCCCATTAACCCTTATAGTTAAATTTGAATCATAGTTCAGTCCATGAGTAATGCAGTAGTTTCCTAGTCTCCTTGTCTGTAATATTTCTTTCAACTTGATTCACCTCTACATTTTTTAAAAGAATATGAATATAACAATGCTACTTCATTCAGACAACTTCTTTATAAAGAATTCAAGGCTATTAGCTAGTGGATACTGACCTAATTTCCCAAGACTAACTTTTGTATTGCTTTCCTTAACTCTTTTAAATTCTTGGGCCCAATATACACTGCTTTCCTGGATGAGACACATTACTCTAATGATTTTATCTAATTTGAAATGCAGTTGGCAAAGAGAATCCTAAGAACTCTGACAACAATAATGGGCATAGCAGTAAATGTTTTCTATGGGCTATGCTTAACTGTGCTCAAGGCTTACTCTTGACTCTGAGCTCAGAGATGCAATTCTGGCGGTGCTTGGGGGACTATATGGGGTACCAGAAATCAAACCCAGGTTGGACACATGCATGCCAAACACCCTGCCTGCTGTACTAGCTGACCCCATCAGTAAATGTTTGAAAACACATATGGGAAAAATTGGGCTTGTCCTCTAAACTAAACAAAATAGAATATACAAGCATAAACAAATTATTTCTCCCAAAGATAGATACTAAGGAAAAGATTGCAAGAAATAAAATCACAACCTTGCTAAAGTGTAGCATTTTTTTGTGAAAAGGGAGAAAAAACAATAAATATAAAATTTCTTCATCTAAATAACTTGAACTTGCAGGGAAAGAGGAGTGAAAGAGTAACTGATATTCCAGGAAGGGAATGGCATAATGGTAGCTGAAGGAAGTGAAGAACAGATTTTCTCTGTCGTTATATTACAGGCAACCACACTCATTCCCTGCATTTTTCTGAAGCAGTAGAGCTTTTCCATATTTTTCGTCACATTCTAGAATTCATTCTCCTTTCTTCACCTGCCAGTTGAACTATAAATGGATCCTCCAAGTTTCTAATTAAATGTCCCAACTCTAAATCTTGCTCAGCACTTTCCTCTGTGGCAATACTTTCACCAATTCTATCTGGAACTGCTTGTTTAGTTGTTATTTGCACAAATATATCATGCTTTCTTCATGGACATTATTGTGTTTCTAATGTTGGTCACTAAGTAAAAAATGACACTTTTTTTTTTTTTTGCTTTTTGGGTCACACCCAGTGATGCAAAGTGGTTACTTCTGGCTCATGCATTCAGGATTTACTCCTGGTGGTGCTCGGGGGACCATATGGGATTCTGGGAATTGAACCTGGGTCTACCGAATACAAGGCAAACACCCTACCTACTGTGCTATCACTCTAGCCCAACATTTCTTGAGTCAATTAATGAATGAATTTACCATGAAATATGAAGAAAGAAATAAGCAGTGCCATTAATAAAGTGATTAAATAAAATTCAAGATTTAATGGAATAAATTTGAGAAGATCCACATTCAATTTGGTTAATCTTTGAGAAGTCATGAATCTCTTTGATATTCTATAGGAAATCATCTATTTTCTCTTTTTTTTTCTTGTTAATTTTCAGTACATGAAGAACTTCTGCTTTGTCAAATATACACAGAGACAATGAACCTTTATTCGCCCTTTTTCTTGTTCCTTTCCCGTAGTGGAGAAGTGATTTATTTGATAGGCATAATGGTCAGAATCTGACTTACATTGATTGATAGCTCTTTGAAAGTTCATTATCAAAGTGTTCAAGAGTCCTAAACTTGTGACCTTTTTATTGAGTTGTAGGTAGTTTCATGGGAGTCAGCCAAGTTTTTTCTACTTTGCAAACCCAGATTTCTCCAAAGGTAAGTCCCAGTGTCTGACATATGATGTTATACATTTTGGGGGTAATAGAGGTTTTTCTATTCTAATTTCCTATATATCAATCAGTAATGCCTTTTCATGTACAACTGGCTACTTTTTAAAGTTTCTGTTTGTAATTATTCTGGATGGAATGAGACTACCATTTCAAAATCAAGAAAAAGTAAAACTTTATACATGCACATATATATGTGTCACAGCAAGCTTTTGACTATTGTGATATTAGATTCACTAAATGAGTAACCAGAATATGATATGGGTTATGCTAATGAACTGATGTGAGATAATCCATGGAAATTATGGATTCTAGTCCAAATTACCTATCTAGTCCAAAGACACAGAAATCAGTGTTAGAGATATTTAGTCACAAGTTTTCTCCCCCCACCAGACCATGTGTAGAAAATTGTTAGATATTCCTACACCATTACTCTCTGTGGCTGACTGTGCAATATAGACTTGGATTTTGCTTATATGGTGATTCAGTACTTTTTTTTGAAACTAGGTCAGTCACAGTTCACTTATTTTAAGGTCTTTAAAAGATATTATTTTTAATAATTTACACTTAATTATATGATATTATTATGGTATCTGTATACATATTTTTAAAAAATATTTTTTATTATAGTTTAGGTAATAAAGTCAGAGTAATGTTAAGTTTACTTGTGTAGATATACAAAGTTAATTCCTATCTTTACTACTGAAATGTCCATTAAAGTCTTTTCCCCCCATCCTTAATGCTATGTCTGGACCATCCATTGACTCTAAGTATTACTGCTAAAACTTTCCTGAGCTTTTATTTCCTGAACCTGATTTTATGTAGCATTTCCTTTCTCTATATGGGTCAGAAATCTCCAAATGAACAATATATTGGAGGTCGTGGTGGAGGAAACAGGATAATATTTCTCAATCTGAACATAGTAATAACTTCAATGCATTTGATTAGAATGAAATTAAGGACTTTTTAACTGGGAATGGCATAATTCATTTTCTCCTTCAATACACAGGATCATTCTACCAGTGAATTCAGTTCCAGCTCTTCATTACATGGTAATAATACAGCAAGAATCTATACACTATAAGTTATGGCAAAACGCACTTTAAAAAAATACAGTCAAAAGATGGAGTGACAGTACAGGGTTTAAGGTGCATGCCTTCCAGGCAGCTGACACAGTACTATTCCTGTAAACCCAAGGTTCTTCAAGGTTCACAGCATGAGGTTTGGCTCGCTCCAGAAGCCTCAAGATTATCTGGGGAAGCCTAGGTAATCTGCAACACTGAAGGACCCTCAAAATACAACTCCTTGGGCGCTCACACTGAATTGCCTCCTGAGACTCACCCTGGCCCAGTGCTCCCCCTACTTAGTGTCCTCCCATCCCCCACCCCCTTTACCTATTACAAACTTTTTTCTTAGAAGGTTAATGAACAATTATTTCAGTGTGACAGTAATGACTAACTCATGATTTGAAATCAAATTTACCTACAAAGGGTACTTTGAAATTGTCCCTATATGAATCAGAGGTGGTAACAGAAAAAAGGGATGCACAACCACATTGATTCTGGTTTTTGACTCATTTCAGTTTCTAGATTTTGGAAGCAAAATTATCATTTTAATCTTCTTTTATTTTAAAAGTGAATCTTGGTGCATATGCTGCCTGAGCCCATGTGCTGCTTGCGCCCACATGGCCAAGCACATGTGGCACCGGAACACATGTGTCGCCTGCATTTCCCCTCTTGACATGTGTACTTTCATGCTTTCGTGTTTAGTGCTAGGATGTGTGTAGAGCTCTCTCCATCCTCGGAGAAGCCCGCGTTCTCTCTTGAGCACGTTACTCCTACTATTTTTCTTAACCGCTTATCCCTTCCTCCTTCCCACAGAAACCTCTAAATAAAATCTGTTTACTTCAAAAAAAAAAATGAAGAAGAAGAGTGAATCTTAAAAGTGGCGTGTAATTAGGAGACTCATATTTGTTGGAAACATTTTTGACATTCGTACAAAATAATTTGATAAAATTAATATATTTAGGTGCTCACCAAATAAATATGTAACAACTAAAATAGATTTTTTTCATAACTTGTTGAGTAGGAGAGACTGTTTATATGTTGGGACAGCTCTGATTTGGCTCATAATAACCAACTTCAGTACCCTTTTTGTTAAGCAATTCGGATTTTCTCCACGAAAGTTATTCCCTTTGACTCTTTGGCCTACTTGTATGGCTTTGGGATCCTGACCTCCTCCCTGTGCAGTCTGAAGAAGATATTGCAGTTCACCCATGTGCCAATAATAATGCCTCTGGTAGCAATAAAAGTTGTTCATCATATATGTCTAAGATGTAATGCATATTAATATATAATATATAATCATTATATATAATATATGTTATTTTATATATGGGCTAGAGCGATAGCACAGTGGTAGGGCATTTGCCTTGCATGCAGCCGACCCAGGTTTGATTCCTTAGCCCCTCTCAGAGAGCCTAGCAAGCTACCGAGAGTATCTCGCCCACATGGCAGAGCCTGGCAAGCTACCTGTGATGTATTAGATATGCCAAAAACAGTAACAAAAGGCTCACAATGGAGATGTTACTAATATCTGCTCGAGCAAATCGATGAGCAACAGGATGATAGTGATACAGTGATTTTATACATAACACATTATATATAATATATGTTATACATTGCATATTTTGTATATCATATAATACATGTGTAATATGTTACATATTATATAATGCCTATTTCATATATATATGTATATATATAGAGAGAGAGACAGAAAGAGAATAGGTAGAGCTAAAGTTTCTTGGGAACAAAGGGTAAAGACTAGCCAAGAGAAGATTTGAAAGAAGAAAAAAAGAGAAGACTTTTAATTTTGCTAACGTACATAAAGAGGGTATGGGAGTGGGAAGTAAGTTTAGAAGTGTGGGATTGGGTGTAATAGTGCACTTCTGTGTGAAGAAATCACTTTGTGATTTCCCTTTGGGAACTGAGAGTGTATTATTTGCCATAAATGTTTTGATTTTTCTCTTTTGTTTAGTTAACAACCTTCAGTAATAAAAATCAGACTCAGCTATTATAGAGTGTGATGGTGTTGGAACAGCAAAGCAGAAGGGGCTGGTAAACAGGTAGGATGGCGAAGCTTTTGGTGAGAAGGCAGACTTTGTTCAGACATTGACATCATCGCAGGATGACTGTGGCCTCAGTCCTTTCCATATTGGTCCAAAAGCTAGGTACTGTTAAATTCTGAAGAACAGAACATAGAAATGCTTGTCTCTTGGATAGGAAGATAAACACATATCAGGTAATTGAATGATGATTTCAAGCAAATAAGCCGTAATTGATTCTCAGGTGAAATATTGAGTTGGATGCACAGGAAACCATTTTACAATTGGGAAGGAAATTAAACAAAACAAAACAAAACACCAAAAATAAAAAAACCAACAAAAAATAAACCCTAACCCCCAAACAACTGGAAATCAGAGTTTTAAGTTATAAAAGGCTTTACAAATGATTCGGTTCTCACTACTGGTTTTTTGAACCTCAGGTTTAAAGGGGAAAATCTGGACTGGAGCGATAGCACAGCAAGTAGGACGTTTGCCTTGCACTCGGCCAACCTGGGTTTGATTCCCAGCATCCCATATGGTCCCCTGAGCACTGCCAGGAGTAATTTCTGAATGCAGAGCCAGGAGTAAGCCCTGTGCATCTCCGGGTGTTATGCAAAAAGAAAAAAAAGGCGGGGGGAAATCTATTCTCCGAGCTCATACAGTATGTGATAGAGCAGAACTGTGGTGAAGCCTGGAAAACCAGGTTTTCATGAACAGGCCATGTCTCTTACATATCATTCTGTCCCTATTCTAAAATGCCCCTATTATGTGTGGTGAAAATTAACCCATGCCTGAAGTCATCAGAGTCCAAAAACAATCAGTTAATAGTCAACAATGCCAGATAAGCTCTATAATCTGAATTTTTACTGCAATGTCTAAATTACTCCTTGCCCAGTTTTTTCATAACCTAGTAATTAAGTCACAAAATTATATGCTAAATTTAAAAGGTTATCATAGGACTATATTATGAAGATAAAGTCATTGGTGTCATAAGGAGATTATTGCTTTTTAACTTTTCCAGATATCTACAAATTCTGCTTGGGGCATTGGATTAAACTAGATACAAAGAAATCAGCTATACAATCATTTCTCTCTTTGGCAAGTCCATTTTCTTACTCTTCAGAACAATTCTTGCTTTAGAAATGGAACATGTTCAAAGACAGTGTACAATCCTAGTGGTCACTGAATTCATGTTGTAAAATATTATCTGACCTACCAAATACATATTTTTAGAAAGCCCTGTAAGTGACTCTTCCCGGGGGACACATATTTCTATTTCTTTTTATGTGAATGAATGTGTTCCCCACTCCCACATCCTTCATTTACAGAAAAAGGAAGAAGCATTGATAATTGTACATAAAGCATGAATTTTAATGCAGACAGCAGATCAAAATATGAAAATTGGACTTGTCTTTG
Source organism: Sorex araneus (assembly GCF_027595985.1). Classification (NCBI taxonomy): domain Eukaryota; kingdom Metazoa; phylum Chordata; class Mammalia; order Eulipotyphla; family Soricidae; genus Sorex; species Sorex araneus. The sequence continues at coordinate 154,589,921 of NC_073303.1, read as the reverse complement.
GCCGAGGGATCCATTTTCTGGAGAAAGTGATGCCTAAGGAGAGAACATACTTACACACACTTTCTAAGCTTTCCTTCCCACACTAAAGTGTATGCTGAGAAATTATTTTCTTTTCTTTAATTTAAGGGGATAGTTTTTATAAAGAATTTTCTGCAAAGCAACAGTAAGAAAGTTTGGGATCTAAAAGTAGTTATATTAAAATCTACTGAAATCATTTTATTGTAATTTGCTCCAATTAAAAATAATTATCAGTATGACTTGTGATTTTACTAAGAATCATAATTTTAATTCCTTAATGTTGCTGTATCTTAATTATCCATTTTTTAATCAAAGAAAGTTGTTTTTATAGCTTAGTTTGTAAAACTGCAAAAATAATCTTTAGCTTAAAACATTCAGATTGTAATTTCAGAACAATGTCAAATGTCTTTCACAAGTAAACTTTTAGTGATTTATATACTTTTTTAGAAATGTACCCTGAAACACTGTTTATTACCCTGTCTTGATTGTACTTTTATATCACTTTTAGTACCTACCAGCTTAAATCTTTCATAATAAAAGTAAAAATCCTCACTAACAACTTACTAATGGTGCAGAAAAAGAAAATATACTTATTGATGATTCTGAATTTGTTCTACTTGGTAGAACAAATGTAGAAAAAATGAAGTTAGTGTTTAATAAGTAGAAGTTTTTAGGTCGCATATATTTAAGTGTTATAAAATAGAGGCAAACTGCTAGAAGTTCAGTTGTGGAAGCATTTGTTGAGTTTTTATCCTATGACATCATGATGTCCTTGAAATCATAAAAGCTTCAAAATCACCACTCCAGTTTTTTTCCTGAGAAGTATTCTAAATGCCACTGAAAATTCAAGGTACTAAAATCTTCTGATTTCTTTAATAATTCCACTTCTGAATAAGGATTTTGAATATTAAAAATGTTACCTGCTCAGATTGACAAAAATAATCTTAAATCTTGAAACTATTTTTTTATCTTAAAATTGTTTATTTTTGATACCAAAAGCCTCATATGTGCAAGTCATATGCTCTAGCATTGACTTATGTCCTAACTAAAGTTATTTCTTGGTTTAACTTTCAGTGAATAAACTAAAGTTTTTCTTAAATTTGCCAGTTTTTAAAATTTGCTATTATTAAATGCCGTAAAATCTGATTGTAGTTGATAATAACAATTGAATTAAAAAATAAAAACCTTTTAATTTTTGGCATTTTTTATATGAGATACATATTAACGAATTTATTAATATTTTCTATTTTATTTATCTTGGTTTCTGAGGCACATACAGTAGTGTACCTGGTTATGTTCTCATGGATCTATCCCTGGCAATGTTCAGGGAACAATGTGTTGCCATGAATCAAAAAAGGATTGGCACTCAACAGACTGAGATATTCAGCTCTATTTTATTCTCCCTCCCTCCCTCCCTCCCTCCCTCCCTCCCTCCCTCCCTCCCTCCCTCCCTCCCTCCCTCCCTTCCTTCCTTCCTTCCTTCCTTCCTTCCTTCCTTCCTTCCTTCCTTCCTTCCTTCCTTCTTGCTTTCTTGTTTTTGGTAGGGTTGGGGCATTTGGCTGTGCTTAAGTCTTCTTTCTGACTCTGTTCTCAGGAATTGCTCCTAGTGGTGCTTGGAAGCCATATGGATTTATGGCTATCCAAACAGGGTCAGCTACATGCAAGACAAGCATTATAACTTCTGCTTTTTTAAAAAAAAAATATTTTGATGCAAAAATTTTAAAAGAAATCCAATAATTTTGAGCTCTTGTAATGCAAAAGGCAATTTCTGTTTCCTTAAGCAACATAGTACTATAAATTTCTTATAATAACAAAAATCTATGGCTGTTGAATGGTGGTTTTTGCTGGTGCAGCTCGATTTAGTTTTAAGATATTAGGAAATGGAATGGAAAATTTGAATAATTTTACTTAATGTAATTCAAGTAGTAGTCTTTTTGTTGTTTAGCTCAGCAGTAATACAAATGCTTTGACTATGTGAGGTCTTGGGTTTTGGTCCCTTAAAACATATGCATGCATGAGCGCGCACTTGTGTGCGTGCATGCGTGCGCGCGCGCGCACACACACACACACAGAGCAGAATGTTTTGAGCACTTTAGCACTGTAACACTGTTGTCCCATTGTTCATCAATTTGCTCCAAAGAGCACCAGTAACATCTCCATTGTGAGACTTGTTCCTGTTTTTGGCATATCAAAATATCGAATACACCACGGGTAGCTTGTTAGGTTCTGCTGTGCGGATGGGATACTCTCAGTAGCTTGCCGGGCTCTCCAAGAGGAACAGAGGAATCAAACCTGGGTAGGCCACATGTAAGCAAACACCCTACCCACTATGCTATTGCTCTAGTGGGAAATCAAAAGCTATGATAGATATAATGTATAAGCAATATTATTTGCTGTGTAGGAACAGACATGCATATATGTAAATTATGGAGAAAATTAGGAGTTAAACCTCTTAGATTTTTTTGTGTGTTTTATCCTTTTTTAAAAGCATTGCAAAAATAAATGAATGTAATTTCTTTTAAAAAATGTGATCACTAATCCTGGCTGCCCTGCAAGGAGTGCTTGAGCAGTGAGAGAGAGTGGACCCCCACATTAGAACTTCAGGGCAGACACACAGACGGACATTGGAGGGCACTCTTTGTGTTGGTTTCCCAGGTAGATCCCCAATCTAGACTGCCCATAGAGTGTGGTCTTGTCACTCTGCTTCTCTCCGCAGTTAATTTCATCAGTACTCTGTCACTCATCCTACACATAGAAATACATTCTAACTTAGGTTTGTAACTGCTCAAAAGCACACAGGTAACAACCCTAAACAGCAAAGGTCACAACTGTAAAGCATTGCAGAAATTTACCAGGCTTAGTGAGTGGAGAAGCTAGCTCAGATAACCTAAGGAGTAATAATGAGCTATATAATCTCTTTGATAAGGAATTTAGGATGGAATTGTTAAGGATGCATAAGGAGCTCAAAGAAACCATGGAGTGCACTGCCAATAAAATACAGGAGGACGTGAAAGCAGAATTGAGAAAAATGCAATCAAAAATATAAGCAGAAATGATAGACCTGCAAAACATAGTTAGTGAAATCAAAGACTCACTGGAAGGCTTCAACAGCAGCGTAATGGCTGCTGAGTGTAGAATCAGTGAGTTCCAAGACAAGGTACAGAGAATCTCTAGACTACAGAAGAAGATGGAAAAGACCATCAAAATAAGCCAACAAATGACAAGAGAAAATTGGGATGATGCTAAGGGGAATAAGGTGAGAATTATTGGAGTATGAGAGGGGTGGAAGAAAACCCTGATGAAGAAGCAACCATCAAAGCTGTCATTGTTGAGAAGTTCCAGGAGCTAAAGAATGCACCCAAGTCCAAGAAGCCCTAAGGGTACCAGATAAAAGAAATCCAAATATTAATACCCCAAGACACATCCTGATCAGAATTACAAAAACCATACATAGAATCTTGAAAGCAGCAGCAAGATTAAAGAAGGAAGTAGCTTATAATGGGGCATCCCTAAGATTCATGGCCGACTTATCAGATGAAATCCTCCAGGCCTGAAGTCAGTGGTGGGATATACTGAACAGGCTCAATGAAATGAACGCCTCACCAAGAATGCATTACCCAACCAGATTCTCATTCAGATTTGAAGGAACAATATACATATTCTTCTCCAGTGCACATGGGACATTCTCCAAGATATGTTCTATGCTGGGCCACAAAACATACATCAATAAAATTAAGAGGAGAGAAATTTTATCAACTATCCTTTTAGATCATGATGCACTGAAAATAGAAATGAATCACACACAGAAATGGAGAATCAAATCAAACACCTGGAAACAAACAGCTCACTACTGAACAACCAGTGGGTTAGAGGAAATTTTAAAAAATGTGATCATTAAAATAAAAAATAATTTGTGTATTTCTATTATACATTATTTTACTTGAAATATTTTTATTGTTCACATATGGCAGATGCTAAAAATAGAGCTTTTTTAGAATAAAGGTGAAACTTCTCAACATAAATTTAATGAAATTAATCTTTATGATCATTAGTAGGAAAAGTCAAAAGTATCATCTTCAAAATTATCTAAAAGCAGCTACCTTTTGAGAAAGACTCATCTCAGAGTTTTTAGACAAAAGCTTTTATATCAATATATTCTTGGAAAATATTTTTAATTTTTATTAATTTTTTTGCAGAAATTAATTGAGTCTATTAATTAGTACATCATTCTAGGAAATGGACAGTTATGGTCCCTGCTTTCAAATACATCTTATGCATGGGAGAGAAAGACACAGCAGTGTAACTAGAGTGATTGAATACCTGTGAAAAGACTGATCTGGATTCAGGATGAAGGGAAGCAGAAAATGAAATCATAATAGAGGAGATTTTTGGGTTGACAAATAGGAGTTAGACAGGTAAAAGTCGGTTGGCATTTGAGAACAAGATTAGAGTCAGCAAAGATAGACTTAAAACAGATGGTGCCGAGTAATGTAGCTAAAACATAAAATAAGAGATAAAATACAGCAATGGATGACTACAGAGGTGGAGCAATACCAGATTGTGAGAACTCTGTGTGTTATGTTTGAGATATTGCTTCATTTTCTTATAACTAATACACAGAAAGATTGTCAGCAGGCATTGCCATAGGGAGAATAAATTTTATTCTATTAACTTGAAGCCAATAGGGATGTTTGTAATGTAGTCCATTCTAAAAATGTATGCCCTGGATTTTGACTGTGATGAGAGAAATGAAAGACTGGATGTATAAGTAATATTTTAGTAGTAAAGTAAGTAGATATTTATTGAATGGTTAAAAGCAAGACTGATGGAGAAAACTCGATCTTACATAAAAGATCCCAGAGATTTAGGTATAGATGGGCCGATGAGTTATTTTAATTTTAGAGACAGCTTTAATTCATTCAAATGGAGAAGAATGGGGGCTGGAGATATAGTTCCATGGGTTGAGAGCAAGCTTTGCAAGAAGGAGGCCTGGGCTTAATTTTCAGTTCTGCATATACCCCAAGTACTGAACTGAGACTAGTTTCTGAGCAACATCAGATATGCTCCCAAACCAACAAAGAGAGAAAGAAAGAAGAAAGGAAAGAAGGAAGGAAAGAAGGATCAAAGGAAGAAAGGAAGAAAGGAAAGAAGGAAGGAAGGATGAAAGAAAGAAAGGAAAGAAGGAAAATACAGAAATCAGAGAATAGAAAACCAAAAACAAAGCAAATGTAGGTGTTCAGAGACTCAAAGGAAAGTTTTAATTGGAAACATCAATGCAGAGATCATTTTTATAATGTGGTAATTAAAATAGTAAGTGTGGGTTACAATTTCACAGTAAAAGGATACAGAATAGACTGGCACAATAACACTTAAACAGAGACAGAGGGGAATCAGATTTAGGAAATTTAAACTGGAGATTTAATTATCGACAAAGTCAAATAAATAGAAAACTTTGTGTGCTCTTATTTGTTTCTAGCAAAAATAACAGTAGATCGCTGTTCATAACACAAAAGTCCTGAATAAATTAGGAATCATTTGTACCTATTTGTACAGTGGCATATAAATCCTTAGTAATTTAGTAAGATATTGTTAAGGATTGTGATGAGAAAGAATTTCCTTACTATTATGTACTAGTGAATACTGTGTAAAAGACAAAGCTGATATAGAAACATAAACAAATCTTTTAAGAAGTTTGGATGAGAAAGGACTAAAAAAGATTACATGACTCTTAGTAGGAAATATTGCATTAACGGGAAGTCTGTTTACAATGGGGAAGATAGGCATATTTATGGACACAGAGATAAGAGCAACTTGGGAGGGTGAGATTGAAAATAAAGAGCTAAGAGGAAATATAATCCTTAACTGACAGCAAGATTGCAGGGACATCAGGAAAGCACCGGCTTATTGGTTTTAAATAGGTGGGAAGTTATTGAATTCTTAGAAAATGTGAGAAACAAAATAAGCCTAATATTATATACACATAGATTAGAAGATTTTTTGAACCTGGAAATGGAAATAGATCACACTGAAGATTTCAGTAGCATTAGTGCACTGGAGACAACATTTGCTGAGAATAAAGGTAGTGGGGGTTGGTTAGAGAATTTAAGAGATTAACATCTGGGATAATCATTGACGGAAATGGAAGCAGGAATTGACCAAAGACAAATAAACACATTAACTATTAGTGTAGAGGAACTAGCTTGGATTTAAAACTGTACTAAAGATGATCACAGTTGGCTCAGCTTGCTGAATTCTGCACAGGTGCACAATGACTAGTCTGGCAACACAGAAGACTTATTTTATATTTAAATTTGGCTTGAAAAAAATAAAAGAAATAAGCGCCTACCATCAAGGCCGGCTGGGTGGTAAGTGGGAGGCTGGGGACACTGGTGGAGGGAAGTAGTCACTAGTGAATGGATTAGTGTTAGAACATTGTATGCCTGAAACTCAATCATAAATAACTTTGTAACTTTATAAGTCATGGTGATTTAATACATAAAAGTAAAATAAGGCCAGGGTTTTGCTGATGCGTCTTTTCTTTTTTTGCTATCAGATGGTAGCAAAGAAAGAAGAATGCAAGGAAATTGAAGGTGATCTATAAATCATTTGGATAATCATATATAAATAAAGAAGTCTGAGGTTGCAGAAAAGGCCTGATAGCTTGGAGAAATCAGAGTGGAATAAGAAACTACGACAATCGAAATTGTTAAGGATAGACCAAATAAAGAGGAGAGGGGTTAAGCATATAGGAGTTTGTGGACAAAGATAAAAACCAAAATAAGATTGAATAAAATATTATATCCAAAATGAATTTGACCAAGTCTGTAATATACCTAGAAATCTTAAAATGTTTCTGTTTCTTTGTTCTCATTAGACACACTCATTTGATTTATGTGCTTATATTTAAAAAATAAATATTACTTCACAAACAACAAAGCTGAGGTAGGGTGCATTGTTCAGAGGCTTGTTAATGGTAATAGGGAATTAATGAAAAAGAAAACTATGTTTGGGCATATGTTGGTATGTAGGAAGGAGGTTAAAAGTTCCATTTTAAAAGAATTTGAACAAAGCTCTCCTATTTATTTTTCCTTCTTCATTTAGGAGATATAAGTTGTGTCACAGAATGTTGCTAGAAACTTTAACCTTAACTAGGAAAGTTTAACAGCTAGCACAGAGCTGACAATCTTCCACATGGGGAGCCGTTAGAGAAAAATACCTGGACTAAATGGAGTGGAGCAGAAGAGGGAGGGGACGGTGAAGAAGTAAAGGAGGGGAGCAGAGTGAGAGGAGAAAAGTAAACTGTAAAATAAGCTTCCAGTTAGGACTATAAAAATATAACCAACTGCAAATTTGAGGTAAGCTGTAGCATTTCATTAATATCATAGGTCAAATCTTCCCAGAAGTATCTGCTCTTTATATCTTAATAATTTATACACCCTCCTTTGTTTCCATTCTTCACCCCAATTTAGAAAAAAATTTCCTCAAACACTACTATAACTACTACTTTTCTCTTCATTCTTGTTCACTTCATCTGTTTCTTCTATCTAGGCAATGCTTAGTCTGCTCCTTATGAACCAAGTTTTAGAAAAGGGAGAAAGTTGTGGGGCTGAAATTCTAACAATAAATTGATATCTATATTTTCCAATGGGCTAAACTATTGCTAAGATATGACAAAAATAGTGCCATGATATCCAACTGCTGTTATGTTTGTATATTCATCTAGGGAAAAAAAAAACAGCTGATAAAGAAAAGTGCTGTTAGGCTCCTTAAAGAAAGGTTTACTATCTGCCTGTTTCTTTGATGACTGTGGTCTCACTCAAGAGTGAATGCTTGGACATCCAGTGAATGCTGGATGAGACTGCTTGGGTTTAAATTCTGACTCTTCTGCTACTAGGCTGTGTATCCTAAACAAGTTATTTAACTCTCATTACCAACTTTTTCTGTTTTTAGACATAAAATTGATAAAACCATCAAACTCCTGGACTTATGGGAATAAAGATAATAATATTAATACTTGGTAATGCAGTTTTAATAAATACTAACCATTTTTAGTTTGATGACTAACGATAATATGAAGAAAAAAGGAAAAGTTCAGAGAGAAGAGAATTTAAAATTTATCACTTTACTTCAGATAACAGTCTGAAATAATTATTAGAGTGATTCCTACTCATGAAAATACCCAAAGCTAACACATCAGCTAACCTTCCAGGGCTTTTTCCTACCATCTGGGAACAGACAGAAAAGGCGCTGTGCATGACCAGCACCAGGTGGGTAAGGGAGCAGCTGGCACTTGCTTCTTTAGGATTTGTTCCCTCTCCTCTGGACTTTGCTTGCTAAAATCCTTCAGGACTTTTACAAGAGTGTCAGTGGCCAGGATTGGCCCAGTCCTTATCGACAACACAGTCAGGAGAGCAGGTCAGAGCGGAAAGTTCAGACTCAGGCTTGGTCACATGCTGATTGCTGCCATGTCTGGTTCCCAATCTGAAATGGAAGGCATTTCTATTGTGTTGACCATAATCCAGAATCCTCTAGCCAATGATGCTCTCGCTCTCAAACCTGCCTTTGAAATCTGAAGCCCATGTGTGCTATGTACTTATTCATGGATGCATGTCAGCAAAGATTTGGGACTTTCTCTCAGCTGTCTTCCTCCCCCTGATCATCCCTGTAAAAGGGAACAAAAACAAACCAAAAACAATCAGGTATTAGCAACAACTTTTTGATCCTGGGGTGACTGTTCTGACCAGCCCATCCAGGCTTTACATTTCAGATTAGGTGAGGATCTTCCTTGTGTCAACTATTGGTACTAAAACACTGTAGATTTTTAAGTTGTAAATAAAACACTTAATATTGGAATCTGTGCAAATTTATGAAGCATCACTAATTATATTGACATAACAAAACTCATAGCTTTAGAATAAGTAATAGGAATGCTTACTTCTCTGAGTTAATCCGTTGATACTCCCGGCCATTCCTGACTTACCGTTCTGTTTTTCATCCTTAATTAATCTGTGGCTTAGTAGTTGAATCGTCAACTGATGGATATGTACCTCGAGGCAGTATAATTTGACCTCCTATGTGTAACAGACCAACTTACATCTCAGTAAAGTCTGAATCATAAAGAAAACAACCAACTAATCAAACTTATACCAACACCTTATTTATTTGCTCATAAGCTCTCTGGAGTAGGGACTTCATTTCCATGGATCTAGCCTTCAGGCTTGGCTGAGTGCATACATAAAATAAATGAGGGGTGTAGAAATAAATTAGAACTATTGAAAGGTCATAGTTTAAACTGAGTAGCCACAGGAAGAATCACAAAGGGGATAATACAGGTCATTGATGTTTTTAGCTTTGATTTCTCATATTCCCTCTTATTTCAGATATGTCTTTTCCCTTCCCTGAAAATAAAGGTTGTACAGACACAGAGAAGATAACTTGAGTGTTTAACTTTATTTTTTTAGTCACCAAGCTTTCATATACAGAAAAGGAGGGAAAGAATAGACAGATAGAGACTCCAGACCTTCCCAACCATTTTCATTGAAATATAATGATTAACAATATTCTTAGTGATAGTTTCATGCACGTTCATACACCCTTCCAACACCTCATTCTCCACCAGAATCAAACCAACTTTTGGATAAGCTGGACAAATGCTGCACCTTGAAGAAGAGAAATTTAGTGTTTGGGGGGCCACACCCAGCATTGCTCAAAGCTTATTTCTGGTTTTGAGCTCAGAGATCATTCCTGGCGGGCTTGGGTGTATCATATGGAATGCCAGTGATTGAACCCTGTCAGCCACATGGAATGCACATGCCATATCCTCTGTACTATAGTTCTGTTTCCTCTTTTCAGATGCATTTTATTCTGAAGAGGTTACTCTGCATTTTGATTTCCAGTAAGATGGTGAGGAGGTAGTGTTTTTCATAACCATGTAGAATGCCACAGAGTCATAGGCTGTGCAAGATATGCCACTTCTATTGCTCTTACCTCAGAATGGTAGCCAATGTTTTGGGGAAATTGTAGGTGTTTGAAAGCCTCCAAAATGAGAAGTTATGAATTAGGGAAGAAGTTCTTAGTCTTTGCTGTTTCATAGTCCAACAACACAGCCAAAAGAACACGCATTTTGGAATAATTTATGAACTTCAATTCCCTTTGTATTCTTGCTACATGTACTAAATTAGCCACCTTGCAGAACTTGTTTCAATGAACATGATTCCGGGATGTTTTCTATCTGGTATTTAATTGTAATGACCAAATGAGATGAGGTATGCAAGGAGTGATAAAGAGCTATTAAGGAGTACAAGAGGAGCATAACTATTTATTTAGGAGGCTCAGTTTGTATATCCTGAACAATACTACCTTCCTTCAGGAAATTGTATCTCCTATATTCCAAAATTGTGGAAATTATTAACCACAGACTACAAGTCAGGGTATAGGGTGAAAGTCTATTTCCTTGTTACATTGATTTTTTTCTGGAATGACAATTCTGAGTTTTCCCCTATTAATCTTCCAACTCGAGTGTACTAGGGAGGGATATGTATATTTTTCAAATCAACAGCAACACAAAGGCAAAGAAGTTTTAAGAGAAAGTCCTAGAATAACCAAAACTGGTTCTAATTTTATCCCATCAGTTTGCGCCCTTCCCAACTCACCATCTTCCTTCTTTCCATGAGCTCACTTGCATTGCAGTACTAGTAGTTATATTTCAAAGTATCCTAATTCATACAGCTTTCTCTATTTTCCCTCCTAATCTGAAAGGCATATTTCATTTGCATAGGGACTTCTTTGTTTTTTAAGAAAATTTGTAAAGGCACAAACTGATGAGCTAATTAAAGCCCTCCATCTTTACTATAAATGTACAAGCCAAAGTTTGAATGTGCATAAATGTCTCAGTTCTGTGAAGAAGCTGCATCCAAATTTCCTGACTGTTAAGGAACTTGGGCACAGTGACCTAAGACTTAAAATTTATCAGTTATCAAAGTCTTGCCCTAGAAAAACAACTGTCCAGTGACTTCCAAACCTTCAGTTCCCAGAAGAAAGGGTCAAGTGGGTTAAAACTTAAAGAAAATAAAATGTCCCTGCTTCTCTGCCTTAATTCATAAGTAGCATTAATTCAGAAAAGATACTGTCAAGCAGTTACTGTGTTGTAGATTCCCTAAAATATTTGTTGCAACATGCCCCCTCCATACATTCAGTATAGAAAATCTCTATGCCAAATCTCTACTCCAGATTTTGGTATTTCATTAGAGCAATCTATAAACTGTTTCTAGACTTGAGTCCTCAGTTTGATTTTGTCTACTAAACTTATCTAGAATCCAAATTTATTCTGTTTTCAGTTGACAATGTTTTGGATTGGAAATGCCTACATAAAACCATCATACACTCTTTTTTTTTTTTTTTTTTTGCTTTTTGGGTCACGCCCAGCGATGCTTAGGGGTTATTCCTGGCTCTGTACTCAGGAATTACTCCTGGCAGTGCTCAGGGGACCATATGGGATGCTGGGAATCGAACCCGGGTTGGCCAAGTGCAAGGCAAACGCCCTACCCACTGTGCTATTGCTCCAGCCCCAACCATCATACACTCTTACATGTGAAACTTATTATTGTCTATTCCTTTTTTAGCTAACATTATATTCCTTGATTTAAGTGTTGGAAATGAGGCACCTGAATTCCTTAATTATACAATGACTATGAAAATACCAGTGGCATAAGTCAATATTATTGTTGTGACTGGAGAAGATAAAATATAAATAATTATACTTATAAAACTCCTAATGGAAATCTTTTAGAAAAAGCACGGTGTCAGATAATGGACTCAATATCGGGAAGATGTTTTCTTCCATTATATTTATGCAAAAGCTAACATTGAACGTAGTTGAGCTACAGGAAATCGAGGCATCAAGAAAAAAGTTGCATCAAAAACATGATATATGTAAATATATCATATATATTATATTTAAATTTAGTCAATATTAGCATAATAGAATTACCATTTTAAAGTGAATAGTTTGGTGTCTTTTAGTATGTAAGTAGTGATGTGTAAGTACCATCTTTCTCTAGTTACAAATTATTGTCATCAAAAGTAAACATACTCCTTAAAGAGTTAATTACTCCTGATATCCTGTTAATAGAGTTCTTATGACTTGAGATCTAGCTCTCAAAATAAATAATTCAATAAAAAGACTATTTTTTTCAAATGATTTGCTGGATTCACAAGGCAATGGAAAAGGAAAAGGAAACATTTCCCTCTTACTGAAGTCTTTTTCTTTCTTTTTTCTTCTTTTTTGATTTTTTTATTAGTGAGGTACAGTTACATACTTACAAACTTTTGTGTTTGTGTTTTAGTCATACAATGATCAAGTAATCCCAAATCTCTATTTTCAGAAGGTCTGGAATTATACCCCTGGAGTTAGACATATTTTCAAGTTATCATAAATAATAATGGTATATTTCATAATATATTATCACAAAAATATTGGCAAAAATCACACAAATATATATGATTCGTTCATTCAGTAAGTGAAAAAAATAATTTGCACATATTTAAAGATTCAGTTAAAAAATAGATGACCTGTTTTGTTTCCTGTCTCATCATCTACTTAGTTCATGATTACAAACAGTCAGTCTACAGTTATTGGTGAGTTTACTCCAAGCTCTAGAGTATATTTCAAATAGGTTTGTGATTAGTGTGATTTAAGTTCAGGAGTACAAATGCCTTTCAGAATCCCCATTTCAATTTCAGAGACCCAGACTCTGTTTTGTATTTTTGTATATCTGAGTTCATGATTTGATAATCAGCTTATCTACAACAGGAGACTTGCTTTAATTTCACTAATCATCAAAGCTAATCATTGAAGCTGGGTCATCTCTATGTGACCACTTGTTCATTCATTGAATCATTGTAGAAGTGTAGAAAAGTCAAAGAAGAAGAGCATTCTATTTCCCTGTCAGAAATAATATTGCAAAGGGATTTTTCACTAGGAAGAATTTTTTCTTCTTTTGTTCCCCACACTGTGGTGTGACAGGACGTGGAATTCTCTACAGAAGGAAAGTTTAGGAATTAGTTGTAGTGAGCTTCCCCAGCTGTGAATGAACACAGGGAAATTATTTCTTGGCCAGAATTTACCTATAATAATGCATGGAGTGTTACAAGAGAAAATTGGACTCAGAACTCATGATACAGAAGTAAAATCTTGTTGGGTACTGAAAATTTCAATAAAATTTCTGGTGGAGACAATTTTGAAGATCCCACAAGAGTGAGCCATTGTTTTAAGGTCATTTACATGAGAGGGTAAGGGTAAAACTCTAGAGAGAAGTGGACAGACACTTGGAGGTGGGTATGGTGTAGTAGCACTGTATGCCTGATACATTATTATTAACATATTGCAAATCATGGCGCCTAAATTAAAATGAAAGGGGAAAAATAACAACACATGCACAAGCATCTGGCAGAACATAAGTCTCTCTGAAAGAGCACGAACAGATAATAATTAGAAAACATTTGAAGAATTATGATTTGATGAATCCACTAATGAGATGAAACTAAAAGGGACTTTAAACTCTTAAACCCACAAAATAAGTATGGGAATACTAAAAAAAAAGTTGGCCTTAAAACAGAAATAAAAGCACAAAAACTAGTAAAAATATTAGTATTAACATTATCACTTAATTGTTGAATATTATGACAATAGAAGTGATTTATGGAACCAGAATATAAAGTAGAGTATGACTTTAATTTATCAAGAATGAAGGGAAATGAAGCCTGAGAAAGAAAAACATACAAAGACATGGGATGAGAAACTAAATCATATGTCCTATATAAATTTCAGATAAAGAGGGCTGGAGCGATAGCACAGTGGGGAGGGCTTTGCCTTGCATGCGGCTGACCCGGGTTCGATCCCCAGCATCCCATATGGTCTCCCGAGCATAGCCAGAAGTAATTCCTGAGCACAGAACCAGGAGTAACCCCTGAGCATCACTGGGCGTGACCCAAAAAGCAAAAAAAAATAAAACAAATTTCAGGTAAAGAGATTGAAGCAAAATCTGAATGTGCATAGTCAATTTAAAATGGACAACTAAATGCATCATTAAAACATTAAATAATAGTATGGTTAAGCAGAAAGTCATAAAATTTACCAACAGAATTCTCAACTATTTCCTTTAGAATTTCTTCAAAAGGAAGCTGAAGTCAAACACCCTAACTATTCCTCCATTCTAAGTTGAAACAGCTAGAGGAGATTCCCTTCAATACTTTTTCTAGTCTCAATTGCTGAAATGCCATTCTCATTTTATCTGATAGTGTAGAAATATCTTTTCTTTATGAGTTTCTCTTACCATTTTATTCTTTCTATCTCCCTTAATCACCGCCGGAGAAGGCTTCAAGTAGAAGCAAACCACGGCGAAAATTTATAGGAACACTCAGTGGGTGAGAAACTAAGAATTAAAGGATACTGTTCACACATACATGGACAAATGGCATCATGACTGTCCATATTGACTTCTGTGGGTTGATGGAGAACATGTGCACAGACACCTAGGTTCCTGGGATGCTTTCTGCACTCAGGTGAGGGCAGTTCAGAGGAGTCTGAGCTCAGTGTCTGGGTCTTCGGTTACTGCCCTGACACAGATAATCAGCAAAAGTGAATGAAAAGGAATATAGGACAAGATGAACAGACACAACATTAGTGTAAAGAATTGGTAAATAGAGTTTGGACACATAAAGGAATAACAGAGAAACATTTTGATAGAAAAGGTCTGCCTATGCTTGCCCCAAACCTGAAAAAAATCATTTAATTATAAGTTAAAAAAATATAGAAGAATAGAATTCTTTGCTGCAGGGAGGGATGATATGTGTGTGTCAAAAGAGTTCAAGAGAACAGATAGTAGAGGACAGATAGTAGGCTGAACAAATGAAAGGGAACTTCTGACAAGCCAGGAAGCATTGCAAAACATCAGCTATTACCTCTTTAGTAGCATGATCCACAGTCATCTTTTTCAGAAGTTGGTTGAATGTGTTGCCACAGCAAAGGATAAACAAAGTGCCAATGTGTACTGATCAAAGCATGGATCAAAGAACTGTTTTCTTCCTCCACTTTTCCTGTAAGCAGACTCATAGAAATACTGACACTATTCTGACACCTTGGGTTTCTTTGAACAGGAGAATTGAAAAGAAAATCAGATGTAATTTCTAGGTTAACTTTTAAATTGTTTTTTTTCGGAATATTTGGACTTATTAAATATACAATACCATTTAATAAAGTTCTCATCTGTTTATATAAAGCTATGTATCTTCTAATAGATTTCAAGCCCAAATTTCTGTTGTTTGAGATGTTTAAATTTGATTTATTATAGTGACAGTTCACTATGCATACTTCCATCTAGAATAAATGCACTGAATGATAATGAATTTGTTAATATTCAAATTGTTGAATTTACAAAAGAAAGATAATTTTTATAAGTTTTAAGTAAAAAGTATAAAATATGTAAAATTGTTTTTTGTAGAAATTTTTAGATTGCATTTAAGATGGAGAGAATAGTATAGATACAGCTCTGAGATTTCTTCTGGACTTGTCATCTTTATTTGGCATTACAATACTTGCTTTCAATATTAAATTTACTCTGGGTTCCTTGTTTTTCACAAATATGTTTGCCAATACTTTTGGTATCATTTTTCTTATGCCCTTACTTTGAGATTGCCACACTTCTCCTCTCTTGCAGATGACTACTGTTAACCTGGTGTGTGTACTTATTCGTGTGCTTCTCCAAGCATGTAACACATGCACATGTACATAAACAGAAAATTCCCATTTGTATCTCTTTTATAAAAATAGGGTGGCATAATAATATACTCTCTGCAGTCTCATTATTTCATGTAAGAGCATATTGTGGAAATCTCTTCAAAGCAGTTTGAATAGCTTTAATTCACGCTGTTCAATAGTTATAGAATGGTCCATAATATGGATGTCGATTCAGCAGGACCAGTCTGTGCTGCTTGTATGAGTTCATGGCAACCAATTTTGTGCAAACCTTCTGAACTTTGTATTAAGTTAGTGATATCACTTTGATATCATAAAATTATCCAAAGCAAGAATATTAAAAAACATCATATTCAATAAAACAAGTCCTTATTTTTAACCTCACAGAACCAGTTTATCTATGGGCCATGGTCCTTACTACTGTATGTGTGCATATGTGTTTTAATTTCTAGATTTACATTCCCTAACACTGCATTGTGATGAAACCTATCCATGTATATGAATCTATCCATATGTATGGATGTTTTTATTTCTATGAAACAAATCCCAGTAATTGGATTGTTAGTAAGGCCTAAACATTTTTGAATTTAAGAAGGTATTATAGAATTACTTTCCAGATTTGCTACAACAGTACACAATATTATCTCTTTTATTCTGATTTTATCTTTTCTATATTTTCACTTAAATCATATTTTTGTAATATGTGTGAAGACTGAGAATGTTTTCCTGTATATCATGCACTTAGGTATGCTCTTCACTGAATTATCTGCTCATATACTTTCCATTCTCGGGGGAGGAGGCCCAGTTCTGACCCGAGCAGACTTGGAGATCTCAGCCTCGGTCCTGCACACCTGGGTTCCTCTTTATGCGTGAGGGTCATCCAAACGTGTAAAGAATGGCCTTGAGCATAGCTGTGGCTGGGTTCCAGAGGTCTTTGGCTGCTCGGTGAGGGAAGGGGAACTCAACCCGCTACCATCCGAGGGGCCCTGGTGAAGATAGCCAGGCACAGGGGTAAGAGACTCTGCCCCATTTTCCAGTAGCTTGGGAGCCACACCCACAAACTGCCCCTATCAACTGTCAAGATCTAGAGACTATAAAACAAAGCTCCTGGAAGACCTCTGATAGCCTAGTTTTCCCTCTAGGAGAACCTGGCAAGGTACTGAAAGCATCCTGCGCTCATGGCAGAGACTGGCAAGCTCTTCGTGGCATATTTGATATGCCAAATACAGTAACAATGATGGGTCTCATTTTGTTGACCCTGAAAGAGCCTCCAATGCGGCACCACTGAGAAGAATGAGTAAAGAGAAGCTATTAAAATCTCAGGGCTGGGATGAATGGAGATGTTACTGGTGTCCACTGAAGCAAATGATGATCAAAGGGATGACAGTGATACAGTGATACTTTCTATTAAGGTTAGAAGGCTTTTTGCAACAATTTGCTAAACTGTTCATATATACATGTAATACATACACATATGTACATATGTATCAGATATTTGCCGAGTTATTTGTCACCTGCATTGCAATTGCAACTGGGCCTGTGTTGGACTACACATTAGTGCTCAAGCAGCTTCTCCTGGTGGTACGCAGGGGACATATGTGTTGCCACAGATTAAACCAAGGTATGTTGCATTCCCTTTAGCACCTGTACTATTTCTCTGACTTCATTACAGTCTATTTTTTTTCTTTTTGGGTCACACCTAGTGATACACAGGGGTTACTTCTGGCTCATGCACTCAGGAATCACTCCTGGTGGTGCTCAGGGGACCATATGGGATGCTGGGAAACAAACCCAGGTCCGCCGCATGCAAGGCAAACTTCCTACCCACTGTACTATCGCTCCAGCCCCAACAGTCTATTTTTTAAAAAAAATTTAATTATGTACATCTTAATCTATTTTGCGTAAAATACTTTTTATTATATCTGCACTTCTTTAGTTTGGGGAGAATTTCAATGACCAGATTGTAAATGGAGTCTCCTAAACCTTTTAATGGTTCTTTCAATTAAATGTAATTTTGGGATATCTAGGGGTTAGCTCAGGGGCTAACTTTCAGAGTAACTAGTGTGCAAATATAGGATTCCTGTTGTTGCCACATGTGCTAAACAGTACAGTCCAAAGACTCTGCTGTTTGTGCTTGTCAGCTTTTGCCACCTCTGATATCTGCCACTGCAGCAGGTTGTGTGGGCACTGCAATGAAAAGAAAAAGGAGTGCAACTCTATGTGAGTTCTGAAACTAAAAAGATGTGGAAGCATCATGGCCATGAAGTGTGACTTCTAAAGATTGTGTGTGTGAATACCACAGTGATTCCTGGTGGGCACAGCAACCAGAAGTACCTGAGCACCACGGCTAAAAACTCCTGATGACCACACATGCAAGCACCGCACCAAATGAGTGTGACTGATGGTGTGTAGTGCAGCTAAGTGCACCAGTAACTCCAGCTGATACGCTACTCTGGAGAGCATCAGGACTAAGTGTGTGAGATACCACAATCAGGTGTGTGTGTGTGTGTGTGTGTGTGTGTGTGTGTGTGTGAAATCAACCAGCCATTGCAATAAAATGGGGACAGAAGAGGGCAAGAAAAAATATAAACTTGATGTCCGCTTAAATATTCTATATTTGCCTTGCTTTTCTAAGCAGTACTATGTTTTTAAAATAGTATAATGCACACTATGCTGATCACTACCCAAACCATACCATTAAAATTCCCTTTTATTAAGAAAAAAAAAAACAGCTATTGCATCTACTCAAAAAGAAAGCTTTTGGGCAAACCTATTCTGATCAAAACATTGCAGAAGACCTTCTAATTATTAATGCAAAACCAAAATACTCTTGACTTTTGTGAAGCAGAATTAACTCTAAAAGTTATAGAGTCATGCTTCCACAATAATGTGGTCTCCAACAAACAGTTTATTACTTTCATTCAACATAAAAGTAAAATAAACAAATTTACACTGATGAAAAAGATGCTAAAATTGTAAACTAAGGGCAATGCTTGAAAATTCAGGTAATTGTACCACTTTAGAATTAGACTATTCAAACTTCATAGTGAATTGTGCTAGATGCTGATGAAAGAGGTAGTGATCAAGAGAAAGAATGGAGGGAGGAAACTTTCATGACTGTTTTAACAGTTAATGAGGAAAGGTTATTGTTAAATTTTCCATAGTACAAATTACAGAAATATATTATTTCTTGATGTTGTTTTCATGGTATTGATCATCAGAAGCATATTAAGGATAAGAATATTTCTTAGGAGAGGTAAACTGGTTCTCATAGCGACCATTCCCATCTCATTTATGACATATTTGATAAAAGCATTCATAATAGGCTTAATGTTAATCATGAAGATAATACTTTTCCACTGAAGTAATTGGTTACAAATTTAAAGGATATATGATTAACAATTGCTAAAAGAAAAGGATCAATTACAAAATATGTCTAGTAAATATCTTTGGGATACTTAAAATGAGTTTATTGTACTCTTTTAATTGAGTTTTAGTTGTAACTAATAATAGTAGCTGAAATTATTTTATGGCAATATTCTAAGAATTTTTACTGAATAAATAATTTTATGCTCTCAACAACTGGAAAGGTGTAACTTGTTTTTCTTATCATTTCATGAATAAAGATACAGAGAATAAAGATACTGAGAGAGTATTAAGTAAAAGTTACCTATATGGTAAGAAATATAAAGTTACCTATATAGTAAGAAATATAGTAAAACCTATGCAATTTTGTATTATTTTCAAAAAATACTAAATGTAGGGCCATAGAGATAGTGCAGGGGTTGCTTATCTTATATGTGGCTGATTTCATTCAATCCCTGGCACTTTATTTGGTCCCCTGAGCACTGCCAGAAGTGATTTTGAGCACAGAGGCTAGAGTAAGTCTTGAGCACCATTAGCTATGGACCTCAAACAATACCAACATGCAAATACTAAACATAAATCATTATGCAGATCACTGAATAACACATTAATTAAATATTACTTTAATAAGAACTAGAGTGAACTTTAGTAATTCAACTAAAAAAAACTGGAAAATATCCGATTTTGTGTTTCTGTGCAATTAATGCAATTATGTTTGCAATTCAAGCAGGATCTCATTACCTGTATGTGACATTCAAGAGAAGCTAATTTTTATAACAGTGCTAGAGAAAATGATAATTTAGAAACCTAATTAAAAAAAGTAAAATATATTTCACAGAATCAGTGTTTGTAACAGTATTAGCTTGGGGCAGTCATTAAAACACAAGTTTGACAAATAGTTAATTTAGACATTAGGGAAAAATAAAATGGCCATTGTTTATGATTATTAATTTGATTAAAATCTTTGAGAATTTAATTTCATTATGAGCCATAGAACAAAAAGATTCGTAAAATATATTCTGATCTTTTTAATATATAAAAATAAAAACTTCTGTTAACATTTTATAAAAGCCACAATATTTTACAAGACACAAATTTACAGGACTCATAATGAAGAGCATGTGTTGAATCAAAAAACCAAGGCTTGGAAAATTGCATTATATATCCTTTCATATGAAGAGGACCTGGGTGTACATATTTTTGTTATTATTTTACTGAAAAGACTTGGAAGCATGCTTTTACAAATCTCTGCTTCTCAAAGATTGTTAAATGATGCGAGATAGACTTTCCTAGAGCTTTAGAAAAGTAAACAAAGATAGAAATTTTATCAAATTATAGGTAAACTGCTTTAGTAAAGACAATGTTGTTCATTATATGATAGATTCTGAATTTACTGTATGTGAAGCCTCGAGGGACATGGGCCTTTAGATATACCTTCTTTATCTCTTCCACAACTATATCTACACTGGAAAGACAATACAGTCTGGTAAGTAGTTTTTGGAACCTATAACATATTTCATGGAAAGATTCTAGGTTTTTTTGCACAGTACTAGTTGAATCTTGATTTTAGGCTTCGTTTTAAAAGTGGCTCCTTCTGGGGCCAGAGTGATACAAGGCAAATGCCAACCTGGGATTAACCTCGGCACTCCATATGGTCCTCCGAGCTCAGAGAACATGATTCCTGAGTACAGGGCAACAGAAAGCCCTGCGCACTGCTGTGTGTAGCCACAAAACAAAACAAAAAAGCTGGGGAGGCTTCTTTCAAACATGCCGTAAGTTGGGGCTAGAGCTATAGCACAGTGGGTAGGGCATTTGCTTTGCACGCGGCTGACCAGGTTCGATTCCCTGCATCCCATATGGTCCCCTGAGCACAACCAGGAGTAATTCCTGAGTGCAGAGCCAGGAGTATCCCTGTGCATCGCTGGGTGTGACCAAAAATGAAAAAAAAAAAAAACCCACAACAAAACACCTTGCCATAAGCTATTGAAGCAGAGGGGGAATTATTTATACCTGGGACCATTTCTTAACCCTACTTATGCTACTATTATAATATTTTCCTAGCTATTTATGAATAAGTGAATTTAAGATCTATTACTATTAGGCAAGCACATTTAGTGTACATAGCTTTTTATCATTAATCACTTCAAGCAAGGAATAGGGAGTGCTGGAGATCTTCAGGGCTTTCATTTCTTTTTTTTTTTGGTCATTTTAGAATTAATTATGAGTTTTTCATTACTCTTGTCGATGTACTACTATTAAAAACACATAGGTAGCTACCTATAATATCAATACTGTTTATAGTTTTGATGTATACTTAACATACCTCTCACCAAATAGGAGTGCAAGTCTTCCTTTAAAAGAAACGGGAAAGGGCCTGCCCAGAAGCTGGGGGTGGGATGGGGTGGAGGTGGCGGGAGGAATACTGGGAACATTGGTGGTGGAAAATGTACACTGGTGGAGAGATGGGTGCTCCATCATTATATGAGTGAGACTCAATCATGAAATTTGTAACTGTATCTCACGGTGATTCAATTTTAAAAAGGAGACAGAGAGATAATGATTTCACTCAAAGATAGAACACTTCTTATCCTTTGAGGAACACTGAATAATTGAATGAAGAGAATTTAAGAATGTTGCATGAATTTATATAACTCACATATCTACATACCTGTGGTTGTCAGTATGAAAATCCCTCATCTCAAACTACCATGTGGAGAAAGAGCTGAAAGAACTTATAATAATTTGTTAGGATAAATCAGACCTGTAAAAATGCTTTGAATGGCAATCCTTATAACTGATGAGTGTCATTAGAGGCAGACTTGGGCCACTTGTCACACCTTTTCTTTGTCTTTTGTTCATAATTCTCTTGACTTCCCTTGTGCAGTATTCTCAGAGAAGCATCAGCAAATAGCATAGCAGCAGCAGCTATCAGCAAATAAGTGTTGATGAGCCATCACCTCTGACTCTTTCACTAGTCAATTTTCTTCAAAATTCTCCCATTTTCTGACCATATTCAGGGAAAGCTCCTGGGGAACATGATAGGATTTTCAAACTGGTGGCTCTGATACAAAATTAAACCAACATGTTTTGGTTTGGATGTTTGGATCTTTAGGTGTGTTTCATCTTAATTAATTTTTCACTAATTTAATTTCTCATCTTATATATAGAAAATTAGATAATGATGTTACTTATTCCATAACATGTTACGACCCTATGTCCATGCAAGACTCACTGATGAAAAAAAAAGATTTTTTTCTCTCACGTTCTTCATAATCAGTCTTATTTTCCACAACCAATGTTTGATTTGTGACTATTTAATATACATGAACTCTATAGAATACTTTACATGTTTTAATGCAAATATATCTTTACATAAATGTCATATAGCAAAATGCTATCAACATAATTATTTTTGTCATTATTTTATAAATCCAGGTTTGTATGCACTACGCAGTTTTTAAAAATTTGAAGTAATGTGAGTTACAATATTGTTAGTTTATGGTGGTTTCACCACACAATGTTCTAACACTACACACTCTGCCAGTGTTCACTTCCATCCCCCACTGCCTCAGTGTACCACCCCCACAGACCCCCTACTTTCCCACTCTTGGGTTTACCAGCCTATAAACCAATTATCAGGTTCTGTGTGTACACTGCTTTATGTTTCACCTTCATTGAATATTTTTTGTGAGTTTATACTTGTTTCTTTTTTTTGGGGGGAGACACACTTGATGGGTCTCAGTGCTTACTGTTAACTCTACACTGAGAGATCATTACTGGTACTGCTTGGGGGACTATATACAATGTCAAGAATCAAATTGGGTATGGCTGTGTGAAAGTGAAGTACCTTAACCTCGGTTAAGATTCACTGTTAAAGAAATTCTGGTATAGCAGATGCATATCATATAAATGTTAGGTATATAATCATGATGTGATACCTAGATTCACCAAGTCTTGCGAGTAGGTTGTAAAAGAGGTCCTTCAAAGGTATATCTCTTCATATTATAGTTTTATAATATACATAGTATACTTGTGATATTTTAAAAGGCTTTACTTGCACCTATTTAGAGCACTGAAGTATCACTTCACTTATATTGCTTCTCATCCCGTTGCTCATCAAATTAGCTCGAGTGGGTGCCAGTAATGTCTCCATTCATCCCTGTCATGTGCTAGTGTAGCCCAGTAGTGTCTGCTTGCTTCAGGAATATGAAAAGCCTAAAACTATTCATTCAGGGTTTTGATGAAGAAGTCTGACCATCTCATAGGTGGATGACCCGTGGAATCCAGTCCATAACAGCTTTAGTCCAGCTGTCATCTCTAAATCACATTACGTGTCCGGCCCATCTGATATTCGATGCCTAGGCAAACGAGACAGCATCCCTGATTCTCAATTGTTAGTGGAGGTCAGAACTCCGGATTCCTTCTCTCACTTGAGTGAAACATGATACTCCAAGCATAGTTCTTTTGATTCCTCTTTGGGAGACCCGAATAGTGTTCTCATCCTGTTTTCATAGGGCCCAGGTCTCTGAGGCGTATGTTAGTGCATATGGAAGGAAGAATGGTGGAGTTGAAAAGAAGTGCCCGGAGCTGGAGGTTCTTTGTCCTCTTAACCATTTCTTCGATGCTCTTGAAGGCATTCCACACTGTTCTCTTCCTCCTGTGCAGCTCAGGTGGCAGGACTCTCGACCTGTTGAGTTCTCGACGTAGGTACACATAATTGCTGCATTCGGAGATGTTCGTTTCGTTGAGAGCAAACGAAATGTCAGAAACTAGTCCATTTCTCATGAACATTGTCCTCATGAGATTCAGCTGTAGTCCAACCTTTCGACACTCATGGTCGAAGTTGGCCAGCATTCATGCCACTTGGCTAATGTTTGGTGTAATTAGAACTATGTTATCAGCAAAACGAAGGTGGTGTAGTTGCCGATTGTCAATCTTCACTCCCATTCCTTCCCATTCCAGTCATTGCATGATGTTTTCAAGGGTGGCACTGAAGAGTTTCTATGAAATGGTATCACTCTGCCAAATCCCTCTCTTTACATCGATGATCTCTTCTTTGTAGAATGGTGAAATCCTGATGGTGAATCCGTAATACAGCTCACAGATTCAGTACTGATGTACTGAATTTGAATTCCCTGTTTGGCTAGGACTTTGATGACCACTTCAGTCTCAACAGAATCAAAGGCCTTCTGTAAATCAATAAACTTTAGACAGACAGGCATCTTGAACTCTTTTGAAACTTCAATGAGCTTGATCACTGTGTGGATATGGTCGATTGTGCTGAATCCTTTTCAGAACCTGGCTTGCACGCATGGTTGTCCTTCATCTTGTGTTCTGCCAATCCTATTCAGAATAACTCGAGTAAAGAACTTGTAGATGATGCACAACAACTCCTTCAATGGTTTATCACCTCATCGTGGTGAGGGTGTGGCAAAGGTGCCAACCGGCAAAAAGTGAACCAACAGGTGCTGCCCAGAGATGCAGGCAGATGCAGGGCTGGACTCCTTGCATTGATTGTGTCTATCTGGCCAGCACTTTCTGTACATGAGCAGCACATCCATGCACAAAGTATGTGGCATGTTTTTCAGCGTGCAGATCATTACAACATGCCACCCGCACAGCATAGCCTGGCAAACTACCGTGATGTATTTGATATGCTGAAAACAGTTATAGTAACAGTAACAAAAGCACAAAAGTAAATAAATCAATCTAATAACACTATAAATCTTCAAAATGTGTGTGATTTTCCTTTAAATTGAATCATTTTAAGATTTTGCTCATGCTATTTCAAAGTGTAGTGACACAAATTAAATTTTTTTAAAAAATTAGATTATATTTTGAGTACCTGTCATATGTCATATAGTGTGCATTTTTACTACATTTATATTCTGTTGAAATTAATGCAAGTTAAATTGCAAAGAAATTTTTATTCTTTCTTCAGATTCAAGAATAAATAATCCCACAAAGAAGTAAAAGGAGATTATGTAGTGTATAGCTGAAAAGTACTTATATAATATTATTAAATAACATTTGTTTACAAATGGAACATTTTAAAGATTAAGTAAATAGTTATTTAGTGATGGACCTACTTGATTCAGGATGTCACATTTTCCCCATCTTAATAATAAATAGTGTTACAGAAAAGAAGAAAAACTTACTTTAAATTTTCTCTCCTAGGACTGGCGTTCTGGAGTAAATTTAGATGGTTTTATTTCAGGGACACTAGGAGGAACGCCTTATTCACACACAGACTAATCAAGTACATATTCTAGTGTGGAAGTTTACAAATTCACATATTTCTTAGAAATTTTCATTGATGATTTTTAGGTATTTAGAACTTCCCTAGAAAAATATCAATATTCATAGAGTGAATATAATTCATCAACTGGATAGTAATAAAAGCTTAGTGTATATGTTGATACAAACTATCATAGTAGGAATATTTAACAGTGTGTAACAATTGGCAAAAGATGCAATATAGGTTTTTCCCATGGGAAGGCAACCAATAGGTAATGCTGAGAGAATCATATGATGAATGTGAGACAAAATAAAAACTTCATTTACTTTGTAACTTTTATTTTGTTCAGTACACAGAGAGGGATCAATTCTAATCTTCAGAAAAATATTAGTTTTGGATCTGATTGTTAATATGTCACATAAGTTATTAAAGAAGGTAAATGTGATAGCCTCAATTCTTCGGCTTGTGTTTAAAAAATTATATCTTGTTCATATGTGTCAGACATTTTCTCTCCTGATAATCTGTGCTATCTCAAGGTCAAATGAATTCCAGGTGGTAGAACTCAAGTACATAGCATTATAAATAATCCCAGGAGACAGTAAAGGCAAATATTAATTTTAAGCACTGCATGTCAGCAGGAGACTGTTTTAGGTTGCATGAGGCTTTTAATGGCATGATTATTTGACAGCTCCTTTATTCCAGAAATATAGTTGAACAAAGAGAAAAGACGTCACAAGTTAAATAAAAATCTTAAGGGCAAAAGCAAGCCCCAGGAGAACTGAGAAATATGGACAGTGTACTAAATGTGCAAGTGTATTAAGCTATCTTAAATTTGGTTTTGAAATAAAATATTCTATAGCCGGTTATAGGTCATTGAAAATTTCACTTGAATGATAACAATGAATATTTGATAAAAGGAAAGCCGAAAATATAAAGACTGCCACATTAATAAAGCAGCTGGTAACTGTAGTTAGCAAAACAAAATTACAAAACTAACTTATATTTTATTTATACTGGCTCACGACTAGAAAATGCAATAATTTGGATAATCTGCTGATTAGAAAAACCACATTACCATTTGTGATATTCATCCATAACCTTCACTAGTATCTAAATAATTAGCACAACTCTATGTAAGAGATGTCAAAGTCACTAGGTTATAAAAATAGAATATAGGTGAGATAAGATTGACAACCAGGTAAGAAATCAATATTATGTCCCTGGAGAAGGAGGTGATAATGTAGGTAATTTGTAGAGTGATGAGTTTTGGATCTTCCTGAAAACTTAGCGTCTGTCAGGTTATACTTTTGAGGTCTTGCTGCGGTAACTGACACTCATCTTGAACTTGTACAATATTCTGCACAAGACATTTTATGTTAAAAATGTATGTAAAGCAAGTTTTCCCATACACATTCTGTGTGATAACCTTAATAATTGTCAAATGCTGAAAAGAAATGCTAATAACTTTTATTTTTTTCTTTTTTTGAAATTTATTCTTCTATTGAATCACCATGTGGAAAGTTACAAAGCTTTCAGGTTTAAGTTCCAGTTATACAATGCTCAAACACCCATCGCTTCACCAGTGCACACATTCCACCACCAAGAATCACAGTATACCTTCCCCCTCCCCCCCCACCTCCCCAGTCCCCACCCTGCCTGTGTAGCTGATAAATTTCACTTTTCTTTCACTTTACTTTGATTACATTCAATATTTCAACAAAAAAACCCTCACTATTATTATTTGGAGTTTCTCCCCCCCTAACTTCGGATCTGCTGAAAAGGAAGTGTTTGATAATTTGTTTTCCATTGCTGAGAATGAAGAGATATGAGGTCAAGCGGCCGCACTAGCAGCCGCACGGTTTTGGATTCCTGTATTTTAGTATTTTGGTAACTAAGTCCAGATAAATAACTGCCAGAAATTGCATCATTGCAAGCTTGTACCTCTCAGCTACTTTATATTCCACATATGAGTGCAATATTTCTATGTCTGTCTCTCTCTTTCTGACTCATTTCACTCAACATGACACCCTCTATGTTGATCCACTTACATAAAATTTCATGACTTCATGTTTCCTGACAGCTACATAGTGTTCCATTGTTTAGATGTACCAGAGTTTCTTTAACCAGTCATCTGATTTTGGGCACTCTGTTTTTTTTCCAGATTGTGGCTATTGTAAACAGTGCGGCAATGAACATAGAAATGCAGATGTCATCTCTACTATACCTTTTTGCCTCTCCGGGATATATTCCCAGGAGTGGTATTGCTGGGTCAAATGGAAGCTCAATTTCTAATTTTTTGAGAGTCGTCCATATTGTTTTCCAAAAGGGCTGAACCAGTTGGAATTCCCACCAGCAGTGAAGGAGAGTCCCTTTCTCCCCACATCCATGCCAATACCGGTTGTTTTTGCTTTTGGGGATATGGGCCAGTCTCTGTGGTATGAGATGATATCTCATTGTTGTTTTGATCTGCACCTCTCTGATGATTAGTGATGTTGAGCATTTTCTCATGTGCCTCTCAGCCATTCGTATTTCTTCTTTGGGAAAGTTTCTATTCATTTCATCACCCCATTTTTTGATCGGGTTGGCAGTTTTCTTCTTGTGGAGTTCGACCAGTGCATTGTATATCCTTGATATCAAACCTTTATCGGATGGGTACTGCATAAATATCCTTTCCCATTCTGTAGATTGTCTTTGTTTTTTGGTCAAGCTCTCATTATTTGCAGATGATATGATACTATAATTAGAGAACCCTAAAACCTCTACCAAGAAACTCCTAGAAACAATAGACTCATATAGTAAAGTTGCAGGCTATAAAATCAATACCCGAAAGTCCATGGCTTTCCTATATGCAAATAATGAGAGAGAAGAAAGCAACATGAGAAAAGCAATCCCGTTCACAATTGTGCCTCAAAAAATCAAGTACCTCGGAATCAGCTTAACTAAGGAGGTAAAGGATTTATATAATGAAAACTACAAAACTCTACTTCAGGAAATAAAAGAGGACAAGAAGAAATGGAAAGACATCCCCTGCTCATGGATTGGAAGAATTAATATTGTCAAAATGCAATACCCCACAAAGCATTGTACAAATTCAATGCGATCCCTATAAGGATACCCTTGACGTTCTTCAAAGAAATGGAGCAAGCACTCCTGAAATTCATATGGAACAATAAGCCCCCACGAATAGCTAAAGCAATTCTTGGGAAAAAGAAAATGGGAGGAATCAACCTCCCCAACTTCCAACTCTACTACAAAGTGGTAGTAATTAAAACAGCATGATACTGGAACAAAGGCAGAGCTGCAGACCAATGGAACAGGGTTGAATACTCTGACATCCCCCACCCCAAATATATGATCATCTAATCTTTGATAAGGGATCAAGAAACGTGAAGTGGTGCAAGGAAAGCATGTTTAACCAACTGTGCTGGCAAAATTGGACAGCTACATGCAAAAAAAAAAAATGGGCTTAGACCTCCATTTATCGCCATGTACAAAAGTCAGATCAAAATGGATTAAAGACCTCAACATCAGACCAGAATCCCTAAGGTACATTGAAGACAAGGTTGGCAAAACCCTCCACCACATTGAAGTCAATGGTATCTTCAAAGCTGACAGGCCACTAGCCAAGCAAGTGAAAACAGAGATAAATAAACGGAACTGCCTCAAACTAAGAAGCTTCTGCACCTCAAAAGAAATGCTAATAACTTTTAATATGTATATTGGAGGGCTGGAGACATAGCACAGCGGGTAAGGAGTTTGCCTTGCACGTGGCCTACCTGGCTTCAATTCCTCTGTTCCTATCAGAGACCTTGGCAAGCTACCAAAAGTATCACGCCCCCATGGCAGAGCCTGGCAAGCTCCCCATGGCATATTCTATATGCCAAAAAACAGTAAATGCAAGTCTCACAATGGAGATGCTACTGGTGCCTGTCTGAACAAATCGATGAGCAACAGGATGACAGTGATGATGACGACAGTGATGTTAGATCATGCTAACATTTCTGTTGAAAGTCCTATTAGTGCTTTTTGATTTACTAAGAATTGCTAATTCCACTCTCTATGTGACTAACCTCTATTCAGTTTTGTGTTTGGGGTTTAAATGTTCTTTTTAGCATTGAATGCCTTGAGGAAGACTCTTATGATCATAAATTGTAAAAAAAATTATTAACCCTTCCTTAGTTTTGTTTTGTTTTTGTTTTTAGGATTCTACCTGGCCATGTTCAGGGCTTACTTCTGGCTTTGTGCTCAGGGATTGCTCAGGAGGGGATCAGGAGGCATTGTCAGGGGTTGGATGTTGGGGATTAAGCATGGGTAGGCTGCATGCAAGGCAAGTCTGCTGTACTATCTCTCCAAAACTCCCTCATTATTTTTTACTACACATTGTTCTTCGATAAATATCTTAGTTTAAATATATTAGGGGCTGGAGTGATAGCACAGCCTGTAGGGCATTTGCCTTGCACACGGCTGACCCGGGTTCGATTCCCAGCATCCCATATGGTCTCCTGAGCACCGCCAGGGGTAATTCCTGAGCTAGTGCAGAGTGACCCCTGTGCATCGCCGGGTATGACCCAAAAAGCAAAAAAACAAAAAAACACAAAAAACATATTAGATAAATATATTAAATAAATATGAAAAGATCAAATAAAACATGATTACTCAGCATCCTGAGAATATGATTAATTAATTATTAAATATTAGATACAGGGTTTTGAAGTAAAAATGCTAATTTGAGCTTTGGGTCTCTAGAGAGAAATAATAAAACCTTGGGTGACAAATACCTAGACTAGACTATACAACCTCCAACTGTCTTTAGCCCATTTAGCCTTCTTGAAGTTCTACCTGTATGGCTCTGTTCCTTTACATCTTCAGGGCTCAGGTTCTCTAGTGTGCAAAATGAATGGTTGGGTGGATGACCTCTGTAACTACTACATTAAAATTAAAGCAAATTGCACCCCATGTAGTAATTTTAAAAAATATCCTATGAAATACTAATGATTTTATTGCTTAGCAACAGTTATAAAATCAAGCTGTCATACTGTTTAAGGACCCAAGCCACTTATTTACTCCCTTTAACCCATTTGTCTCACTTAGACATTTGAGTACTCAAATGTACAACAAAAACAAACAAGAAACAATGAAATGAATAACAAAACATAACCATGAATTTAACTTCCTAAGCATCCTGATCACTTGCACATAGAATTTTGGCACAGACTCACAAAACTCTATACAACAGCTGTCTTCACCATTATGTATGCATATCGAATAAGATATTTCTGCTTTACAAGAGGCTATTTCAAAAAGCCAAATGCACAGCTGCCACTGCATTAAGGAAGTCATTTTCCAGAATATTGTGGACTTTACTTTTTTTGGTTTGTACTCACATACTGCAAATGGATAAAATCCCAACTATGCGATCCTATAGTTACCAAATGTATTTGTTACTCCTCTAGTAATTCTTTTGACTCTAATGTGCCATTCTGCCAAATTACAGTGCCACCCTTTCTCAAGGTATCATTCTTGCAGAGTGCCTGCCAAATTGTTTGGCATGGTGATATAACTACTGTGGAAAAAGTTCCGTTCATTGCCAGGAAATAACAGCCTTCAAGCAAGGTTCACAAACACAAGTTCAAATCTGATGGTAAATCTATAATCGAGCTTATCTGAAATTCAGTGAAGAAGGAAGAAACTGTCTAAGTTGAAACGTGGCTTTCACTGAAAACTGTAGAATGTCAAAAAATCATTTTTAAATCCAGGGGAAGAAGTTTTTTACTCCTCCCATACTTTTGAGAGAGACAATAGTATCAGCTGCATATTTCATCCTAGAAATATTCCTTATATCAGTGGAACCATAGCATAAGCCCTCATCTCACAGAAACTTTAGGATTATAGAACTAGCATTAAAGGTATTCTAATAGAGTCAGACAACTTCACAAATAACAGTTATTAGTTATGAATCAAAATGCAAGGTGATAGTACTCAAGGTACAAGACGTGATTTTGTTTTGTACTACTTCTTTTGTCTGGAATAGCCTGTGCTTTTTCACTTCCCATGATCAACATCAAACATGAACGGCACATATTCTACAAAGTCTCTCTCGTGACTTGTGACTTTGCCTTTCCCAAGCAAATAGGTTACTTTCTCCTACTTCCACTTCTTTTCTTATGTCCCTTCTGTAACCAACTCACATGCCTATCACTCACTTTAGCTGCTGTCTTTAATTGGCTATTTTGGGACAGTAAGTTTTATGAAAGAAATTACTATCATATTCAGTTTTGTTTATTATTGATTTACCAGGGCTAAAAATAATGAGAAAAAACATACGCTCTGCTTGCTAGGAATTTTCGGTATGAGCAGACCTGCTAATAAATGTGGATACTTGACACCTGGTATTAATAGCTTGCCAAAGATTAGTGTTTATTTTCAGTGGAAAACTAGGCCTGGCTCTGAGACAAAATTAAAAAGTAAATGGTTCATTTTTTACTTTTGCTTTTCATTATATAACTTTCTTCTACTCCACAGAATGCTGGAGTCTTTTAGGGATTTAAGATTTGCACATGAGACATAGGCTAAATCTGACATTCCTAGATAAGTTTGATGTCCCTCCTCCATTAATTTTTCTCAGCTTTTCACAGAAAGTTCCCAGTGAAGAGTCCATTTGGAAAATATTAACTTGGGTACAGGTATAATTTTCTGAACAAAATAATCCATATTGCATAGTATAATATCAATTATTGAATATACATCATAAGGGGCCAAAGATAGCATAGGGGTTAAGTCACACATTTTGCATATGACCGACCCTCGTTAGATCTCCTGTACTGCATCATCTTCTGAAGCTTGCCATGTTTACCACTGGAGGCCCTTAGCAATGCTAGAGTCTCCCTGGAGATCCTTGAGCACAAATTGGGGTGACCTGGATAATCCTACCCCACAGGACAATGGAATCACTGCTTCCCCTTCCTTGGTCCCTTGCATGGAATAACTGCCCTAATTGGATGAGAATCTCAGGAAGTGATTTCTGAACTTCCTGAGCATCATCACTTACCCTTGAGATACCAGAAAACAAAACAAAACAAAACAAAATAAAGCAAAAACAAAAATAAAAAACAAACCCAACAAATATTTCCTTAAAGTATAAGCATCTCAAAATATTTTTCCTTATCTAAGACCATGAGATATAAACATGCTATGGTGTATCAATAGGGAAATCCAATTAAGAGGATGTATGAGCCTATAAGAGATACTGCTCACTCTGATTGCAAACTCACAATCTTAAATCATTCCAATTACATCTAGTTTGGATCCAGGATAGAGCAAAGAACACCTGAAGTGAGACTTATATTATATCCAGTTTTCCAAAGGGGAAGAAAATGTGATCTGGGAGTTTGTCACAAAGTGACCAGAGATAGTGTTTTAAAAATGCATGGTATTTTGATTTGGCACTGATGTCTATATTCTTTCTTGAATTGTAAGATCGCTGAAACATTGTATTAATGTTTTTACCTCATCACGCTTTCTGCAGTGAAAACCTCAATGTGCTTTATATTTTCAGTTTCACTTTCCCTGTACTCTTATTGCTCAAATATCATCCTTTAAAAGATATTCTTAGCAGATTGAAGTAGTGATAAATCTATAAGCATATTTATTAAGCATAAGTTTATTTTTAATTACCTGTGCAAATCTGGGAGGTGAGTAGGATACTTGCCACACATGAATATTTTAAATACAAAGGAAAATCTACTTACAAGTCAAGAATATATAATAGTCATATATCAAAGAATCATTTCATTTTCTGCATATTCATCTATCTACATTATCGAATGCCTTGGCAGTTACTTAGTGAGGACTCTTATTTCCTTGAAAATAGACCATATGCTTTAACATATAAACTTCCTGGAGGTCAGAAAACAGAGCATTTCCATGGAATACTGTTCTGCATCGTGTGCATAGTGCTACGTGTGTTGGAGCCAGGAAGCCGGCTCTTAAGGACCCAGGGGGACCATAGGCCTTTACTGCTGGATCAAGCTCCTGATATCACTTTCACTATGTTTCTGGCCTTAGTGGAATCTGGAGCAGACTGCAGGCTGGAGTGTGTTGGCACTTGAATGTAGTTCTACCATCTGTTTTGCTTCTTCAATTCATCAATTTCCCCTACTTATGCTCTTTCCCATCACTGGCTACAGTGACAAAAAATAATATGTATTCTGAGGATTTGTCTTTAATTTCTTCTCTGGGTTTTTCAAAGCATCCTGTGCTATAGTATCTGAGTAATGATGAAGCAAAATATGACTGTGAATAAAGCATTACATCATAAAAATGAAATAGTTAAACCTCAGTGAAATAATTAGTCAATGAAAGTTGTAGTCTTGGCTGCCTAATGAACAGTGAAGAAAAAGAATCCTTGTATTGCAGTCTTGGGCAAAGGAAGGAACTGCTATTGTCCACTGCAAGTTTTTTTTGAAACTGCTTTAGATTTTTGTTAAGGAAAAAACAACTCTAAAGGATTTTTCACCTAAGTGGCTATATAAACTATCTCATGTGGAAGCTGGAAAATAATGGCTTCATTGAGACAGAACAACTGTCATTTATAATACCTAAAATTGGTGAAACCTGAAAACACTTTGGCACTTCAGAAGAGATATATTAATGTTAACATAGTAATTATATTTCTGTCATAGATGACACAAATTTAAGTGTCTCTCTGCCAGGGAATTTTCCTAAACCTCTTCAATTCATTGCAAATAACTACCAGGTGGGTTGCATTATCATTCTTTTATAGGAAAACAAATCTAGGACAGAAAGTCAGCTATAAGATTCAGAAAGAGTAAAACAGGACAATTTATAAAGATAAAGGAGACATGTGTATATTTTGGATCTTGAAAAGCACCCACAGGAGTACCCCTGTCATAATAAAAGGTATTTGAACAGAATATTAATACACCAACCAAAGACCAGCCTGACAAAGAAACAATATCTTGCTGAGTATAATATAATCTAATGAATCTGTGGCAGAATTAGAAATACAATCTAAAATTCCTGACAAAAATAATCAATTACCCGAAGCTGCTCCCCTTCACATCATCTTAACTTTATCACAAAGAATGCCTGTGGCCACAAAAAAAAAATTAAATTACAAGGTGATGAAAATGCTGAGGCAGGTTAAATTTGTGTTTTTCCTCTCCTCCTGGAACTGAGAAAGAAAATGAGAAAAAATTGCATTCAAACCCCTTAACTATTCTGACCATTCACTAGTAATTTTAAGTAATAATTTTCAATTGGGTTTCAAACCTGGTGGCAATTGCATGATGCAAATGCAAGTTCTGCAACCTCCTGCAAACAGTGAGCACTTTCTACCTATTGACATTCAGGCAATAAATTAGATATAATTGCTTTTTTGTACCCCTC
Source organism: Sorex araneus (assembly GCF_027595985.1). Taxonomy (NCBI): domain Eukaryota; kingdom Metazoa; phylum Chordata; class Mammalia; order Eulipotyphla; family Soricidae; genus Sorex; species Sorex araneus. The sequence continues at coordinate 154,555,137 of NC_073303.1, read as the reverse complement.
TTACTTATTTAAAGGCTGCCTGAATCAGATAGACCAGTAACAGGAAAAGCAAAAATGAATTAATTAATAGTAATTAATTCATAATAATTAATGATAAATATTCTCACTTTCTGTGTTCATGGGAAAAACTCAGGTTAAAAAGTGCAACTCACCATGTGTCTTAGACACCGTAGCTAAACAGTTGATACTGACTTAGAGAATATTGGGAAAAGGAAGGAGAAAAGTCAGTAAAAAAAGAATACATAAATTAAAGTTCAGTCAGCTTTCCAGAGATTACAGATGAAATCTTCCCAGCTACTTTAAGAGAAAGGGTTACAGTTGCCTTTAAGAGAAAGGGCTACAGGTAAAAAACTATTTAGGAAACACCAAACTTTGCTTTCAGGGCCTCTATTATGGAATTGGACCTTTTTTCAAATGCATATTTTGAGATGTCACCTTTTAATTTACTTACAATTAAAATGAATTTACTATACTTTTCTTCAAGTTTTGAAAAATTCTTTTTCTTTACTCAAAAGATTCTGTCTTTAGAAAATGAAAGAGCTTGGAGGATGTACACAAATTATTTTTAAAGCACCAGACATGTGACTTATCTGCATCATTCCATTCATGTTCTTTTGGCCAGTAGCCAATGGAACGAGCAAACATAACTGTAAAATTATGACAAAACAAGTTTAACATCATACATAGGAAGACAATATTACAGTTAGTCTCTTCCATAGAAACTCAACTGAAGGCTGGAGAGCCCCTCTGAAATGATGAAAACAGTATCAGTAGTAAGAACAGGAAATGGTGATAACTGAATGTACTAAACTAGAGGTAAGGATAAATGGGAAGGTTAAAACTACAAAAAACCGAGTGCCAGAGAACAGATGACTCGTTAAAGAAACTCTGGTTACATCTACACAATGGAATACTATGCAGCTGTTAGAAGAGATGAAATAACGAAATTTGCATGTCAGTGGATGGACAAGGAGAGAGAGTATCATGCTAAGTAAAATTAGTCAGAAAGAGGGGGACAGACATAGAATGATTGCATTCATTTGTGGAATCTAAAGTATCATAGTATGAGACTAATACCTAAGGACAGTAGAGATAAGGGCCATGAGGATCACACCATGATTTGGAAGCTGGCCCCACAAGCTGGGGGAAAAGGCAGTTGGAATGGAGAAGGAACCATTAAGTAAATGATAATTGTAGGGATTGCCCGGGATGGGATATATGTGCTGAAAGTAGACCAAGATCCAAACATGATGGACTCTTAGTATCTATATTGCAAATCATAATGCTCAAAATTAGAGAACGAGTAAGGATTGTACCTGACACAGAGACAGGGAGTGAAATGAGGTGGGGGTGGCAGGAGGGACACTGGGAACAATGGTGGTAGGAAATGTGCACTGGTGGAGGGTGCACAAATGTGCAATGCTTGAGCATTGTATGACTGAAATGTAATTATGCAACTTTGTAATTGTATTTCATGGTGACCCAATAAAACTTATTAAAAAATAAAAACAACATAAAGAGTCTGAAGCGAGTGAGCTAAAAGCAAGGCTTCAGGTGGACATCATAAAATGCTTGTGATTGCCAAAGTATTTCTCATTCTCAGGCCCTAATGTAGTGCAATGTCCATGGAACAAATATTTAAAGAGTCTAAAATAGCCATTGAAGGAAGCAGCTAGAATTTGAATCCTTTTTGTCTTCATTTGTGAAACCAGTTTTGTGTTCAATGACTGTCCCTGTTCCCTCCATTGACACTAGGTATTTGTACATGTCTCTGCCACTAAACTGAAAATTGCACAAAAGCCAGAACTGAAGCTTTTTAATTTAATGTAATAGATCTGGCAAACGAAACTGAGCTTACTCTGTACGCTTATCTTAAATATACCACATACCTTCCAGCAAACAATGAAATAGGTTCTTAGTCATAATATTTTTTTCATTTTAGAGAAATATATTTCAGAGTTTTCAGTCTTGATGATTATTAGCAGAATGTTTAATAATTTGGACTATTGATATTAAAGAAATTTCAGATATTATTACTATAATGTTAACACACCTAAGGGGAAGTTAGGTGTGTCAACATTTTTTCTTACAGTCGAATAATGTGTTAGCTTCCCGTTCTATTAAGCATGTTAAGCAGACTAAATAAGCATAATAAATTGACAAATAAATCAAATATAAATCTGACAAATAAGGTAGGAACAAAGAGAATTTCAGATGGAAAAACTATAAAAAAGAGATCTCTTAATTAGAATATATGAAGGAATGCAAAACATAAACTGATATTCTTTGGTGGTTTTAATTCTTCACTGATTTTCTAAATTAGTTTAATTGTGATATTTTGGTTGTAAGTCCAGTTCTAATTTTTTTTAGTAAGGCAGATTTTATTTTTTTTTGAGGTGTGGAGGGAGAGAGAGAGAGAGAGAGAAAGAGAGAGAATGAATGAGAGACAGAGAGGGAGAGAGATAGAGAGAAACATGCTCAAGAGAGAACACAGGCTTCTCCAGAGAGAGAAAGAGAGGGAGAGAAGGAGAGAGAAAGAGAGAGAATAACATGCTCAAAAGAGAACATGGGCTTCCTCAGAGAGAGAGAAAGGGAGAAGGGGGGAGAGGGAGAGGGAGGGAAGGAGGGAGAGAGAGAGAGAGAAAGAGAGAGAAAGAGAGAGAGAGAGTAACGTGCTTAAGGGTGAACACAGGCTTCTCTAAGGGCGGAGAGCACCCCTACACACACCGCAGCGTTAGACATGAAAGTACACATCTCAAGAGGGGAGATGCCGGTGCCACATGTGCTCAGGCACCGCATGTGTTCAGCCATGTGGGCACAAGCAGCACATGGGCTTGGGGAGCATATGTGCACAGTTCTAATTTTTAATAGGGAAGATTTTTGGAGACATTCTTCATAACCAATTTTGCTAGAACGCTTACTCTAGAAAGGATTTGGCCAACCAATACAAAATCCTTTTAAGGTGTCTTGATTTTGTGGTTGAATAAAAAGTGGGTGCTGACAAAGCACTTTAGTGTATATTTTTCTAACAACAGAAGTTTTGTGTCTGTCTTCCATTTTTAGATGAAGTCACTTTGTGGTGGAGTAATCTTTCAAATTAGAGCTATGTTTCTTTTTCAGTCCGGGGAACTTTCCATTGCGTCTCAGAAAGTTTACGATACATATTTTTGTTTTGCACACTGAGGTTTGATCTCATTAAACTAACTCAGTGGATTCACACCTTACCAATTGTTCTTTTCATTTTTTCCCCCTCATTTATCTTAAAGTTGTTAAAAAGTGGAGTAATCTGCCATTAGGTAGTAAAAAGGATAACAAAAATAATGATTCTTATTTAATATCTTTTTTTTAATTCATTGCCATTTTTATTTATTTTTTATTTTTTTTAAATAAATTATTTATTTTTAATTAGTGAATCAACGTGAGGGTACAGTTTCAGTTTTATACATTTTTGTGCTCGTGTTTCCCCCATACAAAGTTCAAGAACCCATCCCTTCACCAGTGCCCATTCTCTACCACCAGTAAACCCAGCATCTCTCTCGCCCTCCCCAGTCCCGTCTCCCCCGACCCCACACTGCCACTATGGCAGGGTATTCCCTTTTGTTCTCTCTCTCTGATCAGGTGTTGTGGTTTGCAAAAAAGGTGTTCAGTGGCCATTGTGTTCAGTCTCTAGTCTATATTCGGCAGGCATCACCCTTCCCCCGCATGACCTCCGACCACATTTTACTTGGTGTTCCCTTCTCTGGGTTGCCCAGAATGAGAGACTAGCCTCCAAGCCATGGGGACAACCTCCTGGTACTTATTTCTACTAATCTTGGGTGTGAGACTTATAGTCTATTATTCTATGCTCCACAGATGAGTGCAGTCTTTCTATGTCTGTCTCTCTCTTTCTGACTCATTTCACTTAGCATGATACTTTCCATGCGGATCCACTTATATGCAAAAGTCATGACCTCATTTTTTCTAACAGCTGCGTAGTATTCCATTGTATAGATGTACCAGTGTTTCTTCAACCAGTCATCTGTTCTAGGGCACTCGGGTTTTTTCCAGATTCTGGCTATTGTAAACAGTGCTGCGATGAACATATAAGTGCAGATGTCATTTCGACTATACTTTTTGGCTTTTCTGGGATATATTCCCAGCAGTGGTATTGCTGGGTCAAATGGGAGCTCAACCTCTAATTTTTTGAGAACCGTCCATATTGTTTTCCAAAAGGGCTGAACTAGTCGGCATTCCCACCAGCAGTGTAGAAGGGTCCCTTTCTCCCCACATCCTCTCCAACAGCAGTTGCTTTTGTTCTTTTGGATGTGTGCTAGCCTCTGTGGTGTGAGGTGGTATCTCATGGTTGTTTTGATCTGCATCTCTCTGATGATTAGTGATGTAGAGCACTTTTTCATATGCCTTTTGGCCATTCATATTTCTTCCTTGGTAAAGTTTCTGTTCAATTCTTCGCCCCATTTTTTGATGGGGTTGGATGTTTTCTTCTTGTAGAGTTCAACCAGTGCTTTATATACCATTGATATCAACCCCTTATCTGATGGGTATTGTGTAAATATCCTTTCCCATTCTGTGGATAGTCTTTGGATTCTGGTCACTGTATCTTTTACGGTGCAGAAGCTTTTTAGTTTGATGTAGTCCCATTTGTTGATCTCTGTTTTTACTAGATTGCTTAGTTCCGTGTCATCTTTGAAGATACCTTTATCTTCAATATCGTGGAGGGTTTTGCCGACCTTGTCTTCAATGAAACTTATGATTTGTGATCTGATGTTGAGGTCTTTAATCCATTTTGATCTGACTTTTGTGCATGGTGTCAGGTCAAGGTCTAGGTCTAAGCCCATTTTTTTGTATGTGGTTGTCCAGTTGTGCCAGCACCATTTGTTAAAGAGGCTTTCCTTGCTCCACTTCACATCTCTTGCTCCCTTATCAAAGATTAGATGTTCATACATTTGAGGTTGTGTGTGGGGATATTCCACTCTGTTCCATTGGTCTGCAGCTCTGCCTTTGTTACTGCTTTGTAGTAGAGTTTAAGGTTGGGGAGGGTGATGCCTCCCATCATATTTTTCCCAAGAATTGTTTTAGCTGTCCGTGGGCGTTTATTGTTCCATACAAATTTCAGGATTGCTTGATTTGTTTCTTTGAAGAATGGCATGGGTATCCTTATAGGGATTGCGTTGAATCTGTATAATGCTTTGGGGAGTATTGCCATTTTGAAATGTTTATTCTCCCTATCCATGAGCAGGGGATATGTTTCCATTTCCTCATGTCCTCTTTTATTTCATGGAGTAGGGTTTTATAGTTTTCTTTGTAGAGGTCCTTTACTTCTTTAGTTAAGCTGATTCCAAGGTATTTGATTTTCTGGGGTACGATTGTGAACGGGATTGCTTTTTTCATGTCCCTTTCCTCTGTCTCATTGTTTGCATATAGGAAGGCCATGGATTTTTGGGTATTGATTTTATAGCCTGCAACTTTACTGTACAGGTAAATTGTTTCTAAGAGTTTCTTACTAGAGCTTTTAGGCTCTTCTAGGTATAGTATCATATCATCTGCGAATAGTGAGAGCTTGATTTCTTCCTTTCCGATCTGAATCCCCTTAATATTTTTTTCTTGCCTGATGGCTATTGCTAATACTTCCAGTACTATATTAAAGAGAAGTGGTGAGAGTGGGCATCCTTGTCTTGTCCCCGATCTTAGGGGAAAGGCCCTTAGTTTTTCTCCATTGATGATAATGCTTGCCATCGGTTCGTGATAGATGGCTTTGACTATCTTGAGGAAAGTTACAAAACCCATTTTGGTGAGAGTTTTTGTCATGAATGGGTGCTGGATCTTGTCAAATGCTTTTCTGCATCTATTGATATGATCATATGGTTTTTATCTTTAATTTTGTTGATATGCTGGATTATGTTGATTGATTTCCGAATGTTAAACAAGCTTGCATCCCCAGGATGAATCCCACTTGGTCATGGTGTATGATCTTTTTAATGAGTTGTTGGATTCTATTTTCTAGTATTTTGTTGAGGATCTTTGCATCAGTGTTCATCAAGGGTATTGGTCTATAGTTTTCTTTGTTAGTGGTGTCTTTGTTTGCTTTTGGTATTAGGGAGATATGTGCCTCGTAGAAACTGTTCGGAAGGGTTCCTGTCTTTTCAATTTCCTGGAAAAGTTTGAGGAGAACTGGCAACAAGTCTTCTTTAAATGTTTGGAAGATTTGGATTTTCCCCCCCAAGTCAGACCTGTTCAAAAGGAACTGTTTCACATTGCTGACAATTATAAATGTTAAGTTTTGGATTTCTGTATAAAGTCCAGGGAAAATTCTGCCAGATGCTGGAACCCCAATTCCTAAAGCTGTCTCTGGTTCCCGCTCGTTCCACATCCACCGGCTCTGCAGAGACATGGGCACCCGGGCCGAAAACCCGGCCGGCCGGAGCGGAGCCCTGGCCCTGGCGGGGGCTGGCCCTGTATCCAGCGGCTGTTTCAAGTTCAAAGCACACATTTTTTGTTGAAATATTGAAGGTTTTTAATGTAGCAGCCAGCTCTCTGGACTGTGAACTAAGCAAAAGCCCCATGCTGGCCGACACGGCGTGGCGTACACCATACTATGAGGCGCTGGAAGGAGGATGAGGGGGAAAAAGGAAAAAAAAAAAGGGAAAAGGAAAAAGGGAAAAAAAAAGAGAGACAGAGAGAGAGTTATGTACTTGTAGCAGTGGGGCTACATATCTCTTCATTTCCAGCAATGAAAAACTAATTATCAAATGTAGTAGGTCTGTCTCTCTTGCTTGGAAACTCTAACAACTATAGTGAGTTTTGTGTTGAATTATGGAATGTAATCAAGGTAAAGAAAAAATGAAGTGAAATTCATTAGTTATACAGTAGGGGGTAGGGGGTGGGGGCTGGGGGTATACTGGGGTTTCTGGTGGTGGAATATGGGCACTGGTGAAGGGATGGGTGTTTGAATATTGTATAACTGACATATAAACCTGCGAACTTTGTAACTTTCCACAGGGTGATTTAATAAAAAGTTTTAAAAAAAATGTTTGGAAGAATTCGCCAGTGAATCCGTCTGGACCTGGGCTTTTGTTTTTGGGGAGACTTTTGATTACAGTTTCGATTTCCTTGATATTTATGGGCATATTGAGGTATTTCACGTCTTCTTGGCTCAGTCTTGGGAGATTGTAGGAGTCAAGGAATTCGTCCATTTCTTTTAGGTTCTCTTGTTTTGTGGCATACAGACTTTCAAAGTAGTCTCTGATGATCCTTTGAATCTCCTTGGTTTCTGTTGTGATGTCCCCCTTTTCATTTCTGATTCGGTTTATTAGGGTTTTCTCTCTTTCTTTCTTTGTGAGTCTTGCTAGAGGTTTATCAATCTTATTTATTTTCTCGTAGAACCAGCTCTTTGTTTCATTGATCTTATGGATTGTTTTTCGGGTTTCCATATCGTTAATTTCTGCTCTAAGTTTTATTATTTCTTTCCTTCTATATGGTTTGGGTTTCTTTTGCTGGTCCTCTTCTAAGATCTTGAGCTGCGAAGTCAAGCTATCTATATAGGCCCTTTCTTCCTTTCTGAGGAAGGCTTGCAGAGCTATAAATTTTCCCCTTTACACAGCGTTAGCTGCGTCCCATAGGTTCTGGTAGCTTGTGTCTTCATTCTCATTTGTTTCGAGGTATCTCTTGATTTCTTCCTTGATTTCCTCCATGACCCACTCATTGTTCAATACTGAGTTGTTTAATTTCCAAGTGTTTGATTTGGTTCTCCGTGTCTGTGCGTGATTAACTTCCATCTTCATTGCATCATGGTCTGAAAAGATAGTTGATACAATTTCTATCTTCCCGATTCTATTAAGGTATAATTTGTGGCCCAGAACGTGGTTTATTTTGGAAAACATTTCGTGTGCGCTGGAAAAGAATGTGTACTCTTTCTTTTTGGGGTGTATAGCCCTGTATAGGTCTATTAGCCCTGTCTCCTCCATTTCTTCCTTCAGGGCCATCGTTCCCTTGCTGAGTGTTGTTCTTGTCGATCTATCCAGAGGTGATAAGGCAGTGTTGAAATCTCCAACTACTATCGTGGTGCTCGTTATGTCCTCCTTAAGTTCTGTTAGGAGTTCTTTTAAGTATTTAGCTGGTCGTTCATTAGGTGCGTATACGTTTAGGAGTGTGATTTCTTCCTGTTGTACATATCCCTTGATGAATAAAAAAAAACCTTTGCTGTCCCGTCTGATCTTTTTCAGCCTGAAATATATGCTATTGGATACTAGTATGGCCACCCCCCCTTTTTTGAGGGAGCTGTTTGCTTGCAGGATTGTTTTCCATCCTTTGATTTTGAGTCTGTGTGTCTTTTGACTATTCAGATGTGTTTCTTGTAGGCAGCAGAAAGTTGGGTTTAGTTTCCGAATCCATTTTGCCACTCTGTACCTCTTGATTGGTGCATTGAGACCATTAACATTAAGAGAAATTATTGTCATGGGATTTTGTGCCATTTTTCTGTAGGGATCGTTGTTCTTATAGGTTATTTTCCTTGTCTTATAGTAGCCCTTTGAGTCCTTTTTTTAAATTTGGTCTTGAGTCTATGAAGTTCATGAGCTGTTGTTTCTCCATGAAATTGTGTATAGTTCCTTCAAGTTTAATTGACAGTTTAGCCGGGTAAAGTATTCTTGGTGAGGCATTCATTTCATTGAGCTTTTTCACTATATCCCACCATTGTCTTAGGCTTGGAAGGTTTCTTCTGATAGGTCTCCTGTGAATCTAAGGGGTGCTCCTTTGTATATGATCTCCTTCTTTGATCTTGCTGCTTGCAGTATTGTGTCTCTATCCATAGCATCCATCATTCTGACTATGATATGCCTTGGGGATTTTCTATTTGGGTCCCTTTTAGCTGGTACCCTTTGGACTCCTTGGATCTGGATGTCCATATTTTCTAGCTCTGGGAATTTCTTAGCAATGATGTCTTTAATTGTGTTTTTTTTCGTTAGGATTGGTCCCCTGTGGTTCTGGTACTCCAATGATTCTTATGTTGTTTCTCCTAAGGTCATCCCCTAGGACTCTAATTTGCTCTAGATCCATTTTGAGATCTTTTGCCATTATTTGTTGTTGCCTATATGCTTTCTGCAGCTCATCTTCAAGGTCACTGATTCTTTCTTCGGCAGTAGTCATTCTACTGTTAAGGGCTCCTACTGAGTTTTTTATTTTATCTACCGATTCTTTTAGTTGTGTCACTTCTGTTCATAGCTTTGAAATTTCTGCTCTCATTTTTTCCTGGATTATCTTGGTGGATTGTTCCAATGCTGCATCCATATCCTCCCTTAATTTATTGGATGTTCGCTCCATAGTTACTTTAAGTTCTTTAACCATCTTCACGATTTCCTCTCTGAATTCTTTATCAGAGAGGAGACTATATTTCTGGGGAGCCATTGCTGGGGTTGCTAGACCCTCCCTTCCAAATCTGCTGGTGGTGGGTATTTTCGCTGTTTCTTCATGTTGTTTTCGGTTTTGCTCTTAAGTGCTCTCCTTAGCTAGAGAGGACTCTCAAGAGAAAGCGTGGGGCTATGATCTTTTTACAGAGGACTTTATGTGCAGCTTGATGTGTTCACTGAGAGTTTTTGTAAAATTAGGATAGGCTAGGTCAGTTGACTGTTAACATATAGTGACTAAGATGACGACGGTATTCCTCAGAGAAATAGATTCTATCAATTATGGTCAAAGCACAATGAAATGAGTGGAAAAAACTTTTTCGGCCACGTGAGCGGCCGCGACTCCAGAAGGAGGCCACACCCCATTTGAGGCCACGCCCCCTGACGTGTGGCCACGCCCCTAACACCCTGGTGGGGAGGGAAAGTGAAGGCCGCCCCTGCAGGGAGTGAGACGCGCGAGAGGGGCCTGGGGTCTCCAGACCCCAAGCGCGGCCACTATTGTTTAATATATCTTTTCTACAAAATAACATCCTGTTCTGACTTTCTTCTTAGATGCATAAAGACTTGGGTAATCTCTAAATTAGTTCTAAGAATAGCAAACAAATAGATTTTCAAGTTTCCTAAACAGTTTTGTGAAGATCTCATAGTACCTAAGGAAATTATATATTAATAATCTTCCTTTCTATCTTCCTTCCTTCCTCACTTCCTTCCTCCCTCTTTCCACTCTTTTTTATTCTCATATATTAATTTTCCTATTATTTGGTTTGCCTTTTTATAAGTTCTCAGTCCCTGTTGTCAAGCTTCACTTTTTAAATTCCTCCTTATTTCTTTTTTTTAAATTTATTATATTGAATCACCATGTGGAAAGTTACAAAGTTCTAAGGCTTATATATCAGTTATACAATGCTCAAACACCTGTCCCTTCACCAGTGCCCATATTCCACCACCAATAAAAACAAAAACCAAACAAAAACAAAAACCAAACAAAAAAACCAGTATACATCCCACCCCTCGCCCCCCAAACCCTCCCTGGGTGACTGATAATTTCACTTCCTTTTCTCTTTACCTTGATTACATTCCAGATTTTAACACAAAACTCACTATTGTTGTTGGAGTTTCAACACAGACTCACTAATTTTGTTGGAATTTATCACCCAAGAATAAAGCTCTATTGACAAAAAAAATGTGATAATAAGTTTTCCACTGATGAGAATGAAGAGATAAAGAGTCGCGCGGCTGCAGTAGTGGCCGCGCGGTTTACAATTTCTGTATTATAGTAATTAAGTCCAGGGAGATTTAAGTTGGAAAATGAATCATTTCCCTTCCTGGAACAGCATGGAGCAAAAGCTTAGTTCACAGTCTGGATACATGGTTGCAAGCAATTGCTGGAACCCCAAGTCCTAAAGCTGTCTCTGGTTCCTGCTCGTTCCACATCCATGCGGCTGTGCAAAGGCATGGGCACCCGGGTCGAATCTCGGCCTGAGACTCCTCCTTAATTCTTTTTTTTTTTGAATTTTATTGAATCACCATGTGGAGGGTTACATAGTTCTCAGGATTATGTCAGTTACACAATACTCAAACACCCTTCCCTTCACCAGTGTCCATATTCTATCACCAACCCCCCCAGTATACCTGCCGCCCCCTCCCACCTCCCCAGTCCCCACCCTTGTAAGTGATAAGTTTCACTTCGTTTACGCTTTATCTTGATAACATTCCATGTTTCAACACACAACTCACTACTGTTGCTGGGGTTTCCCCCCAAAAAGAAAAAGGCAGTCCTATTGCCAAGGAAGCATTTGATAGTTCTCTATTGCTAAGAATATAGAGATATTAAATCCCGCTGTTTGTTACATAACTTTTCTTTTTCCCCCCTTGCCCCGCGCCACCGAGTTCACTCCTGTTTAGTAATCGCCACGCTGCCTGACAAAGGGAAAAAAACCAAAAAGGATGGTTATTTCCCGTCATCAGCCGGCATGGGGCTCTGGCTTAGTTGATAGTCTAGTAGAGTGTTTGCAAGCAGTTTCTGGAACCAAAGGTATTGTGCTGGTAACGGCTCCGGCTCGATATTCCACCAGCATCCCGCTGTTCCATGTACATAATTTTTCCCCTTATATCCCATTCCCATGCCACCAGGTCTGTTTGCTTAATGGACATCACAGTATGGTTGACGCCACGCCGCGTTTCTTCCCGAGAAAGAAGGATATTTCTTCTCAGCCGGCGTGGGGATATAGCTTAGTTCAGTCTAGAGAGATGGCTACCCCTTTGATTGCCTTCAATATTTCAGCAAAAGACTTACTATTCTTGTTAGGATCTCCCACAAAAGTCCGACCCATTAAAAAGGAACCATTACATATTGCTGATGCTAAGATGACAGGTTTTGGGTTTCTGTATAAAGTCCAGGGAAAGTACAACCAGAAATAACATCACTACAAACTTTTACCCTTTTATGGTGCTCATAAGATGGAGAAACCTAGAGAGAGGCTCGGCGTCTCCATTTTGCGCTCAGAAAGCCCTGGACCCTGCGCTGTGCTCGGGAGGAAGGGGTTGAGAGAGAGAGAGGTTAAAAGAATTGGGGAATTCCCGGTTTCCACTCTCGCAGCCCGCCGTGGGGTCTCCGATCCCGTGCTGGAATTAGTTCAGTGGGCTGCTTGGAGTCCAAGGGCGCTCTTTTGGGGTCTTCCATTATGCTCGATCCGCAGCAGGGCCCCTCCTCCTTAATTTTAACAGAACTCTAACATCAGAGATTATTTTTTCTTTTGGGTCACACCTGGCTATGCTCAGAGGATACTCCTGGCTCTGCACTCAGGAATTGCTCCTGGCGGTGCATGTGGAACCATAAGGAATGCCAGGGATCAAACCCTGTCCTCCTGCAAGACAAACACCCTACCTGCTATGCTATCACTCCAGCTCCAATATCAGAATTTTAATTTCAAAAATACTTAATTTCACTGACAGTATTTTTAAAATATTGCTTTTTACAATGTACATTTTTTAACCAGAGAAAGAAGATAAACTCAATAAAAGAAGCTAAATTTGGAAGAGAAGGAAAAATGAACAGGGAGAACAATTTCTATTTTTACTATAATTTTTCTGGAATCATGTACCTTGATTGGAAATTCCAAATCTGCTATTATCTAACTGATGAACTGAGGAAAGGCCTACAGAACCAAATTTGCCAAATGAGAGGGATGGGTGGTGGTGGCATGGGAACTTGAGACATGCTGGAAGAATATTGACACTCTGGTGTTGGATTATTATTGGAACATTGAATGCCTGAACTCTTTGATTAACTGTAGTAAATCATTGTACCTAATTAAAATTGAAAAAAGATGACATATAGCTTCAAACATCTTTTAAGAAACACACAGAAGACTTGATATTCAGTTTTATATATATATATATAATGAGAAAAGTCATAATAATTATTTCAAAGATGATAAATGAACTGAAAATAATTAAAGTTTTTTTGATTGGCATTGATCTATCAATAGAATTATTTTGTAAACTTGTATAGTCAGTTAAAAATCCACTGGAATATTCTACTTACCTATTTTTTTTCCTGAATTCCATGAATATTGTCTATTGATATCCTCTAATCAAAAAGAACTTTTAACTTTAGAATTGATTATAGTGCATATACATATTTTAAATATAAATATTTTTGTCTGCTATGACTCATTTTCTTGTGCCTGTTTTTATTTGAGGAAGTATAATAGTTTTAAATATTAAAGAACCCTCCTTTCAGGGGCTGAGCTATATAGTACAGCAGGTAGAGCACTTGCCTTGCACATGATCACGTGGGTGGGATCTTCAATACCCCACGGCAAATCTGTCAGAAATGATCCTTGAGTGCAGAGCTAAAAGTAAGCCCTGGCCACTGCTGGGTGAGGGTCTCAACCACACCCCCCCACACTCCCCAAAGAAAGAAGAAATAACTCTCTTCTTACAGTAATGTGAGGGGGTAGATGGGGGAGAGATAGAGAGTCAGAAACAGAGACAGAGAGACAGAGACAGACAGAGACACAGAGAGACAGAGAGAGAGAAAGAGACGCAGAGAGAGACAGAGAGATGGTCAAAAGAGAGCAGGGCTTCTCCAGATGGTGCAAAGTCAGCTATGACTACATTCTTAATTAATACTGGATGGGTTTTACTGACACTACATTCTTCTCTATTTCTGATATACAAAATTTTCTTGTATGGCTATTACTTGGATAATCTATTGTTGATTTTACTTTGCTTCTCACTATTATAAGTTTAAGAGAATAATGTATCTGATTCTAGTCTTATTTGTTTATGAAACTATTACTGTGATTTATGTAGTATGATTACAACACCACTAACAGGGTTTTGTTGTACAGTTTACCACACCACACCATCACTAAAATGCCCAATAACTTTCCACTTTATGATACTTCTAGTTTATCTCTCCATTCCTTCCCATACCTATTGCTTGTAATTGCAGTTTTGTCACTCAAGGACAAGAGTTTGTTACTGATCAATATTGTCTATTCCCTTATTTTGTTTCCACAGATAATTGAGGTTATCCAGTATTTATATTTTTTCCTTTGTGTTGTGTTTTATTTGGGGGGGGCGGACAAGGTTTACCACTGAGCCACCAACCTGGCACACAGTTCTTGTCTTAGATACTTAATGGAATTTTTTATTTTTTAAAATAGATCATTGTCAGGGGCCGGAGTGATAGCACAGTGCGTAGGGCGTTTGCCTTGCATGCGGCCGACCTGGGTTCGATGTCCAGCATCCCATATGGTCCCCCAAGCACTGCCAGGAGTAATTCCTGAGTGGAAAGCCAGGAATAACTCCTGAGCATCGCTGGGTGTGACCCAAAAAGAAAAAAAATAGATAATTGTCAGAAGTAATCTCATTTGTATGTTGTTATATGAATTATTTTGGAGTGATCTTTTTTGGCCACTCGATTTGTATTCAGAGCTTACTTCTGGCTCTGTGATAAGAAGTCAATCCCGACAATGCTCAGGGGATCTCAAGAATTCAACTAGAGTCTGCCATATGCAAAGCAAGTGTACCAGTTGCTCTACTATGTTTCTGGCTCCTCTTTTTAAAAATTAATTTCCAAAGTGTTTGCATCTTACTTGTTTCTGTTTAATTTCTATTTTTTGGTATCATGACCTAGAAGTACAGCTGACATGATTTCTAACTTCTATACTTTGAGATATATTTTGTGATCCTGCATGTGCTCTATCTTAAAGAATGTCTCATATGCACTGGAATAGTATGTGTACTCGACTTTTGGAGAATGAAAGGCAATTTATGCAGTGTTTAAGTTTCCTATTTCTACTGTGTTGCTGTTAATATTTTCCTTCATGTCTAAAAGAATCTCTCTTGTACAATTTATTTGACCCAAATAGTATTTCTAAATTCAGATTTATGTTTGGGATCAATATTATTTTTCATTTGCTTGAGAACTTTTAACATTTCCTGTCAACTTTCTAGAGAAATTTTTTTTTTTGAAATGAATTCTCTGCTTTTATTTGACTAAAGGAATCCCTTTTAAATTCAGTTCCTCTTAAAAGATAATTTCACTTGAAAAAGAACTCTAGATTGGAATATTTTTAACCCTCTTATTTTTAAGAGATTTTAAGTCTCTTCTTCAGTTGATGGATTCGGATCATAATATAAATTTACCTTAAGTAATTATGTATCCCCTCCACCTTAAAACTAAGGTAAATTTTTTTTTAATTCATGATTTAACATTTGTTTTTAGCTTTCTGCAGCTTAAATGTGAGATTTATTTGCTAATTTTGTTATCATAGTTTGATAGTTCTTTGCAATTTCTGGCTGCATGCTTTGTTGTCTTTCATTTATGTTGGGAATATTTGATCATTGTTGCTTTAAATATTCTTCAGCTCCTTATTCCTTATGCTTTCATCTTCTGGTATTCTGATGATATTGTCACATAATGTTTGAATGGCCTCTTCCTTTTATTATTAGTTTTTATTTTCATTATTTCTTATTTTCATTTCAGTGTATGAGATTTCTATGAACTGACCTTCAAGTTTATTGATTCCCTCTTCAACACTTTAATGAAAAAGTAGTACATCCTATGTGATCCTATGAAAATTCTTAATAATATTCATACAGTGCAGTTAATTCCTGTACTCCTTTCAATTTCTCTAACTCCCTTTCCTCTGATAACTACCAATCCTTTTACTTTTTGGTATATATTCCGCACGGCAGAGCCTGGCAAGCTACCTATAGCATATTCGATATGCCAAAAACAGTAACAAGTCTCACAATGGAGATGTTACTGGTGCCTGCTTGAGCAAATCGATGAGCAACAGGATTGCAGTGACAGTGATCTTTTTGGTAGTTTAAAAATTTTGCTTATCAGTGGAATCATTTAAACTTTTCTCCACTTGGCATATTCACTAAAATAAATCCCTTTAAGATACAACCATGTTATCACAAATAAAAAAGTTTAATTTTCTTTGTGACTGAGTAGTTTGTTCAATTTGGTTAATACAGAGACATATCTGTCTTTATTCATTCATCTATCAATGGTTAATTTTGTTGCTTCTCTTCTTTGACTACTATAAATAATTCTGTGAGGAACATAGAGACGATTATATCTTTTTGATTAGTGCTTTTATATCTCTGGATAGCTAACAAAGAAGTAGATTAGTGGCTATATGTAACTGTACTGTTAGGTTTTTGTTGCTGTTTGTTATTGTAGTTTTGGAGTAACCTCTATACTATTTTAATACTATTTGCTACACTTTGCATTCCACATAATAATTTATGAGGTTTCTCTTTTCTTCACATAATTCAATACATATCATATTTTGTCTTTCAGTAATTTTAATAGGTGTAAGATGATATAATTTTAATAGACAATATATTACTGTAGTTTTGATTTGCATTTCCCTAATAATTAGTGATGCTGAATATGGTTTATACTATTTTTATATTAAAATATATCTGTAAAATTTATTGTGATATCATTTTTCTGATTCTTGGTACTTGTAATTCATTTTTGTTTCCTTAATTATAAAGATGTCTATGTTTTATTAACAATATTTTATTTATTGTATTTCTTTTTTATTGATTTCAACTTCTATTTTACTTTTTTCCTGTTTACTTTCTTTTTTTTTTTTCACTAGTTTCTGGTGTTTACTACTTAATCTCAGCCACTAGGGCAAACTTTCCAAAAAGGTAAACACCAATCAACTTTTAATGCCATTTATTTATTTATTTATTTATTTATTTAATTCTTTTATTAATTCACCATGTGGAAATTTACAAAGCGTTCAGGTTAAAGTCTCAGTTATACAATGCTCAAACATCCATCCCTTCACCAGTGCACATATTCCACCACCAAGAATCACAATATACCTCCCCGCTTCCCCCCACCTTCCCAGCCCCCCACCCCGCATGTGTAACTGATAAATTTCACTTTACTTTCACTTTACTTTGATTACATTCAATATTTAAACAAAAAAGATTCACTATTATTGATTTTCATATAAAATATTACTTTAAGAAAAAATAAATTGGTCTTTTGGACATCCTCTTACCTTCAGTTTTTTCATATTGATTCTATCTCAAGAAACATATTCTGATGACTATCTTTATATTCTTCTGAATTATTTTTAAGCATTAATAATGCAGCTTACTAAGAATTTCTTAAAACAAGGCAATCTTATCATTCAAGAAATTTTGTTTTGCCTGATGAAACTTAATTCATAAAAAATTGAAAATGTCTACAATTATTATATTTACTTCATAATAAAACTTTTATATGAATCTAAGGTAGGCCTATTATTATTTTTCACTATCTGTCTAGAGACCCTATCTTTAATCTGATATTCATGAATCTTTTCTTCTCATCAATGCTAATAAAACCACCACAAACCAGGTGTGCCTGAATAAAAATACAGAAAATATGTGAATAAATATTACTTATAAAAGTATAAAGGCAGATTGAATTTTCAAAGAGCAATGCATTAAAATTTAGTGACAGAAAATCATACTTTTGATTTAATTTATAGGAACCAGAGATTGTTAGAAGAAAATCCTTTTTAAGAGAAGAAGAAAAATATCTCAAAAAGTTTCACTATGTTATTATCTTTCTTTTCTAGTTGTTTTTATTCATCTTGCTATCCCTAACTTTCTATGAATTTTTAAAACTAATAACACTATAATGTTTGAACTTATAGTACAATTATTTAGTATTTTTTATATTCTAATAAAAAAATAAAGGAATGGAATAAGTTACTTTAACTTTCTCCCAGTAATCGTACAGATCACAGAGACGCCTTTGCAATAAAATTTTATCCTGACTCCCATAAGAATTCAAGTAACTGGGGGATATTCAGGTATTTGAAGCTTTTAAAAGTTATATAAGTGTTATATAACTTATATAAGGACTAAGGAAATAAGGATAATAGAGCAAATATTTTCTGATAAGATTATGACCACTATTAAATGTTTTAATTTGTACACAGTTGTATAGACAGATATTTATTTAAGTAACTAATTCTAGATAGGCTTACTAAATGTATGAAATTTCTAGTAATTTTATTTCTCTCCTTGGTTTGTGAATACATAGATATAATTTCATGAAAATTTTATAGCGTATATGGGATATTTAACCATAGCATTCTTGTAGTCATTCTCTCAATGTGTTGGAATTGTTAACAGTTTACATTATTTCTGTACAGAATAACATAAATTGTCAGAATTGAAATGTAAGGAGGGTATTTAATGATGTCTTCTTTCTTTGCATAGAAAGCTCGTTTTGTGGGACCAGAGAGGGAGGGCTCAGCAGACTGCACACACTTTGCTTTTGGAAGTCCTTGGTTTTATCCCTGATGTTTCTTCAAAGGGCTGGAGTGATAGCACAGTGGGTAGGGCATTTGCCTTGCATGCGGCCGACCCAGGTTCAATTCCTTCATCCCTCTCAGAGACCCCAGCAAGGTATTGAGAGTATCTCGCCTGCATGGCAGAGCCTGGCAAGCTACCCGTGGCATATTCAATATGCCAAAAACAGCAACAACAAGTCTCACAATGGAGATGTTATTGGTGTCCGCTTGAGGAAATTGATGAGCAATAGGATGACAGTGAGCAACGGGATGACAGTGATACAGTGACAGTGATCTCCTATAATGCCACCAGCAGGTCAACCTGTACCTGTGGGGCGAGTGCATCATCACCCTTATGGTACTTTCAGACTTCCAGATACCCCCAAATTGTTGCTGAGCCTTTAGCCAGACCCCAACAACTTGAGGCCACGTTTACCAAGAACTTAAATAACCAAAAGTTAAGTATGAAACCACTTCCGGCTCAGCTATATAAGCTCACCTCTCGGAGAGTCTGGCAAGCTATCGAAGATATCCCACCCGTACGGCAGAGCCTGGCAAGCTACCCATGATGTATTTGATATGCCAAAAACAGTAACAAAAAAGTGTTCGTCATATTCCTGGAACTAATAGATTACATTGGGCTACACTAGCATGCAACAGGGATGAATGGAGACATTACTGGCACCCACTCAGCAATTGATGAGCAATGGGATGACAGTGATACAGTGATCTCCTATAATACATACTATGGTCACTAAATATTGTAATTTTAACAGGTGTGAGGTGTCAGCAAAATTTTCACCTCTACATTTTGAATATACCTACGTGGTACCTGCAGAATTACTACAAAACACCATTGCCCTTATCTAAGTTATGGTCATCTATAGATCATGCAATATTTCTAGTTGGTGTCTTTATTCCATACGAGACCCAAGTAGATTATATGCACACAACAAGAAATGTGTTCTTTAAAAAGTGAGTCAAGTTACGGGACTCTTCTTTCTTCTCACAGCTATTTTTCAACTGATGCAGTATAAAGATGACAATAAAAATGCATAGAATGGCTTGCATTCTATGCCACATAGCAGACATTTTATCACCTCAGGTCATGTGCTTCTTCATTTACTATATTCCATCTACATAAGCTTCCTTGTTACTTAAAATTATATGCATAGTCTTGCTAACGACATTTTTTTACTGAGTTATTTTTTTCCTTCTCTTTGAAGTGATCTAGTTCAGAGGATCCCATACTAGGGATATTCTGCAAGGTATGGTGTCAGAGACTTCCTTGAATTCCATCATCTATCCACCCTTCCCAGAATCTTCTTCCCATGATTTCTCTGTAATATTTTCCACTACCTGATTAATTCATTTTTTTGCTTTCATTTGTCTCTTCAAATGATTTGTCTTATTCTCTTTGGCTTTCCTGTATCTTGAAGCATAGGTATATGAAATAACTCAGCAATTACCTGTTGCTAAAATTGGATCATCGGTAACAAAATTGTATGTTTTGGTTGTAATACGTCTGAAGATATTTATAAAGATAACTTATGCCACCTTTCCTCAAAGAATCATCACTAGGAAATAAAACTTTGAGGGTTATATTTTTAGCTGAAATGTAACTATCTGTATTATTTGATGTGTTTGTGTATGTGTGAACAATGAAGGACAGTGAAATTTAAAGCCAGGATACAGTTTCTTTGTCATTATGACTCAGTGTTTATGGTAACACTGAGCATCTTCATATTTCCAAATTCTAGAGGGTTCTTAAATCATAGTTCTAGGGATTGAACCCAGAGTCTCACACAGCAAGATAATACACTCAACTCAGTTACTTTTCCAGCACACACCCTTGAATGTTGAATGCTGCAGTAGAATTATAGTTTAGTTGCCTGAGAGGGGAGGATGCAAGACTGAAGGATGTTTAAATGAGCTTTGACAAAAGGTGCATTGATCTTCTTGGGCTGCCATAAAGAAAGACAAACTAGTTGGCTGAAACAACAGATATTTATTGTCCAACAGTTATGGAGGTTCGAAGTCCAGGATCAAGGTACTGACAGGTTTGTTACTGCCTCTGGTAATGTGGGTGTCCTTGAGTTGTAGGTGACAGCTGACTGTTTTCTCCCTCTGTCCAAACATGGCTTTTTTCTCTGTTGTTCTGCAGAATGAGAAAACTATATGCCTCTCCTCTCTCTCTCTCTCTCTCTCATCTCTGATAATTTATTTTGATAATCTATCTGAAATTAATTTATTCTGATAATTTATTCTGATAATTTATTCTGATAATTTATCAGAAGGCTTCACTCATATAACCTCATTTTATTTTTATAGCACTTATTTCCAATTAAAGTCACTGTGGATTAGGCTTTAATAAAAAGAATTGGAGTAAGGGGGACAGTGTTCATATTTGACAAAAGAATTTTGCACAAGACAATGGGGAGCAGTCCAAGAAAGCAGGGCAACAGCTGGGGACAGGGAAATGGCCTGGGTGAGGGATGGCTGCAGCAGATGGATCTCTTGGTGCTGGGAGCCTTAGGAGAAACTTGGTAAATCTCCTACCACCTGTGCTTGTTTCCCCAGACATTTCAGACATCTAAGCAGCTGCTGTTTGTCATCCCTCCCTCCTCGGCTGGCAAATCTTGACAACAAGCACAGGCTGTTTACCCTGACAGTGCTCTTTAGGGACACTCTTAACTTGCAAAGCTTCTCAAGGTGTAGTTCCCAAAGGCTACCCACATTGGAAATGCCTAGGGAGAAGGATAAAAACGAGCATCCTGGAGATCTCACTCAGAGGGACCAAATCAGGATTTCTAGGGCTGGGCTCTACATTTAGCATTCAGAACAATTGCCTCCGGTGTTATTTATGCACAGAAAAACTGGAGTCACTGAAGAGTTTTAGACAAATTACTGTTTTGCTGGATTGCAAAAATTTGCTGGATTACACTAGTTTTAACTGTAGCTGACCCTTTCATTCTTCCTCCTTTTGTTCCTTCATTTCTTCCCCTTACCTGAAGCCTTACATTCAGAGTTTAAAATAATGTGTGTATTTACTGTCACTGTCACTGTCATCCCCTTGTTCATCAATTTGCTTGAGCAGGCACCAGTAACGTCTTCATTCGTCCCAGCCCTGAGATTTTAGGAGCCTCTCCTACTTGTCTTTCCCAATGATTGCAGGTTTTTTCAGAGTCAGGGGGATGAGACCTGTTATTATTACTGTATTTGGCATATTGAATATGCCACGGGGAGCTTGCCAGACTCTGCCATGTTCAATATACTCAAGACTATTAAATAAAGAGATTGGAGGCTAGAGCAATAGTACAGCGGGTTGGGCATTTGCCTTGCATGCAGCCAACCTGGGTTTAATTCCCAGCATTCCATATGGTCCCCTGAACACCACCAGGGGTAATTCTTGAGTGCAGAACCAGGAGTAACCCCTGTGCATTGCCAGGTGTGACTCAAAAAAAATATATATATATATATATATATATATTGTTCTCCGAATGGAATATGATAATAAACCCCTCTGAGGGCTAGGGAGATTTCTCAGAGTATTTACTAGTATAATAATTTAATATTCTGATTTTTAACATAAACATCGCATAGAGTCTAGTCAGCACGCACTCGGAGCATAAAGAAGTGAATACACTATTACACCATGGAGTGATGCTGAAAAATTGACAACAGGGAAGGAAAAATACACTTTAGGCCAAGATTTTTAAGGCTCAGTAGAAAGCTCAGGGGCTGAAGCACCTGTTTTGCGTGTAGGAGGACCAGGTTTGATTCCAAGCACTACAGCGTCCACTGAGCACCCCACGAATAAACCTAAGCTAGGAGTGACCCAAAGTGTTTTTTAAGAAGAGAGGAGACTTATGGATCATAAGATATCTCAAGAGAAAGAAGCAGGTGATTAAGTGTTGGGTAAGATTTCTAGTCAGAAGGTGTTTATCTTGCCAGTTTGTAAAAAATAGTCAGTTCTCCTTATTGGAATGAGGTTAAAAAAATACTTGGAATGGCAAGATAGAACAGGTACATTTGATGAAGCTCCATTTGTCTGCTTTCTGTTTTTCAGTGCTTGTTTGTGGTTAGAAGTTCTTAGGCAGGAGGGATTGACACTCAGAAGAGGAAGAGGCTCCTTTTGGCAGGTGTCCAGGCCTTCAGACTGTTGACAAGAACTCCTCAGACTGAACGTGGTAGGACCAGTTGCTAAGAAGGAACATTTTTTTTTTCACCAAGTAAAACTGGTAGTACCAAGTCTCACACATAATGTAACATTCTCCAGCCAGGAAGAAAAATTGGGTTTGGAAAAGCATTCTAATAAGTTCAGAGTGAGTCTTGTGATAGCTCAAATTCTGAGGCATCATAATGTGTGATTCTAAAACACATCAGCTGTTTGACAGGCCCTTCATATTTTTGAGTTATTGCATAAAGACATCTTTGATGTATGGATTTTATTCAACCCCTTAAACATAATTTGGAAAATGAGATGAGGCAGGCACCAGAGGCAATATTTCCGGCTCTCCCTTTCTCCTTTTTTTTTTCCACCCAGAAAGAAATACAATTTAAAGTGATTTGGTTATCTAAGGGAGCTTCTCTGTGCCCCTGTCACCTCATTTCATGACCTCAATCCCACTTAATAAGTGCAGCCCAGGCTGCCTGTCAGCTGGATGCTGTCATTTTATAGTTTATCCTGGGAGATTCATTATAGAGAACCAAGGGTAGTGAATAACTGGTTAAGAATAAACGCCAGGCAAACCATAATTACACAGCTGGGGCCAGGAGAGAATTATGTATAGAGGCACACTGCCACACCTTTCTCAGGCTTCCTGAGTCATTGAGGATCAGATGGGTTCTCTGACTTGAGGTGACCTTCAATTGCTTTGTTTCTCCGTACTAATTTCTCTCTAACACAGTGGGTCCTATACATTCAATTTGAGTAATCTTTGTAAAATTGTTCTGATTAATGAAACCTTCTTGCTTAGAAATTGAATTCCTAACATCTCTGACTCACTGAAAACTGGATCTTAAAAATGTGGCTCACAGACCATAGGTCATAAGAATATTTGTTAGCAATGCATATTCCTGGGCCTCATTTTAATTATACTCAATCAGAAGCTCAGGAGATGGATTATAGTCATTTGTCTTAACAGGTTTTCAGAGGGTTGTAAGATGCTAACTTTTAGAAGCGCTGCTCTACAACTTTATGTTCTCAAGGTACAAATTTGAATATTTACTGTCCTCCAAAAAACATCCATGTTTTGTTAACTTCTTGCCTAATTAGACCATTTCCTTTGACTGTAATACAAGTTTTCTTCAGATCTTGAAAATACTCTGATGTTCAAATTAAATACTGTATTTGTTTCCTCTGGTTTTCTAAGCTCTTCTCTCTTGCTATTTATGTCTCTAGATAAGTGCTTATCTCTGAACAAACATTTTTCTCTGATAAATGTTGATAAAGGGTGATGAATCTCTATTGTTTATTATTTGGCTAACTCTAACCATTAAATTATTTTACTTTATATATAGTTTCACTAAATTTATCTAATATTTTTGCTTTTGGGACACACACCCATTTTATAAATTAAATTTATAAACTTATCTAAATTAATATTTAGATAAATATAACATTTATTTAATATTTTTGCTTTTGGTGCTCAGGGCTTATGCCTGGCTGTGCATGCAGGAATCACTCCTAGTGGATTTGGGAGACCAAATGTGGTGCCAGTGATCAAACCCTGGTTAGCTGTGTGCAAGGCAAATGCCTTACCAGGTGCACTATCTCTCCATACTCAAAAAGTTATATTATTTTAAATAATAAAACATCATAAAATACATAAGTATGAAAGACATGAACTGTTTCTTTTGTGATATGTTGAATGTCATTTACTTCTACAATAAAAAAGAAATTAGCCTTGAGCTCTTCCCTGTATTCGTTTTCACATAATTTAGTATAATAAGTTTCCCTAGAGCAGAATGGGCAGATTGGAAATATTCAGGAGCCATTGCTCAACTTTATTTTTGTATGAGACACATAATGGTAGGTAATGAATCATCACGAATTTTAGGAAAATGTCCAGTCATGTGCACAAGGCATGGTGGCCTGTGAATGGAACATTGTGGTGGTTCTTTTTATATGTTAAAATGAAGGAAGTTTTTGGATATGATTTACCGTATCCAAATGGTAAATTTTGAATAATTACCCTCCAATAATGGATAATGGGATTCAGGCAGAGAGGCTTAACCAATTAGTAGAAAGTCTAAATAGAGCTAAAAGAGTGACCTTGAATAAATGGCAATTCTTCATCAAAATTCCTTCACACTGAAACTGTGGCATTTGCTGACCCAGGTCTTTATAAAGTTGGACTTCAGATGATAAACTTATTCACTCTCACAGTTACTGATGAATACAAATATTTCCCTAAACTAACTATCTATCTATCTATCTATCTATCTATCTATCTATCTATCTATCTATCTATCTATCTGTTTATCTATCTATCTATCATCTATCTATCTATCTGTTTATCTATCTATCTATCTATCATCTATCTATCTATCTATCTATCTATCTATCTATCTATCTATCTATCTATCTGAATAGTCATCTTGAATATAACAGGAAGAACAAGATGAAGGACAACCATGAGAGCAAGCCAGGTTTTGAAAAGGATTCAGCACAATCAACCATATCCACACAGTGACCAAGCTCATTGAGGTTTCTCGAGAGTTCAAGATGCCGCTCTGTCTCACGTTAATCAATTTAAAGGCCTTTGATTGTTGAGACTGAAGTGGTCATCGAAGCCCTAGACAAACAGGGTGTTCAAACTCAGTACATCAGGGTCCTCCGTGAGCTGTACTAGGGATTCACCACCAGGATCTCACCATTCAACAAGGAAGTGATCATCAACGTAAAGAGAGGGATTCGACAATGTCATATCATTTCACCAAAACTCTTCAGTGCCACCCTGGAGAATGTCATGTGGTGACTGGTATGGGAAGGAATGAAAATGAAGATAGATGATTGGCAACTACACCACCTTCGCTTTGCTGATGACATCGTTCTAATAACACCAAACATTAGCTAAGCGGCAAGAATGCTTGCCGATTTCAAATGTGAGTGTGGAAAGGTCTGACTGCAGCTGAATCTCATGAAGACAATGTTCATGAGAAACAGACTAGTTCCTGACATTCGATTTGCTCTCAATGGAATGAACATCTCTGAATGCAGCAGTTATGTGTACCTGGGTCGAGAACTCAACATGACAAACGACTTGGTGCCAGAACTGTGCAGGAGGAAGAGAGCGGCATGAAATGCCTTCAAGAGCATTGAAGAAGTTGTTAAGAGGACGAAGAACCTCCGGTTCTGGGCATATCTTTTTGACTCCGCTGTTCTCCCTGCACTAACATATGCCTCAGAAACCTGGGCCCTATGAGAACAGGACAAGAATGCTATTCGGGTCTCTCAAAGAAGAATTGAAAGAGCTATGCTTGGAGTTTCACATTTCACTCAAGTCAGAGAGGGAATCCGGAGTTCCAACCTCCGTCAATGGTCAAGAATCAAGGATGCTGTCTTGTTTGCCAAGGTGTCAAAATTCAGATGGGCCAGACACATAATGCAATTTAGAGATGACCCTGGACTAGAGTTTTTACCAACTGGATTCCATGGGACGTCAAAAGACCGTGTGGCCGACCACCTATGAGATGGTCAGACTTCTTTGTCAAAACTCTGAACAAACGGTTTCAGGCTCTTCGTGTTTCTGGAGCAAGCAGATACCACTGGGCAGCACTAGCATGTGACAGAGACGAATAGAGACCTTACTGGTGCCCGATCGAGCAAATTGAAGATCAACGGGATGACAAGTGATTACAAATGATAGATACAAGTATCTATCTATCTATCTATCTATCTATCTATCTATCTACCTATCTATCTATCATCTATCTATCTATCTATCTATCTATCTATCTATCTATCTATCTATCTATCTATCTACCTATCTATAATCTACCTATAATAACCTAACAGTTTCAGTTTCCTGTTGGTTCTGTTTCTCTGGAGAATCCTAATAGAAATATCCAAGGAAAATTGGTAGCTGAACTGGCAGAAAGCTTTGAAGAAAGGGGCTAATATTGATTCAAGTCTAAGATTCTATAGGGAGACTTATGAGACACATTATAGGTATCCCAGAAACAAAAGGCTTTTAGAAATCCATGCAGTTAATTGACACCAGAGTAGTTTTTAATCAGGTAGGAATCCTTCCAATCCTCTTTCAAGAGAAAAGAAATTGGAAAATAATGTATTGTATTAGAGATTTGTCAGGGGAATAATTTGGATCAGGAAACACATGGTAGATTGAGGCTTGAATCTCAGAGAAAAAGATAGTGAGTGAAAGTTTTTTGAGCAGTGTAATTCTGAGTATGTTACATACATTATAATAAATATTAAACAATAATCTTAATAGTGACATTTCAAGCATGGACACAGAAGAATAAGAGAATTGAATTGATGCATGCCTATCTAGTAAATGATAATTTAGCAGAGATGGCTCTAAGATTCTTATATAGGGAAGATAATAATTAGTTGATAATTTCCAGTTTTTTTTACTGAAAATTTCTTTGAAATTTCTAACATCTCCCACAGTCTCCTTTTTGAGTGTAATTACCTAGAAAAAGTGAATTTTTATTTGTTCAATGTATTTACTGAACTAAACACATGCTAACTTTTAAAGGAGGGAAGCAGTCTATTTAAAAGGAGGCAGGGTATTCAAATGGTGGATATGCTGTTGGAACATACATGCATAAAACTTTATGATTAGCAGTACTATAAATCACAGTGCTTCAAATAAATTTTTAAAATATATTTTAAATGAAAAAATCAACCTCTTTGTGAGTTTCAAATATACTAATAATCATTGTTATATGTATGAAACTCAATTATAAAAATTCATGTTGAATTTAGTTTATAATGATATCGATGTCTTGTGCACTTAAAAATCTTCGCTAGTGTTTCAGATCAGTTCACTAATCTGTAACAAAAAGTCATTTCCACCTAGAAAGTGCTTATTTCTTTGAAATTGCTTCAACTAAAAACCTATGAACCTACTTGTTGTACCGGCTGCCACTTTGCCTCTGTTTTAGCTATTTTTCTTACCTTTCTCTTTAAATAGAGAGTCTTATTACCATCCATTCCCTTTTCATCATAGAAATGAGGAGAATGGGTTCAGACTGAAAGATAAAAGACTCATAAAGCATTAGAAAAATGTATTCCTGAGTTACTCTGCTTCAACATTATCATTCGACGAGGCTGGATGAGACCTATGAATGGGGAAGCAGAGCTTGAGAATCATTAATATGAGCATTGTCCCACTTCCTAATATACTAATAAAACACAAGAGACAGAACATGTAAGGTTTTGGTATAAACATGGGCTAGAGAGAGAAAATGATTACAGTGGAAAAGTAGTAAATTTCAGCTTTTAAATTTACTGTTTCTTCCCTTCTTCTTAAAGATTTAACCTTCACATTTTCTTTCTTATTTTAGTGTCTACAAGAAATTATAGCTGTTTGGAAAGCCTATGTCAGCAGACATAGAATATGCTATCACTGTGATTATTCAATTTGGTGCCAGTATATATGTAACCAAAGTTGATAAAGCAGAGTTTTGAATTACTATGAGAATTCCCAATCTTCTATAAAATGACATTTCATATATTTAATCTTTAATCTTGATTTTTACCCCCAAGGACTTGTATAACACTATTACACAATCCTAATATTCTTAGGCACCAATGAGGTAAACATTTCAGAATTGTACAGTAGACAGAAAAGAGGAGGAAAATTTCTAAAATCTCTGCTCCTTCTATGAGTGTGGTACATGGCCAAAGAGTATAAAACGCTTCCAAGGAAAACAATTAGCAGCAAAGTCAGAAAGCAGCAGAAAAAGAAAAACACAAATACAGAGACATAGATGATTAAAATAATTTGAATATAGTTTGTATGCCTACATATAAATGATTAATCTGATGAGTAGTCAGGGGCAAAATAATTAATTCACAGGTATTAGAGAGAAGATGGTGGTACCTATAGGAAAAGAGAAAAATGTTAATTAAATTTTTTAGTACTGTTTTAACAATCTGCCCCATCCTCACTGACTTTAGCAACAGATAATCTTTTATTTTCTTTCATAGATATTACCAATCCCAAACTAAGAATTCACTAGGACTAACTTTATCTAACCCTCCTTTTCTTGGCCTGTAGATCTTTGCCATTGCATTTTTCTTATTCTGTGCCTATGTGTCTCAATATTCCAATAATATTTAACTTGACCCACCCTAATGACCTCATTTCAATATAATTACCTCTTTAAAGACAGTTGCTATGTATGGTTACATTCTGAGGTTCTAGGATAAGGACTTCATCATGTGATTTTGGCAGAGGTGGGAGTGACATAATTAGCTTACTTTGTCTTACTCAAAAGTTGTTTCTTCAAATATTGTCAAAAAATATTCTACCTATGTGAAAATGCTTTGACCCTCTTGATAAATTCTGACACTTCTCTTTTGGAATATAAAAATACTTGTCATAATTAATCCTGCTCCAGCTTTCTCCCAAAGAAATTGTGGCATATTTGCAGTTTGGTTCTCACAGATAGATCCTAGGACATAGATAGCATACAGGAGTTAATTTACTGCTGCAGTCAAGTATTAGATACCTCAACAATGCTAGATTAATTTCTTGCCAACAAACTCACAAAGGTGCTATTGTGATGCCCTGTTTTACAGAGCACAATGAAAGTTCATGGTCGTGTCTAGTGTGCTATCCGCTGTTGGTGGAAGGAGTTTAAAAATAATGAGACTATATACCATCTAGTACTCTGCAAAGAAGGTTGGAGAATCATTGAGATATCTTAATATGCTAGTAATGTATTAAGTTTCTGACACACAAATGTTGTGTGTTATGTAATAGTTTTTGTTTAAAAAATACTTTAAAAAATCCATGTAATAGTTTTACAAATGTAACAGAGGTCTTATTACCACCACACAGATTAATGCACTTTAGGTTTAGCAACTTATTCAAGGTCAGTATTGCTGCTTTCAAAAGTTTTATTAAAGCATGATCACTTACAGTAAATATTACACATTCTAATCATACCGTTTAATACATTTTGACATGTGTATACATCTGTGAAGCAATGCAGTAAGGTGCTTAACATATCTACTACCTCCTAGAGGTCCTCATTTTTCTCTGTAATCCCACTGTCATTTACTCATTTGTAATTGTCAAACTCACTCACCCACAGACATTGGCAACCACTGATGTGTACTCAATCACTGGGCATTGGTATGGATTTCCTAGACTATTTTTGTTAAGAAATCATGCAGCATATACTATTTTTTCTAAGTTCCTTGGCTCCTTTAGCCCTACATAACTACTTTGGAATTAATACATACTGTATCATATACCATATACCAGGAGTACATTATTTTTCATTGCTATGTATCATTCAATCGTGGCCATATTGATCCATTAACCTGTTGATAGTCATTGATGTGATTTCCAGCTTGAGATTGTTCAATAAAGCCATGAATAATGATACATATGAATTTTTCAATAACAGTCTTTATATTGGCATGGTTTCATTTCTCTCAGGAAAATGGAAATGAAATGGTAGGATCATATGGTATATGGGTCTTATTATTAAATGGATCTGACAACTTATGCTTTTAACTAGGATATTTAAACCATTTATACTTAATGTAAGTATTGTCATGGTGAGGTTTAAGTTTAAGTTGTTAATGGTTTCATATAATCTCATTTGAATTTTATTCTTTCTGGTATTTATCTTCATTTGAATGAACTGGGCACTTTTTAAAGATAAATTGCATCTCTTTTATCTTATCATCTGCAGGGATTTAATAATAAGATTTATTTTATTTGTTTCCCATCTGTCTTCTGTTGAACTGAACTTAAGTGTTATAAAAAACTTGTTTTTTTGATAAACATTGTATAATTTTAATGGATGTTTAAAGAAGAGTAAGTTTAGTCCTCATTATTCTGTCTTGGTTGGAAACTTTCATCTGTCATGAAGAATTTAACTGATTGCAACTATAAACCAACATTCTCACCTCCACTACATTATACTACTATTGCCAATAGCCACCCAGAGCAATGGACCCTAGATTTCCACTGCAAAGTTTCTCAGGTTACATTTTTGCGATTTTATTTCCTCCAAATTGACTGCTGAAATTTATCACTGTACTCCAAATAAATACATATGTCAGCACAGAGTATTATATTCCCCACCTTTACTACTTAAGATCACCTCTCATTAGTATAATGCTAAGTGAAATGAGTCAGAAAGAGAGGGACAGACATAGAATGACTGCACTCATTTGTGGAATATAAAATAACATAATATGAGACTGACACACAAGGACAGTAGAGACATGGGCCAGAAATATTGCTCCACAGTTGGAATCCTGCCTCATGAGCTGGGGAAGAAGGCAGCTGGGATAGAAAACGGATCACTAAGTCAATGAGGGTTGGAGGGTTTGTTTGGGATGGGAGGTGTGTGCTGAAAGTAGATAAAGGACCAAACGTGATAGCCTCTCAGTTTCTGTATTGCAAACTATAATGCTCAAAAGTAGAGAGAGAGTATGGGGGAAATTGTCTGCCATAGAGGCAGGGGGATGGCTGGGATGCGGGGGATACTGAGGACATTGGTGTTGGAAAATGTACACTGGTAGAGGGATGGGTGTTAAATCATTGACTGAAACTCAAACATGAAAGCTTTGAAACTGTATCTCATGGTTATTCAATAATTTTTTTTAAAAAAAGATCACCTCTCATTAAATATTGAGTGAAATTAAGAAATAAGTGATAAGTGTTAGTTAAAAATTTATTTCTTTTTGTGACTCATTTAAAGATCCAACTAATATGGACAAATGGTAGAAAGTAAAATAAACTATTTTGGAGGCAGTGGTTTTCAAGTGTTGCTCAGAAGTTCCAGGTGCCCCCTCAGTGGTTGTGACTTCCAACTAACAGTTTGAGTGCTGAAGTGTGATTAGGCATTGTGCTCTGGGCTACCCCTCCGATGTGGGAACCTCCAGAACTGTGACCATTGATGCTCACTTGCAGTTCATGAGGTGTCAGTAGTTAAACCTGAGTTGATATATGTGAGGCATGGTACATGTAACCACCTAATAATTTTTTTATAAACTAGATAACTATAAAAATAAGAAAAATTAAATTTCTAAATAATAAAACTACATGTGAAATTGATTTAAAAAACATTTTACCAAATACTAAAAATGTCTATGAAAAACAGGAATTCATGGTACAAACATTAATATTTGTTAAATTCAAGCAACATTTTAACCTGATAGACTCAAGATATTATTTTTAGGGTGTAATTGCCATTGTTCACTCACTGAAGCCTGAACCAGCTCTTCTTCTAGAAAAAACACACACAGTAAAAATTCTTTTGTTAATTTCACATATTTTTCTAAGTGCATTAAAAATGGGTAAGTTCATTTCCATAGAAACCCCAACAACAGGTACATCTGAGCACAGTTTACCATCTGTAGTCACACATGGGTTTTATATTTTACAGATCTGGAAAGCATTTAAATATAGAATTACCTCTCTAAGGACATCATTCTTATTTAAGGCAATGAGGAAGCTACAGATAATCTGAAAATTAGAGCAAGTACTGATTTTTGACAGAAGTTGCTAACGACTTAGTTTGAAAAAGATTTGTCTCTCCCTCCATTAGAGTAATTGATGCATTTAATTTTAGAAAAATAAAGAATAAGAGTACAGAAAATATCAAAATATTAATTGAACACTCAGTTTTTAACATATGTAAAAATCTACATAACCAGAATACATTAAATTATGAAAATGATCTGCAATTAGATATATAAACACTCAATTCAAATCTCTATGGATCACTTAATAGATTATAATCTTAGGTAATCACTAAGCATCTTTTAAGAGCATAAATTTAATGAACAGTTATTACAGACTTTGAAAACTCTAAGTTATAACAAATTAAAGTATAAAATATTACATACAAAGTCATCCCTTTTTCTCTTCAATTATGAAAATGCTATGGAAAAGTCCGAATTAGTAGTATTCGGAGATTCCTTTTATGTGTTTCAACTACTTTTCCACTCTTTAGTCTTGATTTAGTGTATATATATATATGTGTGTGTATATGCACACTTGCACATATGTGTGAACACTTTTTTATATGTAAATCAAGTGTTGATAGATTTCCATGGACTTTAAGGTATTTCAGAAAGTATATTTTCATTATGATCTGCTTTATTTATGCCTTTGGATATTTTCTAACACTTCTATTCATATTGTTCTTACTAATTTTTTGTAATGCCTGATGCTCCCACTTACATGCTCTTTGATGCAGATTTTTCTATTCTTCAAAGATGATTGAAATTCCAATTATTTAGTGAAGAGGGTTTTTGCATTTCAGATCGAAAATAAGTTTTCCTGTCTTGGAATTCCTTACAGGCTTGACTTCTGTGTAATTTACTTTTGCACATAGTATTTATTTCATGACTGAAATAAGTTTGATTGTTACAACAATTGGGAGAAGTATATCAAGTGCTGAGTAGTACCACTTGGAAGCAACACACACTTTTAGTTGAGTAAAAGTTTCGACCTCTAATATTGGATAAAAGTCATTAACTTTTTAAGCCTAGTATGCAAAGAGAATCATTAGCTGTCCTCTGCTCCACAATCCTCTCTTAATTCTACCTGTGATTTTATTCCTGTCCTTTTATTGCTGAATAAATGTCTCCCCATTTTTTTCCTCCTCATTTCCACTTTCTCAGCTCTCACACATTTCCAAGACACAAATCCAAACAACCCTTTGACACTTTGACATCTTGGCATGTTAGTTAGTCTAGCAGACCCTTTTTAGCTATAATATTATTTATCATTTTATTTTTTAAAATATATGAGTACTGCTATTTATTTAGCCACTGATTAAGCTGATTGAAGTGAGCATGAACTCCACATTACTTTTTATTTTTTGATGTTTTAAATTTAATATTTGTGAGATAGACCATTACAAAGCTGTTCACAATGGGTTTCAGTCACACAATGATCCAGCACACATTTCTCCACCAGTGTACATTTCCCACCACCAATGTCCCTTGTTTCCCTCACCATCCCCAATACCTCACCCCTACTCCCAACCTCCTTCTATGGGAGGCACTTTCCTTCTTGCTCTCTCTCTCTCTCTCTCTCTCTCTCCTTTCCCTTTTGTGCATTACAGCTGAAGTTTCCAGAAGTACAGGGAGGTGTGGCGGGGGTAGCCCATCTTGACCCTGAGAAAGCCTGGAGATTTCAGTTGCAAAACGCGCGTACCAGAAATTTCAGCAGATTATATCTCGGTGAGATCCATCCTGAGATACTGGAGTCAGGTGGGGGGGCATGGTGGTGATTTTGGATTGTGGAAGGAAGGGCTGCAGAAGGTTCTGCTTGGGCAGACACCAAGCTACCCTATCCCCTCTGATTTACCCCTATCTATTCAGTCATGTATGGGTCAGAGATTAACTGTGATTTTTGATTCTCCTTAGAGATTTATTTATTGGTCTCTATGATAAAACCAATGAACGAGCTTGTATAACTGAGCTGAAGGTAGTTTGTGGGTGTGGCTCCAACATATCTAACTTTTGGCCATTTAATATCATGGTAAACTTGGCATCAACTTGTTGAGGTCCGACCAAAGGCACAGTGGTAATTTTGGGGTATCAGGAAGCCTAAAGGCACCATCATGCTGCTTATGCACTTGCCCCACAGGTACAGGTTGACTTATTGGTGGCACCATACCCCCCATATTTATCATTTTATAATATTCAATGGATTACTGTGCTCTTCCTGAAATGTTATCTGACTTCTGTGACAATAATTTATCCTCTGTTTCCTTACACCTCACTAGTTTTTTCTTATCTATTTCTTCTTCCAACTCATTGTCTCATACTTGAAACGTTAAAGATTCTCAATACTATGTTAAATGTTCTGATATCTTTTCATCTAACACTGTTTAAAGACGATTTAATCAATTTTCTTTTATTGCTTTACTCTCATTTATCCTTTAATAATTTCCAAGTTTATTTCCTTAGGATATAATATTTTTTAGAGTTCACTATCCACACTGCAAATAGCTCATGAGACATTTGTACTTAAATTTCTCATAGGCAGCTCATCTTAGCAAATTTAACAGCAAATTTCTGGGCCCAAGTTCTCTGTTTTTAGTATTTCCTTTCTCTGAAAATTATTAATGACCTATTTACTGAAGTCCACTGAGAGGGAAAAATTGCGAACATATCGATGTTCTAATTAATCATAAATAGCCAATGATAATTGTTGATTATTTTAAGTTATTCTACTTAATTTTAATGCTATATTTACCTTTTGGTCACAGAATATTGCTCAAATTATGAAGTCTTCTCACCAACATCCCAAATCTAACTTTGGTCAAGTAAAATTTATTCACTATACTGATGACCATGGAAACTTTCAAAAATGCAAACTGTCTTATGCCCATGTTCCTTAGTTACATAAAATTCAATTCGTGGATCATTTTTCACCCTGGAGGTTAACCCACATCACAACTTGAGATATGTGCTGTCAGCATTTTTCCCTCTGGAGAAGCCCATGTTCTATTTTGAATGCATCCCTCTATTTCTTTCTCTCTCTCCTCTCTGTCTCTGTATTTATCTCTCTCCCCTCACATTTCTCTAAGCAAATTTCTTTAACTAAACCTACTTTACTAAAAGTTCTTCTGTGACCTTATAGATGTTCTTAGATTTGTGCCACAGTCTTAATACTGTTTATAAGACTTGACATGGGAGTGGGGTGGGGAAGAACAAACAAATAAATGAAGACAACTTTGCATGACTCAGTCTTTCCTTTTTCTTCTTTTCCTCTTAGCTAATGTGATTTTCATTTTAAAATCACATTATTTGAAATCATAAACTTTTTTCTTAACAATATAAATATTTTTTTTCAAAATTCTGGAGACTGAATGTCAAAGATGGAGGTACTAGCAAAGTTAAATTCAACAAAGGTCTCTTCTTATCCTTTTTTCCTTTTATTTTTATTATCAGTATATTTTTGGCTGGAGCGATAGCACAGCGGTAGGGCATTCGCCTTTCACGCAGCCAACCCTTGTTCTATTCCTCCGCCCCTCTCAGAGAACCCGGCAAGCTACCAAGAGTATTGTACCTGTACAGCAGAGCCCGGCAAGCTACCCGTGGCATATTCAATATGCCAAAAACGGTAATAATAAGTCTCACAATGAGAGACGTTACTGGTGCCCGCTCGAACAAATCGATGAGCAACCAGATGACAGTGATCATTATATTTTAATAATTTAATCACCATGAAATACACAGTTTTAATCATACAATGTTCCAAAACCCATCCCTCTACCAGTGTACATTTCCCAACATCAATGTCTCCAGTTTTCCTCCCTCCCCCGCCCCACCACCAAGCCTGTCTCTATGACAGACAAGTTTTTCTCTCTCTCTCTGTCTCTCTCTCTATTTCTCTCTCTCTCTCTCTCCTTTCAGGCATTATGGTTTGCAATACAGATACTGAGAGGTAGCATATTTATTCCTTTACCTACTTCCAGCATGCAGATGTTATCCAGAGTGGTCATTTCCAATTATTTTGTCACAATGTTTCCTTCTCTATCCCAAATGCCTTCTCACCCAGCACATGAGGCAGCTTCCAGTTGTGGAATAATCCTCTTTGCCTGTGTTTCTACTGTTCTTCGGCATTAGTTTCATAATATATATACACACATATATCTGTATATATGTGTGTGTGTATATATATATATATATATATACACACATCTCACAAACAAACGCAATCATTCTATGTCTGTTCTCTTCCTGGCTCATTTGAATTCAGCATGATACTCTCCATGTTCACCCATTTATAAGTGAATTTCATGACTTCATTTTTTTCTAACAGCTATGTACTATTCGATTGTGTAGATGTACCATAGTTTCCTTAACCAGTCATCTGTTCTTGGGCAATTGGGTTGTTTCCAGATTCTGTCTAGTATGAATAGTGTTGCAATGAACATAGAAGTGCAGATGGCATTTCTGTACTGGTTTTTCAATCTCTGCTAAATAGATTCTTTTAACATACCATGAAGGAATAAGTTGTAGCTCAGTGTTAGAGTTCGTGCTTTACTTGCAAGGCCTTGTGTTCAATCATTGGCACTGAAGCATTTATATATATGTGTGTATATACATATATATACACATACATATATGTGTGTATATAAAACATATACATGTATATACACACATATATGTATGTATATATGTAGATATATGTATGTATATATGTAGATATGCATATACATATATGTGTGTATAAAATACATGTATATATACACATATGTATGTATATATGTATTTATATGTATATACATATATACGTATATAAAATATACATATATACATATATATATATACAGGCACATCATAAGCACAAAGCCAAGAATAAGTCCTGAATACAAGGCTCGGTGAACATATGTGGTGCTGGCATCAAACCCAGGTTGGCCATCTACAGGGCAAACATCTTAACCATATAGTGATATTTTTAACAGAAATTCTTATTTCTCTATATTAGTCTCCTTTTTTATTTTAAGTAAGGAAAAAATATGCAAAAGTGTTACAAGTTCTTAAGCCATAAATTCACTGTCTAAATTTCAATGATGGCAATGATAAATATGTGATATGCATATGTGTTTTTCTGTAGGAGGCTTTCTAAGCCAGAACTGTATCTAGCAATGTTTGAATGAGTATTTGGCTCTGGAGATTGAATTGGGTTCAGTCACATGGAAATCATGCATCTTAATCCCTGTACTATCTCTATGGTCCAATATTTATACTGTTTAAAAATTATTTAAAACTCTGGGTACTATCTATCTATCTGCAAAAATATTTAAGACCTTTGGAAAACAGATACAAAAATAAACAATTTTAAATATGTATTTTTCTCATGACAAAAGACCATGATACATTTCTTTGGTTGGGTTTTAAATGCATTTAATATATATTTAGACATACATGTTTCTATAATTTTGCCAAGAAGGCTTTGGATAACTCCAAAAGTAAAATAAACTTCCAGAAAATTACTCATTTCCTTTTTTTTATTTGTGGAAGTGAGGGATAGTTTTAGATTACACCTGGCTAAGCTCAGGGCTTATATCTGACCCTCATTCTCAGGCATCACTCTTGGCAGTACTAAGGGTACGTTCAGTAATACTAGAGATTGAAGCAGGATCAGCTGCGTGCAAGGCAAATACCTTTTTTCCTGCACTATCTCTACCACCCAGATCCTTATTTCTTCTTTTTTTTTCTTTTTGGGTCACACCCAATGATACACAAGGGTTACTCCTAGCTCATGCACTTACTCCTGGTGGTGCTCCGGGGACCATATGGGATACTGGGAATAGAACCCGGGTTGGCCATGTGCAAGGCAAATGCCCTACCCACTGTGCTATGGCTCCGGCCCCATGATCCTTACTTCTTATGACAAGTTAGAGGCAAGATGGCTGTGAAGCACAATAATGATAAACACCACAACAAAGAACTTATTTTATGAAAGTTACCATTCTGTTACAATTAAACCTCTTTATAAATCTATTGTTCACACCTATTTTTTAAATCATCAAGAAAGTTTTCCTTAGAAGAAAGTGTGAATATTGCTGTATCTCACCATGGAGCCATTAAGCTCTTGTGTAAGAGATTACCAATATATTTTTACAGGTTAAACTTTGTTTGCCAATATTTTCTTAAGATTGCTTGTCTTCTAGTTTACATCCCATCCAATGTGGTGTGCTACTTCTGGTATATCAG
The DNA here is from genome assembly GCF_027595985.1 of Sorex araneus. Classification (NCBI taxonomy): domain Eukaryota; kingdom Metazoa; phylum Chordata; class Mammalia; order Eulipotyphla; family Soricidae; genus Sorex; species Sorex araneus. Next base: position 154,516,993 of record NC_073303.1, on the reverse strand, counting down.
TTGTGTAGAATTTGAAATGTCCAGCAGTCTTGCTCTAGGAATTCTGAAAGTTTGAATGTGGTATTACAGCTGGAGTTAAATTTTAGCTGGATGGTGACTTTGGGGTCTGGAAATATTTCTGCAACTTGTTGACTTCCTTTGACAGTTATTTATGAGTCTCTGGGTCATGGCCAGTTAATGAGCATATTTGGCACCAGAGGCAGTTCATGGGCGTGATCTCTTTTGGTTTTTGAGCCACACCCAGTGATGCTCAAAATTTGCTCCTGGCTATTCACTCAAGAATCACTCTTGGCAGTGCTCAGAAGACCATGCGGAATGACAGAGATTGAGCCTGGTTCAACATTATGCATGACAAGTGCCCTATCTATTCCAGGTCTCTTATCTCTTATTCTAAATTAAAGACTTAATGCTGTATTTTAATTGTACATGGGAGGATATTGCAGCCCTGAGATCTGGGACTTCTCCCGGGGCCCAAAGGAAGGTCCTTATGGGCCCAGTCAGGGGCTGTCTGCTAGGCCAGGAGCTCCTTTGATTAAGTACCCCTGAGCTTCAAGGCTGCCCACAGCAACTACAGGCCCCAAAGTGGTTCTGCCATGGGAACAGCCTCAGGAATTCAGCATGAACAAACTTTTAGTCTTGGTCTGCTAAAAAAATTATCATGCATGTGTGTGTATCTGTGTGTGTGTGTGTGTGTGTGTGTGTGTGTATGTGTGTTTCAATTTTGGGGTCACAACAGGCAAGAGACCCTGTTGCAGTCTGTCTTTTCATTGGCAGCCACTAGGAGGAATCCTAGAGTGTAGCTGGATTTTGTGTATGAATATATATTTCTCTGACTATATTTGATTGTTTTTGTTTTTTGTGGGGTTGGCACACCTGTAGTTCCCCAGAGGTTACTCTAGGCTCTACCCAGAGGAATTGTTTCCATCAGTGATCATGGCTGCCAGATCTTGGGGCTGCAATATCCTCCCATGTACACTGAGCCCATCACTCCTGTCTCGACAGACAGCTAGAATCCCAGCCTGCTATGCATCCCCAGGAGAGGATGGAGCATCTGGCAGTGTCTCCCCCAAGTGGGGCTACAACCTGATGTGGGAAGGTTCCTGCCATCAGCACATTTCCAGGTCCAAGGCAGGGACTTCCCAGGTCAGGGCTGGAGGTTTATTCTCTCTCTGCTCACAGCTCCTCCAGGTCTTTGTTTGGAGTCTAATGCTGATCATTGGGATGAACAGGTGAGATAAGATGAAGTTGAGGCATGGTTCTGGAGGTTGTTTGCATGGAATCTTTGTGAATTTTGTTCTTTGCATGAAACTATAAAGATTTCCACTGCATATGCCATCTGTTCAGTCCCTCACTCTGTATTTATCCTGGACCCCGGATGTCCTGGTCACCTGATCAAAGGCAAGAAACAGAAAAAAAAAAATTACATTCCTTACTAGAAAATTAGCCTAGTTCTCCCTCTTGGAGAACCTGGCAAGCTACCGAGAGTTTCCTGCCCTCACGGGAGAGCCTGGCAAGCCCCTGTGGCATATTTATATGCCAAATACAGTAACAATGATGGGTCTCATTCCCCTGACCCTGCTGACCCTGAAGAGCCTTTAATGCGGCACCGTTGGGACGGACGAGTAAAGAGAGGCTGCTAAAATCTCAGGGCTAGGACAAATGGAGACGTTACTAGGCCCGCTCAAGAAAATCGTTGATCAATGGGATGACAGTGATACAGTGATATTTTAATTGTAACTATGCCAAAATCTTTAGAGGCCTGTTGCCAAGAAAGGATAGATTATACATTTTTTTCTTCCACATTGAGTTGATGTTGTATATTCTTGGTTACTAAATAACTAATATAGCTTTGGGACTTTGAAATGGTAAATATTCATGGCACATAAAGCATCATGATAAATAGACATATGATCTTAATAACATAATGAATGCTTGGTTGTGTAGGTAAGCCGGCCCTATAAGGACATGTAAGATATAGCTGCTTGTAATTGTGTATGACTGTATGTTTTGCTTCTTGTTTTTTTTCAATCCTGTTACATGTATGTTAACTTCTAAAAAAATAATAAATGTATTTTAAAAACCTGAAAAAATAAATATTGCTGATAATGTAATTTCTAAACATTAGATATTGGACTACCATGTAATTATATAGGATAACATGAAGATTAATTACCTTTAAAATTTTAGAATCATTGAGGTTAATAATATTTTATTAGGATGATATTTTAAATGATGTTTTATAAATAAGACATAGTTATAGATATTACTAATATATAAAGAAAGCAATATATTTAAGATATCACAGCCTTATTAGTTTTTAAATAATAATTTTCAAATCTACTAAGTATGGAAAATATTTTCAAGTGTAACTTAAGGGTTAAAAATACTGAATTTCAGTTCTCTTTTAAAATAATAAATACATTTTCTACAATTTAGTGCCAATAGAAACTGGCTAGAATCTTTATAAGATTTTTTCGTACTGAAGACTGTGATGTTTTTTCAACCAAAGGTAGAATGAAGTTTCTAAGACCTTTTTGTTTTTAATAGCAATGTAGCTGTTATTTTATTTGAAAAATTCCTTTCTTTTTAATTATAGTTTAGATAACATATTTCCAATTGTTGAGTGTTAAGATTCAAAGTTCACTATTACCAAAGTGCCTAAGAGCCTCAACCCCTGGCTTTATCTTACTTCTAGTCTACCTGAAGTCTACTTTCTCCCCATACTGCATAGTACGGGGAGAAAGTATTTTGTATTCCAAAGTCAAGTGTTTGTCATTATTTGACACTGTCTACCCACTTGTTTGATCTCTTTACATATATCAGTAATATAATTCAATGTTTGTTTTCCCTCTAATTTACTTCCCTTAACTTGATCTCCTCCAGTTCCATACAAGTTGCAGTGAAGTGTAATTTTTCATGTTTCTCCAATTGTTACATGGTATTCCACTGCAGTACAGACTGCAACTTCCTTATTCATTCACCTGTTTTTGCACTTTTGGCTTGTTTCCATATATTGGTATCATACTAAAAAAAGCACTAAACATAATTATGCATATATATTTTGAATATATAATGTTTTTATGATTGGGGAATAACTAAGATAACAAAATGGCACTATATCAAATTAAAATGAATCTCAAGGCAATATAAATTCAGGATAAATTTATAAAAAAAACCAAAAAAATCTCTTGTAGAATGGGAGAAAATATTTGTATACTCATGCATCAATTGAAAAGCTAATATCCAGATATAAAGTACTCAAAAGCTCAACAACAGTACAAAAAACAATAAACCCATCAAAAAAAGAGAATAGATTTGAACAGGCAGTTCCTTGGAGAGGAAATAGGAATGGGAAAAGGCACATGCTAATATATCCATCTTCCTCATTTTCAGGGAAATGTAAATAAAAATGACAATGAAACTAACTATCTTACATCAGTGTGAATGGTGTATATAAAGAGACTGGATACAACCAATGTTGGCAGGGGTGTGGTAAAAAAGAAAACCCCTCCCCTTTTATTCCCTGGTAGGACTGTTGCCTGACTCAGCCTTAATGGAAAGCAACATCACGATGTCCAAAAAAAGAAAGAAAGAAAGAAAGAAAGAAAGAAAGAAAGAAAGAAAGAAAGAAAGAAAGAAAGAAAGAAAGAAAGAAAGAAAGAAAGAAAGAAAGAAAGAAAGAAAGAAAGAAAGAAAGAAAGAAAGAACCCCACAAATCTAAAAGAGCTTCCACAGGACCCAGTGGTTCCATTCCTGGAATCTCTACCTCCAAGGTTAAGAGATTTTTTTTCTTGTTTCATACCTTATACAAAGGCCCAAATTTAGTGTTTGTCTCAGACAGTCTACATTGTTATATTGTATGTTGTATTTTCAGTCCACGTATAATCAGAATAAATCTTGAATGAGTTCAATTGACCTGAGTTAGTGTGAAATATATTGGTTCAATTAAATAGATTTTTGGAGACATTTGTTTGCTAGGGGAGCTTATATGCCATAGTTATTTTATGGAAGCAAAGCATTTTAATGTAGAACCTACCTCACTATAGGTCTCAGGTGGCCCTTAAGTTAAGCCTTAGGATGTGAGAAATGTAAATGGATTGGTTAGATGAGTAAAACACGTTTCATTTTTCTCTGATTGGATGTTCATTACTTGCTTCTTTAATTTATTTCCCTTTTCTCAAAGTAGATCCAAGGGTAAAGTACCTTCTGGAAATTCCCCTGCAGTAAAGCAATTAAGATCAATATACCGACTTTATCAGAAGAGTAAGAGATTACTGTGTACAATAGCTTTTGGATATCTTTTGGATTGAGAAGATATATACTGTCTAATCTTTTCCTGGTACCACTTTTAAAAGAACTTAAAGTACTTAAGAATGTTGACTTTCAAAGATTTAGCAGGAAGCCTAATCTTCAAGCCTATATTCTTCCTTGAGCATATACCTTGCTTCTTTGTCTCTATGTTTTTGCTTGCCTATTTCCACTGTGGAGAAGCCTATGTTCTCTCTTGAACACATTTTTCCTCTTCTCTCTCTTTTCATATATTTTCCCCCCGACCCCCTCTCATATCATTTTTTAGCAGATATGTTTAAGGAAGAAAGGAAGGAAGAAAGAAAGAAAGAAAGAAAGAAAGAAAGAAAGAAAGAAAGAAAGAAAGAAAGAAAGAAAGAAAGAAAGAAAGAAAGAAAGAAAGAAAGAAAGAAAGAAAGAAAGAAAGAAAGAAAGAAAGAGAAAGGTAAAGAAAGAAAGAGAAAGAAAGAAAGTTAAATAAAGAAAAAGAAAGAGAAAGAAAAAGAATGAAAGAAAGAAAGAAAGAAAGAAAGAAAGAAAGAAAGAAAGAAAGAAAGAAAGAAAGGAAGGAAGGAAGGAAGGAAGGAAGGAAGGAAGGAAGGAAGGAAGGAAGGAAGGAAGGAAGGAAGGAAGGAAGGAAGGAAGGAAGGGAGAAGGAATGAAAGGAAGAGAGAAATAGAGGAGAGAAAGAAAGAAAGGGAAAGAAGGAAAGAGGGAAAGAGATGAAGAAAGAAAGAAGGAATGAAGGAAAGAGAGAAAGGGAGAAAAAGAAAGGAAGAAAGAAAGAGAGTGCGAGAGATAAAGAGAGAAAGAAAAAGAAGGGAGGGAGGGAGGGAAAGAGGGAAGGAAGGGAGGGAAAGAAGGAAGGAAGGAAGGAAGGGAAGGAAGGAAGGAAGGAAGGAAGGAAGGAAGGAAGGAAGGAAGGAAGGAAGGAAGGAAGGAAGGAAGGAAGGAAGGAAGGAAGGAAGGAAGGAAGGAAGATTAAACATGAAGATACTCCTATGTTCAAGTAGTGGAATCTTACCAAGGAGATAGCAAATATACCACTTCAGAATGTGGAATGATGACATTAGACTAATATGTTGAGCAGGTTCTATACTAAATGTGAATGTATAAATAGTACTAGGATTGAGTAGATGTTGAGTATCCCAGAGGGATTGAAGTAAAGGCTTCTGTATGAGTAGCAGCTTATAGTAAAGCTGAAAGACAAGTATTGAAAGTTGGGCATTTAGACCTATGGTGTAAATGTTTGGGTTCTTTTTTTAAGGAGGGAGATGATGCTGAATAAGGGAATAATATGATCAAAACAATCAAGTGCTCTACAGCTGTTGGCCATCTTCAAGTTCAAAAGCAAATTTTATCCTGCTGTGAAGTTAGATGCTTTTAATTTAAGCAGCTCTGGAAACCTCATGAAAGCTCATGATGAAGCTGATCATTTCAAATTGATTTTAAAATTCAAAAGTACCACCTTGGAATTAATAGAACTCCTTAAGTTTTCATCTCTAGTAAAATTTTAGCAGCCTCAACTTGCTGAAATAAATGTACAGTTGAGGCGAAAATGAATGACAGTATGTGAGTTCACACTTTACCCAGAAAAAAAGGTTGGAAAGTGAGAACCAGAGATGAAGGTTAAGGGATGTGATCACTGTCGACTTATTCTTAACAAGATAGGGGAGATAAAACCACAGTACATAATGACGTAAAAGGATATTAGATAGAAGTCAGTGCCATTATTTTTTCCAGAAAAGAGAAAAGGAATAGATTATAATGGTTGTGTGATTCAGCAGGTATCTTTAGGTCAAACAAAGAGAAAAATTTTACCTAAAGGATATTAAATTCTGATCCATTGGTGGATTTAGGAGCCATTGTTATATTACATTTTTTAGATAGAAGCTCAGTACTCACTCTTGAAGATTCAGCAATAGTGCACTACATGCTGAACTGAATCTGGGTATCTTTGGGAACAGACAAACAGTTCTTCAACAATGTTTTATTGTCACTGAAAAGAAGGCACACGCTAGAAAAAAAATTCTAGTGAATGTTCTCACGATATAATTTAGATGATTCTGGGTCTAATTACAAGATTCAGAAGCAGCAACTGTGACACTGTGGTGCTTCAGGCAGCAAACTAAGAAAAAAAGCACGAATGCTACTGAAAACATTAAAAATAAAGTGAATAGAGATCCTACAATTTCAATCTGTTCATATGATGCTACAAATTCTTTCACTAATGTGGGCTGCGCATTATAATACATAACAGCAATAAAAGTAGAATACCTTTATTCTCTATGACTGCTTAATTTTGGACTTTGATTTTTAATGGACTATTGGAAAATGTTTGTCTCATCTCCTATGGGGATCTTTCTTTTTTCTAGAGTTGCTTTAGTTTTTCAAATATTCCATAATTCTCTATGGTTCTTTTTTTTTCTTCATGATGATGTTTATTAGTAAATATAAAAACATAAAATTAGGCACAATCTGATTGTGATAAAATCTTTAGACAAAAAGTAACGAAGCCAAATGATGGAGTACTATGTAGCTCTTAAGCAGTCTGTTTTAAGAGGATACAAAAATGTCTTGCAGAAATATATAGTGTTAAGAGAAAAATCAGATTGAGCAAATTTTTCAGAATACAGTGCAAAGTAGTTTAAAAGGTATGTGTGGATGTATAGAAAAAATGGACTAGAAGAAATTATACCAAACTAATAATAGTCATTACTTAAAAGTTTTGGGATTATTGGCAATTCATTTTTTTTTCTCATTGAAGCAATGCTGTGATTTGCAGATTTCATAATGTAACTACACATTATTTTAGTAAGTTAAAATTATATAATATTTTAAAATACACAAAAAGGAAAAAAAATCACTCAAATCTATTAATGATTAATAAAGATTTATTTGGTTGTTCTATCTGGAGCTAGTGCTGAGGACAGAACTGGCCTATTTACTACAGTGGCTTAGTAATAAGAATTTTCTAATTTGGGAAGCAACATTGAGTCCTGTCACCAAATTGCTCATTTCCTAGGTTCTCTAACTCTTCCATATTGTATACCTTAAGTACATTATTAGGTTGTCATAATTTTTTAAGTTGCCAAACTATGATTTTCCTTTGTAATACAGTTTTTTTAAATTTATTTATTATTTTTTAATTTTTTATTTTAATTTATTTATTTTTAATTAGTGAATCACCATGCGGGTACAGTTACAGATGTATACAGTTTTGTGCTTATGCTTCCTTCATACAAAGTTCGGGAACCCATCCCTTCACCAGTGCCCATTCTCCACCATCAGTAAACCCAGCATCCCTCCCACCCTCCCCAATCCCATCTCCCCCCACCCCACCTTGCCACTGTGGCAGGGCATTCCCTTCTATTCTCTATCTCTAATTAGCTGTTGTGTTTTGCAATAAAGGTGTTGAGTGGCCACTGTGCTCAGTCTCTAACCCTCATTCAGCCCGCAATTCCCTTCCCCCCATGGCCTTCGACTGCATTAAAGTTGGTGATCCCTTCTCTGAGTTGCCCTTTCCCCAGAATGTGAGGCCAGCCTCCAAGCCATGGAGTCAACCTCCTGGTACTTATTTCTACAATTCTTGGGTGTTAGTCTCCCACTCTGTTATTCTATATACTATAGATGTGTGCAATCTTTCTATGTCTGTCTCTCTCTTTCTGACTCATTTCACTCAGCATGAAACTTTTCATGCCGGTCCACTTAAATACAAAATTCACGACCTCCTTTTTTCTAACAGCTGCATAGTATTCCATTGTATAGATGTACCAAAGTTTCCTCAACCAGTCATCCGTTCTAGGGCATTCGGGTTTTTTCCAGATTCTGGCTATTGTAAACAGTGCTGCGATGAACATACATGTGCAGATGTTGTTTCGATTGTACTTTTTTGCCTCTCTGGGATATATTCCCAGCAGTGGTATTGCTGGGTCAAATGGGAATTCAATATCTAATTTTTTGAGAGTCGTCCAAATTGTTTTCCAGAAGGGCTGAACCAGTCGGCATTCCCACCAGCAGTGAAGAAGGGTCCCTTTCTCCCCACATCCTCTCCAACAGCGGTTGCTTTTGTTCTTTTGGATGTGTGCTAGTCTCTGTGGTGTGAGGTGGTATCTCATGTTTGTTTTGATCTGCATCTCTCTGATGATTAGTGATGTAGAGCACTTTTTCATGTGCCTTTTGGCCATTCATGTTTCTTCCTTGGTAAAGTTTCTGTTCATTTCTTCGCCCCATTTTTTGATGGGGTTGGATGTTTTCTTCTTGTAGAGTTCAACCAGTGCTTTATATACCATTGATATCAACCCCTTATCTGATGGGTATTGTGTAAATATCCTTTCCCATTCTGTGGATAGTCTTTGTATTCTGGTCACTGTATCTTTTGCGGTGCAGAAGCTTTTTAGTTTGATGTAGTCCCATTTGTTGATCTCTGTTTTTACTAGATTGCTTAGTTCCGTGTCATCTTTGAAGATACCTTTATCTTCAATATCGTGGAGGGTTTTGCCGACCTTGTCTTCAATGTACCTTATGGTTTGTGGTCTAATGTTGAGGTCTTTAATCCATTTTGATCTGACTTTTGTGCATGGTGTCAGGTCAAGGTCTAAGCCCATTTTTTTGCATGTGGTTGTCCAGTTGTGCCAGCACCATTTGTTAAAGAGACTTTCCTTGCTCCACTTCACATCTCTTGCTCCCTTATCGAAGATTAGATGATCATACATTTGGGGTTGTGTGTAGGGATATTCCACCCTGTTCCATTGGTCTATGGCTCTGCCTTTGTTTCAGTACCATGCTGTTTTAATTGTTACTGCTTTGTAGTAAAGTTTGAGGTTGGGGAATCTCTATGGTTCTTGATCGTTGTTTATATCAAGTGTTATTTAGTGCCTGTTGTTTTGGTCGGTCTGTGCTGCTGTTTCTGTCTCCCTACTTTTTGCAGGTAAGACAGTTTGGGTGACACCCTTCCAGCAGAGAGAATAAATGCATCCAGTCTAAGTAAATTCCCTAAGATAGGACAATTACGTTATGATGATAAACTCCAAGAAAGTTAAGGAGCCAAAACATAGATAAAGGGAGAAGTGAAGAGAACAGAATGAATGATAGATTTTCTGCTGAGCTGTTTGCTTACCTACTTGCTAATTCTGCCTGTTAGTCACATTACTAGGACCCTGAATTTCAGAGACTCACAGTTAAAGACAATTCTTTTTTTAGGTATGATAGTGAAATTAAGCTCCTACATATACCTGGCTTTTAAAGAGACACACATTTTCTATTTAACCCTTTTTCTCTTTGGTAGTTTCACATACCTTTTGAAAAAATGATCTAGATATGATCATCACATACCTTTTTCTGAGTCAACATAATAGAGTTTTAACTGAATGGCTGAAAGAGGAAGAGAAATGTATATTAGCAAAAATGTCTATATTAAGAAAGAAAGAAAAAGACAAAACACATCTTGAAATATGGCTAGTCCCCATTTATCATTCAGAATTGCCAGTTATGTTCCAAGCACAGGGAAAAGGGCATTTACCATGTGAGGTATTATCATAATTTAGGTTTCTCATAGTTATGTGGGTAAATATCAAAATTGGATTCTATACTGAGTATGGGCTGGAGCAATAGCACAGTGGCAGGGCATTTTCCTGGGATGCAGCTGATTGGGGTTTGATTCCTCTGCCCCTCTCAGAGCGCCTGGCAAGCTACCGAGAGTATCTTGCCCACACGGCAGAGCCTGGCAAGCTACCAGTGGCAATTCGATATGCCAAAAACAGTAACAACAAGCTTCACAATGGAGACATTACTGGTGCCTGCTTGAGCAAATCGATGAGTAATGGGATGACAATGACAATTGACTGAGTATACTTTTTTTAGTATCACTTGAGTCTTGAACATTAGAATGAAATCATTCAAACTCCTCAGTCTTCATTTTCATTAAATCATGAATTCCAAACATGTTTAAATTTAAAAGGTCACTTGATTAACTGCTTTTATGCTATCTAGATGTCAATATTACCCATAAGTGATCATTCACAATCACAATCACAATCACAATATCCCGTTAATCACTAATTTCTTGGGTAAGCTCAGTAACATATCATTTCGTCCTTTCCCTGAGATATTATAAGTCTATCTCAACTTGGCCCTCCTAACCATGTTGCACTGGGGGCTTTTCAGGGTCAGGGGAATGAGATCCAGCTTGTTACTGGATTTTGCATATGAATACACCATGGGAAGCTTGCAAGGCTGTCCATGTGGGCAGGAAACTCTCAGAAGATTGCCAGTTTCTCCCAGAGGGAGAAGTAGGCTAAAGGTATTGGTTCTGGGAGCTTGCTTTTAAGTCTCTGGATGTTGGCCATTGATGGGATTACACACACCTGGGTTCCTCTGCCGGTACCTTCATGCATGAGGCCTGTCCGAACGTGTAGAGAGGAGCCTCCAGCAGGGCTGTAGCTAGGTTCCGGTGGTCTTCGGCCACCAGGAGCTCTGCTCGGGTGGGGAGGGAAGCTGGAGCCCATCCCCTTCCAGGGGCCCTGGGGAAGATAGCCAGGCATGCGGGCAAGAGACTCTACATGTTCAGACAGGTCTCATGCATGAAGTTACCGGCAGAGGAACCCAGGTGTGTGTAAATCCCATCTATGGCCAACATCCAGAGAGCGACTTAAAAGCAAGCTCTCAGAAGAGAGTAATGCAGAAAATCTCTTGCCCACATGACTGGCTGTCTTCCCCGGGGCCCCTTGGGGGGAATGGGCTCCAGCTTCCTCCCCACCCCAAGCAGAGCTCCTGGCGGCCGAAGACCACCAGAACCTAGCTACAGCCATGCTGGCGGCTCCTCTCTATATGTTCAGCAAATTATTATCTGATGAATTTTGTTTAGAAAAAGTCCATTACATTTTTTAAATAATTCTACCCCCTTCTAATTGCCTTTTTAATAAAGGCAATACACTCTTTACCAGTCTACTCTCTGGCACTTACTCTTCCCACCAGAGTCAAACAAGATGAGTCTAATTACTTCAAAACTATAGAAGTCAAAATTATGGAGTTATGTTTGATACTAACATGCATCTCAAGAATTGCATGCTTGACTAGATTGTTCCCAAACACAGAGATTTATGATGATGGGCTGCTTGGTAATCCCTTATAATCGATACTAAGAATTTGTATGTGGTTTGTTATTTTTTGCACACTATTACATCTGTATAAAGGGCATTATGATGGATGTTCTGAATTAAATATCATTAATATTCACATGCAATGGAGCAGTTTTACCTGTAGTCATATATTCGGTATCATACTTACTGTATTTTGCTTTTCAAAGCCAAGTGTATATATATATATATATATATATATATATATATATATATATCTTTTTGGGTCACACCCAGCGATGCTCAATGATGCACACTCCTGTGCTCTGCACTCAGGAATTACTTCTGGCGGTGCTGGGGGAATCATATGGGATGCCAGGATCGAACCCAGGTCAGCTGCGTGCAAGGCAAACACCTTACCGGCTGGCTGTACTATCGTTCTGCCCCCTATCTCTCTATATTTTGTATAGATTTTATTTCAGAGAGAGGACGTACTTTGTAATCAAATAAAGTATTATTACAGTCATGCTTAAGGCCACTCTCCACACATTTGGGCAAGCCTCATGCACGAAGGAACCGGTAGAGGAACCCAGGTGTGCAGGATCCAGGGCCGAGATCTCCAAGCCTGATTGGAATGGGACTGGGCCTCTTCCACCCAGATTTCCCATTTTTCAGTAGCTAGGCGGTAACACCCAGAAACTGCCCCCAGCACTGTGTAATCCCATCAATGGCCAACATTCAGAGACTGTAAAACCAAGCTCCTGGAAGACATCTGACAGCCTAGGTCTCCCTCTTGGAGAACCTGGCAAGCTACTGAGAATTTCCTGCCCACCCGGGGAGAGACTGGCAAACTCCCTGTAGCATATAAATATGCCAAATATAGTAACAATGATGGGTCGCATTCCCCTGACCCTGAAGAGTCTCTAATGCGTAACCATTGGGAAGGACAAGTAAAGAGAGACTGCTAAAATCTCAGGGCAAGAATGAATGGAGATGTTACTGGGCCTGCTTGAGCAAACCATTGATCAACAGAATGACAGTGATACAGTTATTACATATTTTTACACTGATTTCTGGAAATTCTAGCAGGAAACAACTGTCATTATCATTAACAAAACCTAGATGGTCACTGGGAAGTTTGTGAAATGTGTTAAGTTTGTATTTAGACTAGTCACATCATTTCAAACTTCCTTAGTATTTTTTCTTTAAAAAATCATCAGAAAGTGGATCCAGAGTGATCGTAGTATGAATAGATAATTTGTTCACATTTGTTCACATGGCTGACCTGGATTTGATCCTCAATATGCCATATGGTCCCCTGGGCATCTCCAGGAAATGTCCTTGAGAACAAAGCAAGAAGTGAGTCCTGAGTACTGGTCAGATGTAGCCCCCAAAATCATCAGAGTGATCAAATTATTTTGAGAATTATATGACTAATGAACTACTCAGCACCTTGGAAGTTGCATATTTAAGATTATCGATTATTTCAATATATATTGTATATATTATTCCCTTTCATCTGCAAAACACTGACATGTAGTAAACTTTAAACCGTTAAACTAGGACAGTGGTTCTGAGCATGAAGGAACTTTACCAGCCATATTGATATCCCTCAGGAATTGGATGGAAATGCAAACCTTTGATTCAGTTGGCTTATTTTGACATACAAATGCTTCTACTCATCATAGAGTACTCAAATCTGTTTGTCATCACTGTATCACTGTCATCCCGTTGTTCATCGATTTGCTCGAGCAGGCGCCAGTAAAGTCTTCATTTGTCCCTGTCACTTGCTAGTGTAGCCCAATGGCGTCTGCTTGCTCCAGGAACATGAAGAACACGTTGTTGTTACTGTTTTTGGCATATTAAATATGTCACGGGTAGCTTACTGGGCACTGCCATGCAGGAAAAATAATGAAACTAAAAATAAAGAGGTCACGTGGCCGCATCATAGGGGTGGAAATTTCTCGTTATCTATTCATATGTTAGAGGACATGTGTTATATTTGTTTCACAGCATTTTACTCACCACTTCTGTCTTCAGTTATTGTCACAGAGATAGACAAAATTTACTCCGCATGAGCTACATTTCATGATATTTTGGCTTCTTGGCCTAGGGGTGAACATTTATCTAGTCTCTGCTAGTTAGTCTACATATTTCCCTAAAACAGTGATTGGTGCATGGATGGGGAATAATGACAAACAAAAACCAATCATAAATCTGTTTATTAAGGGAATGGAGAGACAATGCACTGGATAAGGCACTTGCCTTGCACCCAGCAGACCCTAATTCAAACCCTGACACCACATATGGTCCCAAAAGCCCACCAGGAGCAACTCCTGAGTGCAGATCCATAAGCAATCTCTGAACATCACTGTGTGGGTCCTCCTCCTTCCAAAATTATTGAATGGTGCTCCTAAATATAAATGCTAAGATAATTTTTTTTCACATAGTCACAAAGGTCTTTGTATAAATAAGTTTATTTTTCAGTCATGTCTCTCATATACCTTATTAGCATCCATTATATTTGTGGATAAATAAGTTATGTAAAAGAGAATTAGTGTGGATGCAATGTCTTTCACGGGGAGCAATAAAGAAACTATGGTAGCGTAGTGGTGCACAGTGGATGTTATATAACAAATGGAAACAATGCATTGGATATGTAATAGTAAAAATTAAAACCTGAAACAGCCTAAAAGTCCAATATTCCATACTTGGATTAATATATGTACTTTGATATATATTAAGAAATTCAAAACTAAACATTCATATAATATTTTACATTTGGCAGGGTTTTTTTTTTTTTTCTTTTTGGGTCACACCTGGCGATGCACAGTGGTTACTCCTGGCTCTGCACTCAGGAATTACTCCTGGCGGTGCTCAGGGGACCATATGGGATGCTGGGAATTGAACCTGGGTCAGCCTGGGTCGGCCGCGTGCAAGGCATGCGCCCTACCCGCTGTGCTATTGCTCCAACCCCACATTTGGCAGTTTTATGAGGCAATGTATATTTTATATTGTGTGCATATATGAGATTCCTTAGTGCAGGATAACATAGCCTCAGGTAGTTTAGGTTTCTTGGGTAACTCCCATTATAGTGTTCCCATTCCTCTGCTTATTTGTACTTCTTAGTGTTCTATTGACTTGTAAATATTGTTTTTCTCTTCTCCTTGAGTCCTTTGCATAGCAATGTCCTTTTTGTATGGACACAGGAAGACTTAGCAAATGCCATGCTTTTGTAACCTGGGAGTCATTTGACTCTACATGATATTTTCCTCCTGGGCATCTGTTCTCTCGCAGCTGCCCTTACTTCCTAGCATCCCCAAAAGCAGGGTCCCGAGGAGGGATGAGATGGACCCAGGGCAAGTGGTGAGTTGTGTGCTACCTTGGCATCGAGATGGGCCTGGCCAAAGTGCCTAATGCTTAGCTATGAGTTAAGAGCTTGATCATGGACAAATGTTGTCATGATTTAAACATTGATAACTAGATTTGGACCCTGCTAGGGTTAGGAGTGATTAATCTGGCCTGAGTGCTGTAGTCTGAGTCTGTGAAAGATGTTGCCAGGAGAGTTGCCTTGCAAGCCTCAATGTATCTCTTGCTATGTCCATCCAAAAACAACTAGTATTAAGATGCTAATAAGTGTTTGGACTAAGGAAAGGAGAAAAACACTTTAAGAGTCAGGAAGGGAATGCCCCTAGGTTGTGTTCCCTTTGAACCTGACAGCCCTCAGGAAGGGTTTTCTTAGGTTGATTTTGCTACCTGGCAGTGTGTAACCTAGGGGCAAGGGCGAGAGAGGAAAAAGGGAGGAGAGAGATGAGAGAGGCCGCAGTAGATCCAGATAGAGGACAGAGCTGGGAGTGTGAGTGCGGGAGATGAGAAAGATGGAAGATTGAATAAACGGTAACTAATCAGCAACCAGCTTGGTCCTTGTTCTTCCTTTGCCTGTCCCGATCCAGCCCATACACAGTGGTTCCAGAGCACCGAACACAGGCGGTGAGACAGAGCCGCCCGGAGAGCCCGCGAGTGCACACACCTTAGAACTAAATAGGTTTTAGAGGATAAAAAGGATAAAAAGGAAAAAAATCTATAATGCTTAGTGTAAAAATACAATGCATGAAACACAGTTAAAAAATTATAACATTTTTTGAAAAAATTACAGTGAAGTAAGTAGGTATGCATGAAACAAATGTTGAAGGCACACAAGACCCTACCCTCTGTACTATTGTTCTGGGCCCTAGAGATTTAAATTTTAATAGGGAAATAAGAAAGATATTGGAACACAGTGAAAGAATAGTACTGTAGCACTGTCATCCAGCTGTTTATCAGTTTGCATGAGTGGGCACCAGTAACGTCTCCATTGTGAGACTTGTTGTTACTATTTTTGGCTTATCAAATATGCCATGGGTAGCTTGCCAGGTTCTGCAGTGCGGGCAGGATACTCTTGGTAGTTTGCCAGGGTCTCCATTTGACACCCACTCCCACACTTCGTGCTGAAGCTGCTTTTATTGATACCAAACCCGGGTCAAATGCCCTACCCACTGTGCTATCGTGCACGATAGCGAAAGAATATATATATATTATATTATTTATATATATTTAATGCAAGGTCCTTTAAAATATTTTTTAATTAAAGTTCAAGCAACGTGTCTATAATTGTGTTGATTTTATAGTATTTATGTACAAAGTTATTCATCCAACCACTGTCTGAATTGATAATCACTACAAAGCTTAATGTTGTTCTATTAACACTAAGAACATTAATGGAACTTGAAACACTAAATTTATTAAAATAGCTGAGAATATAAAACTGTTTTTTTCTTTCTTTTCTGTTATTTAGGTAGGTTATAAATCCAAGAGAGGCAAGGAAAGAGAAAAACTGGGCCTGATGACATCACTGCAAGTCCCTGCATGTAACCTTGACCAAAATCTGTTTAATGGCTAACATGTAAAGTTACTATTCCTCACATCCCAATTCCTAATTTTTCTTTTGTTTCTATCACTTAAAAGCATATGATTTTGTATTTTTTTTTTTACTTGTAATCAAGAAATTCTGATTGATAAGCATCTCTTTCTTTGCTGCCTATATACAATTTGGAATAAGAAAACAAAACAAAAAATACTTCGTTTCCTGCCTCCGGCCCACCACAAACACCTTGCATGTGACCAAACCATTTGACACCCACTCTCACACTTTGTGCTGAAACTGCTTTTATTGATACCAAAAATCCCCTAATTCACACATGCATTTGACACCTTGTTTCATAAATGTTCTCCTCCTATTATTTCACTGGTAACCCTGAAACTGCATCACAGTGTTCTACATTATAATGGTTTTAAAGCCACTCTGGCTGAAGATAAATATCAATGTAGTTCTGTGTCCCAGACTCTATGAATCTGAACAGAAGCAAGTGATAACATCCAATGACCTGTCATCAACAGCAGGTAGGGCTGGCAGGATATCAGTTAGAGGGTGCCATTTTTATGATTACTAGCATTTTGAATCTCCAGGTTGCTTTATTACCCCTATGTAATTTAAATTTTCATCTTCAATTGATCCTCCATGAAGTTAATGACTTTCACATCACAATAAAACGATGTGAAATCTGTAGGGCCAATTCCTCCCATAGTTCACACCTGAATTTTCTGCTAATGTAAAGATGAGATAAACACTAATTCCTATTCTCTGCTATAAAACTTCTCCAATACAGTTGCTTTTCTGTTAATATATTAACCAAGGGCCCAGTTTAAAAAGTCGTAATTACTAATTATTCTTTATTCTTAAATTTTTTTAACCTTCTGCATTCCTTCCATGTAAGTAAACATGTCAGTTACTAAATACTGCATTCTACTCCATTTCCTTTTTTTTTTTTTTTTCATGGGCCACACATGGCAGTGCTCTACATTGAATCTACTTAGATATGGTGCTAGAATCTACTGGGCACCATAAATCAGACTTAGGATGCTGGTTGGTTGTGAGGATGCACGTGCAAGGTATATGTTCTGTCGCTTTGAACCAGAGCCTTCTACTTTGTATGAGAATGTTTGATTGCGCATGCCTCACTGTTATTATCATATCACAATTTTGTCTGAAATCATTGTATTAGCAATGTCACAGTTTATTCCTGTCTCTGATCTTCTCACTTTATAATTTTGTCTCTGCATTGTTATTACACTGTTTGTTCACAAATTTTCAGTTGGATCTCATCACATTACTTATAGCCTCAAGTAATATTCAGTGGTTTCAAGCTACCTAAAAAGGTTTATTTATTCCCATATTGTATCTCATCATTTCCTGAAATAGACCAAATTCACCTTATACTATATATTGATGAGTTCTAAAATTTACTCATATTTGGTTTATAGTCAACTGGAGGTGATAATAAAATTCTAAGACTAATGTATTTTTAACAAAACAAAACAGATATACTTTTTGAAATTTTGTGGAATTCTAGAAGCTCAGCTTCAATGATCTATTTGTGGGTAGGTGCCACCATTTCTGAAATTAAAAACAATATATATAACAATATTTATATATATATATATGTATATAGCTTATATGTGGGAATAAAAAAAAGGGAAAAGCAATTACTAGTGAAGATTTTTGTCTATCGAACTGAGTTTATCTG
Source organism: Sorex araneus (assembly GCF_027595985.1). Classification (NCBI taxonomy): domain Eukaryota; kingdom Metazoa; phylum Chordata; class Mammalia; order Eulipotyphla; family Soricidae; genus Sorex; species Sorex araneus. The sequence goes on along the minus strand of NC_073303.1, from coordinate 154,499,007 downwards.
GGAGGGGTGGCTGGAAGGGACTTTTGGGGGCTCTGCTAGAGGGACACTGTGGTAATGAGCATGGTGTTGGAATTATGTACAAATGAAAAGTATAATTACTTTTAGGAGTTACCTTCAGCAGAACTTCAGGAAATTCAGCGAATATTTCAAAATCATCACCAACAAAGTCCATTTCTTGAGTTTTGGATTGTTCTGTTTCTCTTTTATAGGAAGCTTTATTGCATTTTTTTTTGTTTTTGCTTTTTGGGTCACACCTGACAATGCACATGGGTTACTCCTGGCTTTGCACTCAGGAATTACTCCTGGCCGTGCTCAGGGGACCATATGGGATGCTGGGAATCAAACCCAGGTTGGCTGCATGCAAGGCAAACACCCCACCAGCTGTGCTATCGCTCTAGCCCCCTGGAACCTTTATTACTCTTAAGGTAGAATTCAAGTTTGTTTTTCCTTTATGACTTTTCTGCATCTAGACACCAACATTGACTAATTCACTTGCATCCTTACAGCAGATTCTTGCTGCTTCCTTTAACACTTGCTTAAGATAGCCTTGTAAAATGTCTTTTCCCTTCACAAATACCTTCACTCCTAATCTATGTAAAACCTGTTTCAAGAAATGTTATGCTCAAAGAGCTGGAGCGATAGCACGGTGGGTAGAGCATTTGCCTTGCAGGTGGTTGACCTGGGTTTGATTTCCAGCATCCCATATGGTCCTCCGAGCACCACCAGGAGTAATTCCTTAGTGCAGAGCCAGGAATAACACCTGAGCATCACTGCGTGTGAAACAAAAGAAAAAAAAATTATGCTCAAGAAAATCTTACATCTCTGGGATCCAATTTTAAGAATGGTACTTTGTGCACAGCTATTCTATATATATATGTATATATATATATATATATATATATATATATATATATGCTTTTGGGTTACACCCGGCAATGCTCAGGGGTTACTCCTGGCTCTGCGCTCAGGAATTACTCCTGGTGGTGCTCAGGGGACCATATGGGATGCTGGGAATTGAACCTGAGTCGGCCATGTGCAAGGCAAACACCCTACCCACTGTGCTATCTATCACTCCAGCCCCTATTCAATAAATATTTAAATAAATGTACCATTTGTAAGTTTTTTTTAAAACTTCACTGAATCATGAATACTTTTGAAATATGAATAAAGTATAAACCTACCTTTTTTAAAAGAATTACAGGTGAATGCAAGCCCTACGCAAGCAGGATGAGAATGCTATTAGGGTATCCCAAAGAGGATCGAAAGAGCTATGCTGGGAATATCATGTCTCACTCAAGTGAGAAAAGGAATCTGGAGTTCTGACCTCCATAGATAGTCAAATATCAGGGATGCTGTCTCGTTTGCCAAGGCATCAAAAATCAGATGGGCTGGTCATGTAATGTGATTCAGAGACGACCGTTGGACTAGAGCTGTTACAGACTGGATTCCACGGGACGTTAGAAGACTTCGTGGCCGCCCTCCAACTAGATGGTCAGATTTCTTCGTCAAACCTTTGAATGAACGATTTGAGGCTCTTTCTGTTCCTGGAGTGAGCAGGTATCATTGGGCTACACTAGCTCGCGACAGGGACAAATGGAGATGTTACTGGCGCCCGCTCAAGCAAATCGAAGATTAACGGAACTATGAGTGATACAAGTGATTTTTAAAAGAATCAAGTTAATATGTACAAATAATTTAATTTAATAATTCAATAATAATTTTTTTGAACTCTTGGACTGGTATATTATATATTGTTTCAAATTCATTAAGTGTAAAAAGTGTAAAGCTTAAAATTATTTTTGAAATTTTATTTTATTTTTATGCACATAATACTTTTTAGCTTTTTAATATGTACTTATTACATAAAAAAGCACATAATTGACCAGACATAGAATTTTGAATATGAGAATAGGCAAATGTATAAAGACAAGTATAAAATTAAATTAAGATTATCCAGTGATGTTGAAATGTTATAACAATTCTGAAATATATATGGTTAAATTCTAAACTGGAAGAAGGGCTAGTGTCATTATCTTTAAGTCAGAAAATCCTTTTCTATTTCTTTACTTTTTTTCAGGTGTCAATTTCTTTCCATTTTGTTTGTGATTTATTTCACTTTCCAAAGTATCATGGCATGAGACTAGGTCATATTATTTCTATCTTTTTGATTTTATGGAGATACATTTTAATATATCAAATGTAGTTTATCTTAGAGAATGTGCTGATGCACTGGAGAAAAGTGTATACTGAATGTATAGAGGATGAAGGACTTTGATTGGCCGGTTAGACCAATTTCTCTCATTTTTTCCTTCAAGACCAGTATACCTTATTGAGTTTTTGCCTAATTGCTCAATCCAATAATAACATAGGAGTTTTTAAGTCTCCCAATACTATATTATTGCAGTCAATATCTTCCTTTATGTTTATGAGAAGTTGTTTTAAATATTTTGATGATCTATCACAAGGTGCATGTATGTTTATGATTGAGAGGTTTTTTTTGATGTGCTGATAACTTAATCATTAAAAATTACCATATCTATTCATAACTGTCTTTATTAGTTTTATTTTTGTGCCAAACCCAGGATTATTTCTGACTCTGCTTTCTGGAATCACTCCTGGCGGGACTTGAGGGACCAATAGCATGCTGGTGATAAAACCTAGGTCAGCTGCATGCAAGGCAAACATCCTACCCACGGTACTATCTCCAACCCCCACTTATAGCCACTTTAAATTAAAAAACTACACTGTTTGATATAAGTATGGCCACCACAGGATTTAGAGAGAATTACTTGGCTGGAAGATTCTTTTCCAGTCTTTGATACTGAAGAGTTGTTTATCCCGATCGTTCAGCTATGTTTCTTTGTAGGCAATAGGTAGTTGGGTTTAGTTTTCTGATCCATCCTGTTATTCTGTATCTTTTTTTCTGATTGATTATTTTATTTTACTTTTAAGGAACATGTGATATTTCATTTATTTATTTATTTTAAATTTTATTTCCACCCTTATACCTTATATAAACACTGTGGTTTACAAAGTTGTTTATGATGATTTCTTATAGACATTCAATACACCAACACAAATCCCACAACCATTGCATCTTCCCACCACCATTATCTCCAATTTTCACAAATAGTCCTTAAGCCTGCCCCCATAGCAGTCCCTCAATAATTTATTTTACATTGCTTATTATAATTTGCTAAAACAATGATCAAAAATGTTTCCTCAGAATAAAGTTTGTGAAGATTGTGTATATCACCATGGAGCTATTAACCCTTGTACAAGAGATTACTAAAATGCTGTTACAGATAAAGCCCTTTGTGTTTATATTTTGTTAATCAAGACTGGATGCCTTCTACAATACAACCCAATCAATCTGGTGTTATAATCCTGGTTTATCAGTGTTTAAGAGTTTGAGGTGTTGCACAGCCATGAATTTTTAATGAGGTGATACAACTGGAATTAAATTTTTAACTTGGTGGCGTTTTGGGGCATGTGTATCACTTCCAGAGCTTCCAGAAGTACAGCGAAATGGAGGAAGTAGTCTGGAGATTTCAGTCCCCAAACATGCATCACTGTATGATTGTATCACTGTCGCCCCATTGCTCATCGATCTGCTCCAGCGGGCACCAGCAATGTCTCCATTTGTCCCTGTTGAGTTCAAGTTCAGGGGAATGAGGCTCATTATTGTTAACTGTTTTTGGCATATTGAATACGCCACAGGTAACTTGCCAGGCTCTGCCGTGTAAGATTCTGCATGGCTCTCTTCTGGGAGCTTTGTTCATACCTGCATTATTTCAAAAGATTAATTTCTGGATGAGGCTCATCCTAAGCAATGCAGTACAGTAGGCAGCATGGCAACAATTGTGGAGTGTGGAGGTTTTGGGCGCCAGGGCAGTTTGAGAGGGTGCTGAATTCAACAATTCCCCTCTGAGCTGCCCCGGATATCTCAGCCTTGTGAGGATTCTAGAAGAATTTCTGCATCTTGTTGATCTCTCTCGAGATTTGTTTGTGAATCTCACTCTGTATCTTTAGATCGGTAAGTTTAGGCCATTAATGTTGAGTGGAATGGGATGGTGAAATTTATTACCATCATTTTGTAGATGTTATATATGTGCATTTGTGAAATTTTTTATGTCTTTTAAAGAAGCTCCTTTAATTTTTCTTGAAAAAAGAAATAGCCTCCTTTTATGTTTAATTTTATTCCAGGCATACTGGTTTACAATACTGTTAATGAGAAGGTTTTATGAATCACACATTCCAATGTCATACTCATTATGAGAGTGTTAAGTTTTCTATGTCATTGTCCCAGTGTTCTTCCAACCCTCCTATTCCCCCATCTTTCTTTCCCCTATGACCAATTCTCAGACTGTATTGTCTTTGGATATTTATAACATTCCTAATTTGTTTACCTTTTGGAGAGAGTTTATTCTGTATCTGTCCCTGTCTTTCTGACTAGCTTTACTCATTATAACTTTACTTATTATAACAGTCTTAAAATACATATGTGCATCTGTGTGGTGGCAGTGAATTGTAATATTTTATCTTTCCTTAAATCCAAGTTGTATTCCATTGTCATTTTTTATTCTTTCTATCTGTACATTTTATAGTTATCATAATTTCAATATCAAAATTGTTATTTCTTCACATATTTTTCATTTGTCCTTGTCCTCTAGTGACCTTATCCTTGAACTTGCCTCAGTCTCTTATTATTCTTCTTATAATTTATTATTATCACTTGAGTTTTGGCCTACATGCAGTACTGTGGGTTTATTACTAGTTGTCCTCCTGGGACTCCATGTAGTGCTGGAAATTGAACTGGGTTCCGCTGTATGTAATGCAAACTTCTTAACTCCTTCTGTTCTCAGCTCCCCTAGTATTAACATGTTGATGCTGCCTCTGACATTCCTGCCAATTAAGCCATATTCAGGTGTGAATCAGTGGTGCACACAAACATCAATGTTTTCCAGTGATGCACACAATTGTTTCAACACCAAAATTTGCACTTACTGCCTATTCTTTATTTCAAATATTTCACACTGTCCATCACCTTCTGTATTTCTGTATTTCAAGCACATATCTTGGTTATCATATTTGTTAGCATGTTGAATGACTAGGATATAAAATTTAATGACCTTATCAATTCACTATTACTATCACATAGTTCATCTTTTGGAGCACATTCTTGACATATTCTTGGAAAGGAATTAGTGCCGCTTAAGTCTAACTTTTCATACTCTTCTAGAACCTGAGCAAGAAAGATGTTTGTGGAAAATCACACAACCATGTCAATTTGTCCTAATTAAATTCATAACCACTAGTCACAATCACACCTTTTGAGATGCTCTGAAATTCTGCATTTCAAAGTTCTATTTATTCTCCCCCAAACCTAAGAATGATATTAGATATATTCTTTTCTGACTTCAAAAATGACACCAATTCTGCCCTCTTCCCACTTCATCTTTAATTTACTGAGAAAATACTAGCAATCAAAAGCTGTTTTCCAAATACCACACATATATTCTTCTTGTCCCCATTAAGTTGGAATAGCACATTGCACTTTTGCTTTCTATGAACTTCTGACTGTGTAATGATACCTTTTCACTCTTCTTCTCTTCTATCTCTGGCATCATCATATTTTTACTCCACTGAACCGTAATATCAGAGTAGAAACATACTTTAATATCTTCTATTTTAAAAACTGATTTAATTCACATTTCTCTTTGTTATAACCTTTTAAAAGAATTATTCTTATCTGTTGTTTATTTATTTTCTTTCAATTCTCCCTTGAATCTACTGTAATCAGACTTTCATTTTTGTGACTCTCCTGACATAGCTGTCAAGATCTTCAATGATTTCAGCACAGCTGTATCTGATGATGAATTGCCTGTTCTTGTTTTATTGGTCTCATCAACCATATTTGATATAGCATATTATTTCTTCTTGAAACCTGCCATTAGGGTTCAGAAAATTACTCACTCTGGGTGTATTTTGAAGTCTCATTTATTAGTTTCTCCTCTATTCGCAAAGCACTAGTACACCACATCATAAAGTTTCAGTCATTGGGTCTTTTCTCTTCTCTATGTACATGTAGAGAGTACTATGCATTTTATGTTTTTTAAAAAATTCTGTATGTTAACAAATCTCAAAGTTATATCTAGTTATTCACTTGAATTTCAAATATACACTCCCACTGTCTCTACTCTATGTCTCTTAGGCATATTCAATTTAACATGTCAAAACAGAATCCTTAATATTCCCTCTACTCCAAACATGATTACCTCCTGTCTTCATCATATCAATTAATGGCAATTTTATCTTTTTAGTTTGTCAGGTTAAAAATGTTGTTAACTTTCCATACTTATCTCTTACAATTGACAGCAGATCCTATAATATTTACCTTAAAAATACATCAAGTGATTGACATCTTACAACTTACAACTTTCATCACTACTATCCTGATATCTTGGCAGGATTACTCTAGCCTCTTTATTTGTTTTTCTATTTCTCTTCTGACCTTACTCATCTATTTCTCATTGAGAAACCAGAAGAAACTTATTAAAACTCTGTCAAATTACATCTCTCCTTTACTTAGAACCTTCTAATATCTTTCTATTTAATGCAAAAATAGCTAAAATTCTTAGAAAGATTTAAAATATCTACTAAAGATAGATTACTCACCATTATCCTAATTTCATGATTTTCCACTTAATCATTTGCTCACTCTTTGCAACTGAACTTCTTTCTTATTTTTAAATATTCTAAGCTCATTGCCTCAGAATTTTTTTTAACTTATTCTTCTCTCTTCCTAAAATCTTCTTTCCCAGATATTTCTGTGCCTTCCTTCCCAACTATCAAGTGCCTGTCCATAATTATGGTATATCACTAAGGCTTTTCATGATATTTCCATGTAGATGAGTAAGTTTTCCCTTTCTAATACTAATATTTTCTTCTATCTAACTTTAATTTTCTAAAAGCTATTTGTTACCATGCGGTATATTACATGAAGAAATTTTTATTGACTCATTTCTTCTAACTATGAAAGAAGGAGTATTTCTTGAGCTATTGTTCACTGTGCTATCCTTAGCACCTTGAACAGTGACCAACTATATGGTAGTATTTTAAGAATGAATGAATAAACAAATAGCATGCAATCTCTACAAAATTTAATTAAGAACTAAATCATGGTAAGTGAATGCTGTATCGTGACTTATAAAGAGATATATTTTGTGAGTCTGGGACATATATCAAGGTCCTGAGTTCAGTCTACAGCATGGCATGCCCCTGTGCCTAGTGGTGCTGGGTGTAGTCTCAGTCATCCTCAACCACAGCAGGAATGGCCTGATGATGCCATCCTACCACTGGGCCTAGGATGGCATCATATTGCTTAGACCTACCACTGAATCATCACTCCCAGGTCGCTGAATATCACTCAGAGTCTTCCCGAGCCTACTAATCCCCTGGTTAACACTATGATCAGACAATTTTTCTCAAAAACATGTTTTCTTCATCTAATCTACAAATCTTGATTCATAGTTCCAAAAGCTTTGGAATTTCCCACATTTTGTCCGTGCTCAAGTTATGGCATATCTTCTATTCTAAATGAAAAATGAAAATTTTTTTCATTTTTGATGAAAAATGAAACACTGTAGCACTGTTGTCCATTGTTCATCGATTTGCTCGAGCAGGCACCAGTAACATTTCCATTGTGAGACTTCTTGGTACTGTTTTTGGCATATCAAATATGAAAAATGAAATGAAATGAAAAAGTCATTTCAAAATAAAATGAATGAAATAAGTCTCTGAAAATCACTTTTCCAGGGGGTGAAGGGGTTCCTCTAAGGTGCTCAAGTTCTCTCTGGGCAATTGGTCCAACCAAACTCAGTCAATGCAAGGACTAGAGGATGTGTTGCTGCTCTGACTCAAAGTGGTGGGGATTGCCTATTTTCATGGTCCATTGGGTCACACCTGGTGGTGCTTGGAGACCTCCAGAGTTGCACTTAGTGATGGTCAAGGGATCATGTGCTGCTGGGGATTAACAGGTTGCTGTATCTAAGGCATGTGTCTCACCCCTGTATTACCACTCTGGCCCTGGGAAATACTTTTTGCATGTTAATGCTTGCCCTGGAAAAGGATTTTTGCATTTAGTGCTTGTCCTGGAAATAAAAGAGGAGATAGGACTTTCAGTATCACTTTATCACTGTCATCCCTTTGTTCATCAATTTACTCGGGCAGGCTCCAGTAACATCACTATTACACTCAACCCTGAGATTTTAGCAATCTCTCCTTACTTGTCTTTCCCAATGATTGGAGGCTCTTTCAGGGGAATGAGACCTATTGTTACTGTTTTTGGCATATCGAATATGCCGTGGGTAGCTTGCCAAGCTCTGCCGTGCGGGCAGGATACTCTTGGTAGCTTGCCAGGCTCTCCAAGAGGTATGTATATATCTGTTATTGTATTTGGGATATGAATACGCCACAGGGAGCTTGCCAGGATCTCCTTAGCGGGCAATAGACTCTTGGTAGCTTGTCAGGATCTCCAAGAGGGAGAACAAGGCTATTAGATGTCACACGGCCACATTGTGGCTATTCTGGAGCTTGGTTTTATTGTCTCTGGATATTGGCCATTGAGGGATTACATGGCAATTTCTGGGTGTGACTGCCTAGCTACTGGAAAATGGGGGATCTGGGTGGAAGAGACTCAGTCCCAATCTGAGAAGCCTTGGAGAGCTCAGCCCCAGGTTTGACTTTCAGTCCCATTCTTAATTCCTGAGAGGGAAATCCTACAGCTATAAAAAAACAGAAACATCCACGCCAGCACTGGTTGCTTTTGTTTTTTTCAATGTGTGCCAGTCTCTCTGGTGTGAGATGATATCCCATTGTTGTTTTGATTTGCATCTCCCATAGCTGGAAGACTGCTTCATGAGTGGAGGGGAGAAGGCAGATGGAATAGAGAAGGGATCACTAAGAAAATGATTGCTGGAGGAACCAGTTGGGATGGGAGATTCATGCCAAAAGTAGATGATGGACCAAACATGATGACCTCTCAGTGTCTGTGTTGCAAGCTATAATGCCCAAAAGTAGAGAGAGAGTATAGGGAATATTATCTGCTATAGAGGCAGGGGAAGGGTGGGAAAGGGGGGGTATAACTGGGATATTGGTGGTGGGGAATGTGCACTGGTGGAGGGATAGGTTTTTGATCATTGTGAGATTGTAACCCAAACATGAAAGCTTATAACTGTCTTACGATGATTCAATAAAATTTAAAAAATTTTTAAAAAAAACAGAAACAAAACAAAACAAAATTATCTCCCATAAAACTGCTGCTGTTTTTCACAATTCTCTAATCAGAACACTTGTTAAACTGTTGTTAAATCTTTCTTAAACATACACATTTTGTATGTTCTTTCTAATTTCTTTTCTGGAAGCTTCCTTTTGAATGGTCGTCTCTGTGCCATAATCTCTGGATGATTCCATACGTTGAGGGATTTCCTCATGCACAAATCTGTCAAAGTGGTACCCATATAAAGCAAATGTATGCTACTGCTTTTTCATTCCTCTGTGTGTGTATGTGTGTGTGTGTGTGTGTGTGTATTTGTGTTTGTGTTTGTGTGTGTGTATGTGTGACAATGCTGGGCCTCACCTCTGGTCTCAGACACCTCAAGATCACTGTGAAATAGTAACTTAATTTTATTATTGGTATAATTTTTCAGCCACACCAAGTCTGAGTGATAATTAAAACAATATCTGAAACTGAGATAGACCTAGATAGTGAATCTGTAACATTTGGTGAATTGAAAATCTCTAAGCCCCTTCAGTCCTCTAACTATTTTCAACCTTCTGTGCCAGTACAGTAGACCTTATTTTCTAGAGCTTTAGTATCTGGTCTGGGTCTCTCTTGCATGGAAACCCATTAAATGCTTCATGTTAAGTAGCTATCTTGCAAGGGCATACACATTCTTATCATATCAATGTTTAATTCCATTACTTGCCTCAAGACCTCTAAATGGATTTAGGTTTCAATATGCCCTAGTGAGTCAATTACAAAGGAAATAAGGAAAAATAAAGCTTCCACATAAAAATAATTGCAAGATTTTATTAAAGTAAAAAAAAGACAGCTAACTCTAAGATCCTAAGCAGGAAGGAGAAGAATATAATTTTTAGATAGGTCGACATAATAATAAGGTTTTTTTTTTTGAGGGGGGGCACATGCAGTGATGCTCAGGGTTTACTGTTGTCTCTGCATTAAAGAATTTTTCCTGTCTGTGCAACAAGAACCATTTGGGATGCTGAGGATCAAACCAAGTCTGCTGAATGGAAGGCAAGCACGTTACCTGCTGTACTATTGCTCCAGTACCTAATATGCTAAGTTAATATGGGATTGTTTATTTAGAGATCTAATTGGAGCAGTTCAGAGGGCTTCTAAATGTTTTTTCTTTGAGTTGGTTAAATCTGGACTCAGTGTTGCCTATAATATATTAAATTGAGTTGCAAGAATTTCCTTAGTATAAGATAGCACTGTAGCACTGTCGTCCAATTGTTTATTGATGTACTTGAGTGGGTACCAGTAACATCTTCATTGTGAGACTTATTGTTATTGTTTTTTGCATATCAAATATGCCATGTGTAGCTTGCCAGGCTCTGCTGTGCGAGCGCAATACTATACGTAGCTTGCCAGGCTCTCTGAGAGGAGGGCTCGAACCCAGGTCTGCCGCATGCAAGGCAAATGCCTTACCCACTGTGCTGTCGCTCCAGTCCAGTATCACGATCACGATCATGAAATCCCCATTAATCGGCGATTTCTAAAGCGGGCTCAGTAACCTCTCTATTCGTCCTTTCCCTGAGATCTTAGAAGTATCTCTACTTGGCCCTCCCAATGATGTTGCACTGGAGGCTCTTTCAGGGTCAGGGAAATGAGATCCAGCTTGTTACTGGATTTTGCATATGAATACACCATGGGAAGCTTGCAAGGCTGTCCCATGTGGGCAGGAAACTCTCAGAAGCTTGCCAGTTTCTCCCAGAGGGAGAAGTAGGCTACAAGATATCTGGGAGCTCGCTTATAAGTCTCTGGATGTTCGCAGTTGATGGAATTACACACACCTGGGTTCCTCTGCCGGTACCTTCATGCATGAGGCCTGTCCGAACATGTGGAGAGGGGCCTTGAGCATGGCTTCAGCTAGGTTCTGGTGGTCTTCAACTGCTAAGAGTTCTGCTTGGGGTAGAGAGGGAAGCTGGAGCCCATCCCCTCGGAGGGGCCCCTGGAAAGGCAGCCAGGAGTGCGGGCAAGAGAGTCTCTTGCTCTTTATCGAAGCAGTCCAGTATAATATAGAAAAAAGAAAATCCAATGTCTTAAGTAAATAAGAGTGCTGAAATAAATAATTTGTATTGACATTAACAAGTAGTCTCTAATATTTTTTTGTGATTGGGCCTAATTTGTGCTCTCCTTAACACATAATTGAGAAATATGGTAGTCTAAGTAAATATATCGGTGTAATTGGTATGGTTAGATATTTACAATATTGCAAATATTGTAAATATCGTTAAATATGTAAAAGACATATTGTGTCTCTTCTGTGTGAGAATAGGTAGGAAATGGTGACATTGAAAAGACACAGAAGGGTTAATGTAATTTCACGTGAGAGGTAAAAAGCAGCACTTGATGAAAATAGATGTGATTGTAAAGTTATTCTAATAGGCAGTTGTTCATATTTTTGTAATTATTTTTGGTAATAACAAATTATACTTGGTATTTCTAGTACTAAAGAATATGTACAATCTCTTGATTTTCTACCTGATCTATATTACCAGAGAGAAGCAAACTCTATGGTTCAAAAGTTTGAGTGGAAAACTGCAGATGGACAGATTCTCAGAAATACAAATATATGTCAGATGAACAGGTATTTGAACAGAAGGATATGAGATAGGTGATAAGAAGCTTTAGGGAGAGATACAAAAATGAATATCTTTAAATGAAGCCAGAATGGAAGGTTATTTTGTTCTTTATGTAAATGGTTATATCAATGATCCTTCTGCACATTCTCATTCAGAAAGATTGCATGATACATGTTGTAGATGTCAATGATCTTCTCCAATTATTGTATGTTCATTTATCCTGCTCATGATCAAAGTGAAATACTGGTAGAAATCAACATTTCTCTGTATGGAAGATTTTATTTAGATTATTCTCATTGTAGTGTGCCAACTCTTCATTTATAGAGAACCAAGACAATCCTTTCATTCAGCATCATATCGTAGGGGGATATAACTTCCAACCTCGGGACAGATAAACTTGTTATATAAGAGATAAACATTTCATTAAAAGGACTTCCATTAAATATTGATATACTATTGAGTATATATTCTGAATATCACAAATATTCAATAGCATACTATGTGCCAATAATTTATATTATTCCCATGAATTATTATTTAACATCAAATAAAGAACTAAGAATTAAAGATAGGCTTTAATTGAAGATAGGCTGAAATTTGCCTGAATCATTGGAAAATGTTTTCTGAGAACAACATTAATTTTTTCTTCCTACTTCACTTAAACACCATGTTTTATGTGTCTTAGTTGTTCGTGATTGCATTTGTTATAGGTATTAAATATTCCAATCATACAACCAATGTGACCTTCTCTCCACCATTGTGTCTATTTTCCTATCCATTCCTTGAGCCTGCCTCCATAGCAGTTTCAAAGTAATTTATTTTATATTGCTTATATTCACTAAGTGACTAATGAAATTATCAAAATATACTTCAGTAAAAGAAAGTTTGTGGAAATTCTTATATCTCATCATGAGGATATTAAATCCATTTCTGGGGGTTTACTTAGATTTTGTTGCTAGTTGAGACTCCTATGTTAATGTTTTTTGGTATCCAAGCTTAATGACATTCTCATGCAATATCCTACTGGGCGTTTTAGTATTACAGCATTTGTAGATACATTCATGGCAGTGCACTCCAGAAAAATATAAAACATTTAATTCTGCAGTGAGCTTTGGGTGTGACACTGAGGCTTCCAGAAGTAGGGGGATAGAGGAGGTAGGTCATTACCACCATTTTGAGAAGACCTTGAGTTCTCAGCCAACCCCTCCCTTACCACCATTGTACCAGAAATTTTCTCAGTTTGGGGCCTCTGTGGATTTTAATTGTGAGTTGGTGGAGTCCAGTCTTCAGTGTGATGACAGGTGGTGGGGTACGAGTGCAGCTGCCAGGATTTCAGCAGGGTGGGAAATTGACCCGCCCCACTCCTGAGGTTGCCCCAGAGATCTCAGTTGGGAACCAGCACATCCAAGAAATTTTTTCAGCTAGCTGAGCTCTTTAGAGATTTTTTTTGTTTTTTTGGGTCATACCCAGCAATGCTCAGGGAACTACTCCTGGCTCTGCACTCAGGAATTACTCCTGGAGGTGCTCATGGGACCATACAGGATGCTGGGTCAACAACATGCAAGGCAAAAGCCCTCCCTCCTGTATTATTGCTCCGGCCCTTAAATGAGTCTCTAAAGCTAGGCTGATAGATGACATACTAGTTAACTCTTATAATGTACATTTGCATAGTATAGAATTGGTTTATGCTGTTCTGAAACACACCACACATTTCAATGTTGTGACAGTAATGAAACAAAGAATTTTCTGTACCTCGAGGAGACAGTGACCTCTTTCCTTCAAAAACAGCCCACAGATTGGGAAAAATTATTTACTTAGTACGGGGCTGGAACAATAGCACAGTGGGTAGGGCGTTTGCCTTGCACGCAGCTGAACTGGGTTCGATTCCTCCATTCCTCTCAGAGAGCCCAGCAAGCTACCGAGAGTATCCCACCCGCACAGCAGAGCCTGGCAAGCTACCTGTGGTGTATTCGATATGCCAAACACTGCAACAAGTCTCACAATGGAGACCTTACTGGTGCCTGCTTGAGCAAATTGATGAGCAATGGGATGAGAGTGATACAGTGATACTCATCTGATAAGAACTTAATATCAAAGATATATAAGTCACTGTAGAACTTTACAAGAAAAACATGCAACCCCATCAAAATATGGGGAGAAGAAATGAACAGAAACTTCCTCAAAGAAGAAATACAAATGGCTTAAAGGCACATGAAAAAGTGCTCTATATAACTAATCTTAAGGGAGGTGTAATTCAAAACAACAACGAGATATCTCACACCACAGAGTTGTGTGTTGGTGTGGATGTGGAGAGAAAGGGATTCTCATTCATTATTGTTGGGAATGCTGACTGGTCCATCCTTTTTGGAAATACAATATGGACATTCCTTACAAAACTAGAAACTGAACTTCCATGTGGCACAGCAAAACAACTCCTGGGAATTATAGCCCAGGGGACCCAAAACACACAGCAGGAATACCATCTTAAGTCTATGTTATTGATAGTATGGCCAAAATCTGGAAACAACCCAAATGGCCAAAATCTGGAAACAACCCAAATGTCTGAGAACAGATGATTGGATAAAGAAAGTATTGTATATCTACATAATGGAAAACTACTCAGCCACCAGGAAAAACAAAGTCATGAAATTTGCTTATAAGTGAATGATTTTTAAGTGTATCATGCTGAGTGAAATGAGTCAGAGAAAGAGGGGCAAATAGACTGATTGCACTCATCTGTGGGATACAAAAACAGTAGGGGAATAATACCGAAAGACAGCAGAAATGAGGGCCAGGAGGACTGATTCATGGTTCAAAGACAAGTGGCAGAGGTGTGGGTGTAAGGGGAGGAAATTAGGACAGAGATGTGGAGCAAGGCGACAAGCACTGGATCAGATAAGATCTGACCTTGCAAGAGGGGCCTGAAGAGAAGCCTCCTAAGAGGAAGTAACTGGGTAAAGACAGAATAATAAGTCAGTACCAGGTGTCCAGCCTTGAACCGCTCTTGACCTTCTAATCACATATGTCAAAAATGCAGAAAACTGTAACATAGACATTTAGCAAGTCATTCTAACTGCAACATCTAGACTTGAATGAGATTGGACTGAGGCAAAGCTGAGTAGGAAAGGACAGGTGAAAGAAGAACGAGGACCAAGCTGGTTGCTGATTAGTTACTGTTTATTCAATCTTCCATCTTTCTCATCTCCTGCACTCAAAGCTCCGTCCTCTCTCTGGATCTACAGCAGCCTCTCTCTGGATTCCCTCTCTTTCTGTCTTTTTCCTCTCTTTTTCCTCTCTCCCCCTGGTCCCCAGGTTACACACTGCCAGGTAGCAAAATCATCATAAGAAAACCCTTCCTGAGGGCCAGGCATTTCAAAGTCCTTCCTGACTCTTTGTTTTTCTCCTTTCATTAGTCCAAACACTCATTAACATCTTAATACTAGCTATTTTTGTATGGACATAGCAAGAGATACATTGAGGCTTGCAAGGCAGCTCTCCTGGGAACATCTTGCCAGACGGCACTCAGGCCAGATTAGTCATTCCTAATCCTAGCAGGGTCCAAATCTAGTTATCACTGTTTGAATCATGACATTTGTCCATGATCAAGCTCTTAACTTACAGTTAAGCATTAGGCACTTTGGCCAGGCCTATCTCGATGCCAGGGTAGCATACAACTCACTGCTTGCCCTGGGTCCGTCTTTTTTTTTTTTAGAAATCAAAAAATTTTAATGAGGTTTTCCCAGGGGGTTGAGATAATAGTATGGAGACTAGATATTATATTCTTTGACAGTTCATTTTTTTGTTGTTATATATATTAATTTATTTTTTATATAAAAATATTTTATTGAATCACCGTGAAAAAAAAATTACAAAGCTTTCAGGTTTAAGTCACAGTCATATACTGATTAAACCCCCATCCCTTCACCAGTGCACATGTTCCACCACCAAGAACCCCAATACACCTCCCTCCCGCCCACCCTCCACCTAAGTAGCTAATGATATTCCCTTTATTCTCTATATACATTGAGTACATTCCATATTTCCATACAGAACTCACTATTATTGTTTGGAAATTTTCCCCAACAATCAGGCCTGCTGAATAGGCATCATCTAATAATGTCTCTTCATTGCTGAGAGTGAAGACTCTGAGTCCGCGGGGCCGCAATTGCGGCCACGCAGTTTTGTGTTTCTAATATTTTAGTTCAGTTCACAGTCAAAATGCATGGCTGCAAGAAGCCGCTCTGGTGCCAAAATGGGTTAGGAGACCTCAGGATCACAGTCTTTAGACAGACCCTCCACTCCTGGGTCCGTCTTGTCCCTTGGTGGGACCCTGCTTTTGGGGGTGGTAGGAAGTAAGGGCGGCTGAGGCTTAGGTTGAGAGAACAGATGCCCAGGAGGAAAATATCATGTAGAGTTAAATGACTTCCAGGTTACAAAAGCATGGCATTTGCTAAGTCTTCCTGTGTCCATACAAAGAGGACATGGCTCTGAATAAACTATGCAAAGGATTCAAGGAGAAGAGAAAAACAATATTTACAAGTCAACAGAACACTGAGAAAGAAACTACAAATAAACAGAAAGGAATGGGAGCACTGTAATGGGAGTAACCCAATAAACCTAAACTACCTGAGGCTATGTTATCCTACAGGTATGGTATTGAAATAATGCATGCATGAAAATTATAATTTATAGTATTGTAATTCCTGGTATCCCAATAAAAATGGTTTGAAAGGACAAAATCTTAAAAGCAATAGTAATAGCAAAAGTAATTTTTCAAAATGAATAAACTACCTCTGAATATGTATAGCAAATAGAATTTATTTAGCCTTGAATGCTAATAAATGCTTAATAAAGACTAAAACATATATTCTTAGTTGTTCAGTATCTCCCATCATACTTATTCAAAGCATACTAATTTTATTAATATATATATATATATTAGTTTTTTTATTGAATCACCATGTGGAAATTTACAAAGCATTCAGGCTTAAGTCTCAATTATACAATGGTCGAACACCCATTTCTTTACCAGTGCACATATTCTACCACCAAGAACCCCAGTATACCTCCCCTCCCACCCCACCCTCCCGCCTGTGTAGCTGATAATTTTCACTTAACTTTCTCTTTACTTTGATTACATTCAATATTTCCATAAAAAAATCTCACTATTATTGTTTGGAGACCCCCCCCCAAATCAGACCTGTTTAAAAGGAAGCATTTGATAATATGTTTTCCATTGCTGAGTACCGTGGCTGCGCGTTTTTAGATTTCTGTATTTTAGTATTTTAGTAACTAAGTCCAGGGAAATTTTGCCAAAAATTGCATCATTGCAAGCTCATACCTCTCTTTAGTGGTCCTTATAAGATGGTGGTCGCCACATCTTTCTCCTGGGAAAGGAAAAGTGGAGAGAGAAAAACCTTTCCCCTCCTGGGGCGGCATGGGGCTGTGGCTTACTTAGTTCACAGTCTAGAGACATTTCTGCAAGAAGCTGCTGGTACCAAAAGTAGTTTAGCTGGCCTCTGCTATCATGGTCATCCAGCAATGGAGAGGCCACACACGTGTCTAATATTTTCTTAAAGTTTTCCCAAGATATATGAAGGGAGAAATTTAGTCTTCTCATTGCTGTCAGAAAAACTGAGACCAAACAAGAGAAATAATTGCAAATCTGAAACTATGAAGAATCCCCTAAATTTGAAATAGAATAAGCTTATTTCCCTTATCAATAATTTTCCTTTAGGTAACATTCTTCATACAGTTCCCAAGTGACTCCCTCTATTAATAAACTGAAATAATGCTGATTCTTATGTAATTATGCATACTGAGCATGATGCAATAATCCTGTGATAGTCAGCCCTCCATATGTTCTGGAAATATCATCATATTCAAATTAATAATGACCAACTCTGTAAAAGGAAAATGCTGAAAACCCTGATTTAAAGTTAATAATGTGAATTTTGTGGTACAACCTTTCATGTTCCAACCAAAATGACTAATCTGAGAAGAAAAATGTTTTCCAAGATAGTCTGAAAACTAATTAAAAAAAATTTTTTTGAGGGAGGCGAAGAAACTTGGGGGGCCACACCTGGCTATGCTTCATTCTGCTTCTGTTCTCATGAGTTATTCTTAAAGTAATTAGGGACCATATGTAGTTCTGGTTGCTGGGTGCCAGAGTTGGTAGAGTATAATATAAGTGACTTACTCCTCGTATTACCTCTGGTCTTAAATAGTTTTAATGAAAATTAATCTATAATTAATGTAGACTATCAAATACATATTCAAATTTAGGCCCAAGCCAGTAATTAGAAGACTTTCAATTAACATTTAATATTTAAACTATGCTTTTATGAAACTAGAAGATTAACTTCTTTGTTAAACTTAATTGTTTTTAAATAAGATACTTATTTAATATTGAGAAACAGATGTAGTTGAATCTTCTCTTACATTGAGTCACAGGAATAAGTTCAGTGAGTAATCTGGCATTTCCTAAACTGTACCTGATTATCAAATTATATAAGATAACGTATTTGTACAGATAATTTAAAAATAGTAGTTTATGATTATGTAGTAATTATAACATTACACCATTCACTGGTTGGCTTAGTTCAGAGACAAAAGTTAAATTTGTAGTGGCTTATAAAAATCTATGAAGAAAGCAGAGTCTAATCGCAAAAAAGAAAATCTAAGCTTTAGCTGATATCAGATGAATAGTGGTATATGAAGAAATATTGTGTTATTAAAAATTGCAAGTTGCTATAGCTTCATAATGTGGTGACTGCTCTAAGCATATGTATGTAAGCCTAAATTATTAAACTTTTAGTTTAAATCAATGAACTATGATTCAAAGTTAGTAATTGCATAATAAACAGTTAAAAATTACCCATTTTCTTTTAATGTCAAAAATGTATAAAAGTAAAAAACTGAGACAAAAGAAAAATGAAGTGCAGGAAACCTATATTCTAGTAGGATCATATGAAATCTTGGAATTAATTACAACACACACTTTTCTTACCTATTAAACGATGGGCAGAGGACAACAAAATTAGTAAAATGATTTTTTTTTTGTGTGTGTGTGTGTGTGTGTGTGTCATACCCATGAGTGCTCAGTACTTGAAGAGGGATGCCAAAGGTCGAACCCGGTTGGTCATGTGTAAGGCAAACCTGCTATATGGTTGCTCTGGCTAATAATAAAAAAATATATTGTTAGAGAAAGCATAATTATATCAGTAAAATTTGTTGGTGCAAAGAGGATGTTAGTTTTAGTTTATCTTAGTGATCTTGATTAAAGTTAACTTATCTTTGGATTAAAATTATATACCTTTGCCTGTTTTCAAAGGTAATGTGCAAGAGAAACAAAAGTTTTCTAATAGCTAATGTATTTATAGCCATGCATCTCAAATGACACATGGGATTGTGGATGAGTTAGTTGTGCTTGCTTGCATTTCTTATAGACCATGAGATGTTACTATAAACACGAGTAACAGCAAATTCTGGAATATCCTTTGCTATTTGGAAAGAAAACTCCATTTGACACAGACAAACATTTGCAGTTCACATACATACATAAGTTCATAATACTACAGAAATTTGGGGCTAATATTTAGTAAATTGTTCACAGTAAGTGCTTTTAAATTTTCAATTATAAGTAAAAGTTTCTGATTAATGAAGTAAGAGTGTGCAGTCATGTGATTTATGGGTCATGTCACATATTCATCTATCTAAAAATGACTGATTTATTCATCCAAGGAGTTGTTTGCAAGTCATGCAACTGCTTTGAAAATATGACTGATTTATACTCTTGGGAAATAGCGACTAGTGGGTGCACTTGATTTATAAGATGCATTACTGGCTTATAATTTCTCCAGCTGATGCAGAAGCAATTACTTCATACTTAGGATATAAATATCTGTTACATTAATAAAATGTGACTGTTTTATTTTACTTATTTGTATATGCAGACTTTAACTTTTGCCAGTAGTTCTGTTATAAATCCTCATGATTCTCAATGGGACACCTTTCAGGTATTCTGGGTAGTTTAGTTAGGGATACGTGCTAAAACATTGGAGATTAGAGCTTTTTCTGATCAAGATGAATTCTATGCTTATACCTTTGTACCTTTACAATCCAGTATACTAGTGTTTTCTCTTTTGGCTTATCTATCACTTCTTATTCTCTGTTCTCATTATTATTATATGCATACACCACTGCTTGGCACTTTGGAGTTTTTGCTGTCATTTTAGGAGCTAAAGGTCAGTTTCACAGTCTTGTAAATGTTACTGCTACATGTAGGTTGTCTTGTGAGGGAAGGGCTACAATTTAATTGAAAATGATACAAGACTGGTAACCCACACAAAGTTGAAACTGTATTGTGGGGCAAAGTGATGTGGCTCAACTTAAGAGAGCCAAGGAGTCTGGAGCAAGACTTTAGAAGGAAACAGAAATGAATTTTGTTTTCAGAGATTTTGGAACTGAGGGCATGGAACTCATGATACACACAGCATATAAAGCAGCTTTGAATTCATATATTAATCAGAGAAGGAGTCTAATAATATTAATGGTTAAGATCTGAATGCCTAGGATGTGCAGAAAATTTTAAGTGCTTTACCTGTACAAACCCAACCAACACCCAAAATGATATTTTAAGGTGAATACTGATGAGATTACCTCCAGATAAATATATATATATAAAGTTTAAATATTCTACTCTTGTCACACAAATAATAAGTTATACAGTTATGCACCTAGAACTCATATGCAGCAGATTCTAACCATTTGGTATAGTTTTTCTTAAAGGCAGATAAGGTGGTAATTTGGCTTCAAATGAATTAAAAAAAATGCATTAGAATTTCAAAGTATCAGAATTTAGTCAATTCAAACAATAAATTCTGTTTAATGTACACAGTAATTATTGGGTATATTGTGTGTTAAATAATAATAACAACAAAATTACTAAAACAATAAAACTATATAGAAAGCTATAAACACTAGATAGTGTAATAACATAGATATGGGAAATTTCTGAATTTTGGAAGTAGAGAAACAGAACATTTTAGTTAGTCCTGGCAATTTAGTTGTATATTAAGAAGCATAATGAATGTGCCTGAATTAGAGTAAGCTCAAGACAATTTTATAGAACAAACACATTGAAAGAAAGAGATCTGACGACAAACTCCACAATATGGTCCAGAAAATCTGAAGCTCCATGATATTTGTGAAAGTAGATTACTTATATTGCTATGAACTGCTTTGGAGCTAGGAAAGAATAAAGACATACATTTACTACAAATTAGCTAGAGAGAATAAAGACATACATTTACTACAAATTATCTGAAAAACAAATGTTACAATACTGTTGCACTGAAATGCTGGCTTCCAAAATTGATCATTTAACTTACAAAATCAATCCAATATAAAAATAAATGTCTGTTTATAGCCAAACTATCATCTTCCCATCATAAGCAAGGGGAGTGAACTTATCCTTAAAATTTTAACAAATAAAAACTAAACAAATGATCTAAAACATGTTTTCAGGGACTAAAGTAAAGAAACACAGATCTGTGTTTGATATGAGAATGGGAATACTTGTGAACTTTATGTCTGGAGGCCTCTTCTAATCTCCAGCAAAATACAGTGATTCTGTTGAATTGAAGAGACAGATATTGAAAATAGGGAAGAGCAAAGTGAATTGAATTTGCCTGGCTAATGCCAAGACAGGAGGAAGTAAAGCAGAGAAAGTATTTCAGAAATTGGCATAGTAATTTTGAATCTTAATGTAAGTTTCAATGTGTATGTGTAGGGTGAAGTTTAATACTTAAACTATGCAACAAAAGACAAAATAAAAAATCAAGAACAGTGGAGCATGAAGCGAACACTTTGTCTTCCCCCCCCCCAGAAAAAAAAAATTAGTCTGTCACTTTGTTCCCATTCAGTGTCAGTTTCTGTATCCAGAGGAAGGATCCTGCTTGATTGTGACAGTAGCATAAGCTAGTCAATTTACTCCAAAGGGACTTTTTTTTTCCATTTCCTTAGGTATTTGCCTACTCTGGGGTGGATTATTAGACATGGTGTGTAAGATAACACCAATATCAGGAGATTATAAGCATCATATCAGTAATGCTCTATATTGGAGTTTTAGGAGCCACATAAAAAATTGAGCTCTAAAAGTTGAACTGTAAGTGAAGCCACTGTAACTATTTCCATAGTTCCTATGTATATAACTGGGATTGCAATATTTGGCAGTTGGAGAAACAACAGCATTAAATTCTTGCTCTCTGGAGTAAATGCTATCACAGTATGGAAATCATAGCTGCGAACATGGCAACTTCATATTTAATGAAGAGGAAGCATACAATCATTTCTAATATTTATTTAATTTCTTCCAGAGCTAAACCATCAAATTAAATGGAAATATGATAGGTATGCTCTTGCCATTCCCTTTTATTGAGAATTATAAAAAGAGAGTGATGAAAATGAAATATATTTAGGAATTATGAAAGAATGAGAGAAATAAGAAAGCACCATGGAGTTTTAAAAAAAAGGAATTATACTCCTACTTGGGATGTAAACAAATCCAGACTGGAGTGAGACTTATTTTATTTTGGTGTATTTTTAGTGGAAAGAGTACGAAATACTGCTTAGGAGGTCTTGGGACCTCTCCTAGCAGTACAACTTGAGGACATGAGGACATATTCTGCTTATGCCCTTGGTGCCAGGAATTACTAGGATCACTGTGGAGATGCTCAGAGGCCTCCAGGTCTACACATGTTGATTCTTGGAGAACAGTGATGTGCTTGGGATTGAACTGGTGTTGTCCACATCCAAAGCATGTGCCTTAACCCCTCGATTATTTCTGTGGTCTCTAATGCCTGATTTTAAATGTTGGTGCCAATCTTTAACTACAAGCCTTAGATGTAGCCTAGGAAGTCGTATTGGCTTTGTCAACCTATATGTTCCAGTGATGTCATGCTGATCTGACAGGGCAACAAGAAGTGACTAGTTTGCCAGTGGTCTTAAAAAGATAACCCATCATCATCATCATCATCATCATCATCATCATCATCATCATCATCATCATCATCATCATCATTATCCTGTTGATCATCGAATTTCTTGAGCGGTCTCAGTAACGTCTCCAAGTTAAATTGTCTAAAATCCAAGTCCTGAGATTTTAGAAGCCTCTCTGTATTTGTCCCAGTGATGCCATATTGGAGGCTCTTTCAGGGTCAGGGGAATGAGACCCAGCTTGTTACTGGTTTTGGCATATTAATACACTATGGGGACCTTGTGAGGCTCTCCCATGTGGGCAGAAAACTCCCAGTAGTTTGCCAGGTTCTCCCAGAGGGAGAAGTAGGCTATAAGAGTCTACTGGGAGCTTGCTTTTAAGTCTCTGGATGCTGGCTATTAATGGGATTCCACGGCGCTGGGGACAGTCCCTGGGTGTGACCGCCTAGCTACTGAGAAATGGGAAATAAGAAAAGATAACCCAAAAAGTAGAAAGTAAACTGTACACAGATTTAGGAAATAGTCATTTCAGGTCTTCTGGTAATGGACATTTTAGAATGTTCCAAGGAACATTTTTCCTGTTTTAATAACAAAGTAGGTGAGAATACAAATGTAGCTACCTTTCTGCATCTTTCTATTTCATTTCTATGACTCCTTTATGTGAAAGAAAGATTTACATATTTTTGAGTGGGGCCATAAATAACACCAAGGGTAAGGCACTTGTCTCGCTTGTGGCTGACACATATTCTATCCTAGCACCCCAAGAGTGATCCTTGAGCTGAGTGGTAGGAGTAAACCCTCAGCAAGCAATGTGTCACCAAAATTAAAGCAAAGATTTATTTTATAATGTTTCCATTCAAAGCAAATGTCAGGTAGGCTCACTTCCAGTTATTCCTCCCCTATAGTACAACCCTCTACCATATGCTCTTTATAGATGACCTTCTTTCATTTTCCTATGAAGTTGGTACTCAGTTATCCAGAATTTATGTTAACTTTTATTTATGGCAACTTACATCACCATGAGTAATACCATTCATGTGTCTTATTCATGTAGGCTGCTCAAAATGATAATACTGCACCAAGATAATTTGTTAATTTGTATGTAGAGTGAAAAGTTTCCCCGCCCCTTTTGACAACTTTGACATCTAAGAACTCATTTGGTATTAACTCCTGAATGTGAGATTTTCTTTTTGACTCATAACTTTGGTGGTTAAGCAGGATCTTTGTGGTTTTTTAAGAACTCCCTTCAAGTAGGCTGTCTTTAAGGGCATGTGACCTTTAAGCTCATGTCATCTTGAACGTGAAGATTGTTATGTTATCTTCTCACATTGAATGGTTACATTCCCTCCTTTCCCCTGCCAAGAATGGTAACTAGTAATGTTTCATTATATATAGGTCATGAAAATGCGTCACTAATTCTCTAAGAGTTCCATTTATCTCATACTGGCGAAGACCTTTTTCTGTTTGGGTCTAAAATGTTATCTAAGTTCTGTTCTTTTATTTTGAGAATTTTCCCCTGAATTTATGTAAATAGAAGCATTTATATAATTAGTGTCTCATAATTAAATTTTGTTCTGGGCATCTGAGCAGCATTATTATGGTAAATTCTGGAAAAAAAACATATTTTGGAAATATTCACTTTTTACAAATTTGCACATAAACTGGTATATGTATTACATTCAATCAATTTTTATTTTAGTAAAAATAAGATCCAAATTGGAACTTTTATGTGCAGAAATATAGAAATAACTCTAAAAGACGGTTTTCTTATAGAAAAAAATCAAGTACTAAAACCATATGAAAAACCTACAAGTGAAATTCTGTTCATTGTTACTTTGCTAAGAAAAATGAAATCATGTCTTTAAAAGTATTTCACATAGGGTGGGAGAAATAGTACAGCATATTCTGTGTGTATTGCACTCAACTCAATCTGGTTTGATTACTGGCATGCATATGGTCCCTGTATCCTACCATGAACAATCCCTTAACACAGACTTAGGAATAAGCCCTGAGCACCATGAGAGGTGACCCCAAATAACAACAACAACAAAACAACAAACCACCAACAATTTTACATTAGTTCTCATGTTTGGTTTGTTTATAATAGCCCCAAATTAGGAATATATATATACATATATATACAATATATACATGTATACATATCTAAAATCAAAATCTAAACTGGTAAACTGTGGTGTGTTCATACAATAGAAATGAAATAGCATAAGCAATAACATAAAATAAAATACTAATAAATGTCACAACAAGGATTCTAAAAAATGTTACAAGTGAAAAATGAAGGTGAAAAATTATACACAGTATTATTCCATTCATTTGAATCTCTAAACTTGACTAGAGAAACATTTTCAATCAAAGTATTAAGACATTTGAACTAACCTCAATTTTGACATATTTGCTAATAATTTTTGCATTTGCAGAGTAGTAATTGCAAAAAATAAGAAGGAATTTTCTGAGGTTACAAAAATGTTCTTGATTGGGATCATGGTGAGAAGTGTATTAATTAAAGTATAATTTAAGTATTAATTAAAGTATAACAGGTGCTTTATATTGTATATAAATAATATCTCAAAATTTTTCTTAAAAATCCCTTAATTATAAAAGTTATTGGTCTTATATATTCTATACTTGGGGTTAGAAATATATTTTGTTGTATACAAGAAAATATTATAAAGTTAGTTGCTATTATGACTCTAATTCTGAAAACAGGGAGGTAGGAACACAGTTGAATTTTAATTGCTGGACATAGACCTTAAGGGCCCAGAAAGACTAGAAATTTGGTTCTACAAACTGCTTTTATATATGTTGTTCTTTGTCTTTAAAATATTTTAAAGTGTTACACTTGGCAATGCTCAGGGGTTATTCCTGGCTCTGCAATCTGGAATCACTCCTGGAGGTGCTTGTGGGACCATATGGGATGTTGAGAATCGAACCCGGGTCTGCCTCGTGCAAGGCAAATGCCCTACCCGCCATGCTATCGCTCCAGCCCTGAGCATCAATTCTTTGATAGAACACTGACACTTTTCTTCACATAACTTGGGCACTATGAGGCTCTAGAGGGAGTCATTTATGGACACTACAATGGAATTTAGCTTAAAAAATATTTAAAAATATTGAAATTAAACGCCATGGCCTTGAGTAAAGCACAGTCCTAGGTGATTCTTGATTTTTGGGCAACACGGAGTCGGACATTTTTTGAGGATAATGTGTACCCAAGTGATACTCAGGGGCTATAGATAAGGTGGGTCTCCTAGCCACTCTTAACCCACAGGGACCATGGGTTCAATATAAGAGTTGAATATGTGTTGCTGTTTGATCCTGTGGATATTATTTGTGTCACCCTAGTGATGCTCAGGACACCTAGGATCTTATTTAAAAGCACAGGGGAGCCTCCAGGACTGCATACACAGTTGTTTAGGGGACTGTGTGGTAGCAGGGATTGAACTGGGTAAGCAACAAGTCATGCGCTTTACCTGCTGTACTATCTCTCTAGCCTCTTGGAGTTGGAAATTTTTCTATTTTTTTTTCTTAAGGAAGTTCTGGCTGTAGACTCCTTGTGAGAAAGCTGTCAACTAGCGTCAACTAACAAGTTGACAAAGGAGCATTATACTTGGTCTTCTGAATGCTGTTTCTTTGTTTCTCATTAGTGTGCTGAAAAAATAAAACAGATTACAAAAAATGTGTGCTTGATTTTATTTTATTCTTTTTTTATTGTAATATTTTTACAATAAGGGGGGTAAAGGTTTTTCCACTATATGTGCCTACCTTATTTTTAAGTGTTCCACATTCTTGTGATCACAAAAAAACTCAATAATTGTAGTTTATGATTAAATTCATGGAGACTTAACATTAATTCCATAGCACTACTTCAGGTCACATTTCTTAGCCAAGGCTATTTTCTCACCCTCATTCCCTTTCTTCCCCACTCACCTCTCTCTGCCCTCTCTCACGGGTTAATATCCCTATCACAGGAGGCTGAAGAGATAATATAGAGGATAGGGCACTAGCCTTCCCTGCAGTCCACCTGGATTCCATTTCCAGCATCCTATACAGTTCCCTAAGCATGGCCAGAAATAATTCCTGAGTGCAAACCCAGGAGTGACCCTAAGCATTACCAGCTGGTCCCCAAACAAAAATGAAACAAAACAAAATGGATCCCTATCAACAAAATTATGGAAGTAAACATTGTGATATCAAAGTTCTCCTCCAAGACTAAAAGTCAGTTCCTTTAAGGCAGGACAAACATTAATTCAGTCGGAAGCTCTTGAATGACATGAATTCAGACTGACACTCTATAAAGCTTGGGAAGGAAGAATTTTAGGGAACGAATGAAAAGCTGATTACTGTGAAATTAAAGTAGCACAGCAGTGTCACCAGAGCTACAGAACCCAAAATGTTGCCTATTTCTAATTGGGCCTCACAATCCTTGTAAGTGTACAGAGTTCACCCAAAGTGGAATTTCCTTGAAACTTGATACTACTCAGCAAGGTGTCTCTTCCAAATAACCCATGTTCCAACCCACAGGAGAATTTGCTAAAGGCCATCAGGGGCTGAACAAGGAAATTGACAGAAAACTTGTGCCTGTCACTTAACTCCTGGGGACATGCTGAGGGGACAGAGACTGCTGGCTCAGAGTTGGGGGAGAAAAGTTGAAGGCCAGTAAATTGCTCCATGGCATCCTGAAGAAGAGGAAAGAAGCTGGAGTCTGATTGAGTTCAGCCTCCCAGACTCTGCTGATCCAAGTCTGTAGATGCTCACTTTGCCAGGGTTAGAGTGATGAAGGAGGGGTGCTCCAGATGGCCCCTTGATGGAGGGTCCCCTAAAATTTATATTGGGGTTTCTGAGAGAGACCAGAGAGTCATTTTTTTCTCATTTTATATTCTAGTAGTTTAACATTGTTTCTATTTGAAATGATATGAGCAAATAATTTACCCACGAATGTTAATGCAAAAGCAAATGATCATGTATATTTTGAATATTAAATTTTTATAAATTTTATAATATGGCTATTATTTCCCTGGTAGAGAAATCCTCATAGTTACCAATGTAGCACTGTCATCCCATTGTTTATCGATTTGCTCAAGCAGGCACCAGTAACATCTCCATTATGAGACTTGTTGTTTCTGTTTTTGGCATATTGAATACGCCATGGGTAGTTTGCTAGGCTCTGCAGTGCAGGCGGGATACTCTTGTTAGCTTGCTGTGCTCTCCAAGGGGGACAGAGGAATCAAACCCAGGTTGACCACAAATGCCCTACCTGCTGTGCTATTGCTCCAGCCCCATAGTTACAAACAATGTTAAATATCTTATGTCTTTTTAAAAATAAAATACACAGATAGTTAAATCACAGCCTGACTAAACTTTACTTAAAGAACTAGATAGTGTGTTAAGCTATGCAGCATATGTTAATTACTCAATTATGTCACTGTAGCATTGAGCAGTCAGAAGTGATACTTGAATGAATAGAAGTGTCTAGTTCCAGTAAAAATTTATTCATAAAAGCAGTTATTTTGTTCATGGCTTACAGTTGAGACTACTGAATGAAATATTTAAATCACCCCACAAGTCTAACACATGACTCTAACCAACTGAAAATATTTAGAAAAATACAATGTGGTTTGCTAATAAAAATTCCTTGTCAGAAGGCTAGAATTGTGTGAGTAAGCCAACATTTTTTATGACAGACAATTTAGCATTTAATGTAGTTTTAGGAGAAAAAAATCAGTTTCTTATCTCTATCACTTTGTGCATGTTCAGTAAATGTATTATACACATTTCTTTGATAGGAATTAAAAATAGTTGTATTCAGATTAAATGAGCAGAGTGTAATGTATATTTCAAGAAGACTTTGATTAGAGGCATTTTATATTATAAAGACAAAATGCTATCATGAATAATTTTGCAGCCAGAATTTAATACTCAGACACATCAAATTTAGGACATTATCCACTTGACATTGCCACCAGTATATAAGTCACCTTTCTGGGGTGATGTTTCCTTGATAAAACATTGTGGAAATATGCCCTGTTCTTTATAAAATGCAAATTTACTTCAAAGTACATTAAACTCGAATAAATAAATTTTTAATGAAACAAAGCATTGTTTTTGAAATTCACTGTTCTCTGGCAGACTCTAAATGGCTTCATTTCACTGTGTTTATTTCTTTTTCACAAGGTCTATGACTACTCTGCCATGATTATTAAATTCTCCATAACTTCTTGTATATCTTATATAGTTTGAAGAAGGAATTAATGAATAAAAAAATCTGTGAGTTACTACTTCAACTTCTCCTTTAACAACAACTCATCAGAAGTCATTCACAAACAGTTGGCTTCAGAAGTCATAAATAACAAGTCTTTGTGATGACTAACATATGACTCTTAATCAGTGTCTACCAAGACTTACTCACAGGAATGATAATTTCACTATGCCCAAAGTTATTTTGAAGAACTGTATGATTACTGAGTTTATCTAATCTCTGCATAATCCCTGCCAGCTTAAAAAAATAACATGGAGAGAATTGCAGTTATTTCTGCAAAACAAATGATCCGTAAACCAATCAGAGCTCCCAGATATCCAGGGACAGGATTCAGCTGTCCCTTAAATTCTTTCTCCCTGAGGACATTAGCCTTATAAATTTCATACAAATTTCTATTAGTGTCAAATCCAAAAGCAGAGCAGCATTCTTCCTTTTCCACCCCAATCTTCATTAATCTTTGATTTAATGTAAGTAGACCAATCCTGCCTGAAA
The DNA here is from genome assembly GCF_027595985.1 of Sorex araneus. NCBI lineage: Eukaryota > Metazoa > Chordata > Mammalia > Eulipotyphla > Soricidae > Sorex > Sorex araneus. Next base: position 154,469,351 of record NC_073303.1, on the reverse strand, counting down.
TTGTATCTCAGGAGACTGGGAGTTAGAGTTGGATGGTAATAATACTTGGCAAAATAATACTGTAAAACTGGTTTGAAAGGCTCAAGGGGGAATTCATTCACATTTAAGACTTTTGCTACTTCCTGGTTTCAGTCAGGGCTGAAACACCCACAATCACGAAAACTTTTCCAAATTGCCTTTTGGCACATGCTTTTCTAGTTCCAGCTGAACACAGGAAATGTATCAGAGACAAAAATAATGGATTCTGAGCAAGATTTCTTTCTTTACCTTCCTTTTCTGTCATAGAATCTCTATTCCATTGCTAAAAAGGCCAAATAGAGAGGCGTGGATCTTTGTTTGGGCATATATCAATGTTTAGAATTGTACTCTCAGTCACTTCGATAAAATCCAGAGTCAAGGTGGTACATGGTAGTAGGAAGTATGTGTAAGTTATAGAAAAATGCTTAGCTTTCAAACTAGGAAAAGAGAGAAAGGCATTTCTAAATGGGTACAGACAGCTGGCACTGCCTCACCTTGATTTCATACTGATTTTTGTCTTTAATGTAAGGTATGTAAGGCTGGCCAAATAATACCTAGTATAAACACTTACATATATAGGTTGTATTTTTCCTTCAAATCAAATCTGTTTCTTTTCTTAAAACTAAGACTCCCTTTCACAAGTATCTATAATGCCTTTGATCATATTTGTAAAAATTTAACATAATTCAAATATGCATCCATTATTCAATAAACTGTCATGTACTCACATAATGAGATGGTAGTCATCAAAATATTATAGAAAAGTTAAATTTTAAAACGTGCATTGTTTGGTTCGATTTATATAACATTCTCAAAATTGTGACAACAGTGACAGAAATGGGGATGGAGCTAAAAAATTGAGAAATGGGAAACAGGGAAATTTTGAAAGGAGTGGATATGTTATCTACCATGATTATATGGTGATTTCACCTCCTTCATATTATTGGGGCATGTAGAGATAGTATAGTGGATAGAGTGCTTTCTTTGCACCTGGCCAACTCTGTTTCAATCTATGGCACCTATCTGGTCCTCAGGACCCTGCCAAGATTGATCCCTGAGCACAGAGCCAGGAGTAAGTCCCAAGAATCCCTTGATTGTGGCTCCCAAACAAACAAAGCTTAAAAAAATAACTATGCTATAACAAATGGTGAATATTTTGAAGTATGTAAATTATACATAGAAAATAATTAGGAGAGAGACATAATGATTACACTCATCTAGGAATATAAAAAAAAAAGCATAAAATGAGACTAACACCCACGGGCAGTGAAAAAAAATATGGGTCAGGAGCATGATCCCTGATGAAAGCTTGTCACAAGTGAAAGTTCAGGGGGAGAACAGTGAGAATAGAGTAGGGACAAGTAATTCATGGTACTTGGAAACCAGCACTCTGGACAAGAAGTGAGCACTGAAAGTAGGTAAGTTGAAATACATGATAACCTCTAGGTACCTATGTTGCAAACCAAAATGCCCAAAAGGAAAGAGAAAGAATGAGAACAAGAGAGAAAGAAAAGAAATATCTGCTATAGAGGTAGGCAGAAGGTGAGGGGTAGGGTCTGAGAAGGGAACTGGGGTTATTGGTGGTGGGAACTGTACACTGGTGAAGGGATGGACACTGGAACATTGTATGACTGAAACCCAATCATGAAAAACTTTGTAACTACGTATCTCATAGTGTTTCAATTGAAAAAAAAAAAAGCTACAGCACAAGTTGGGGGAAAAAATAGAGATACTATGCAGTAGTAACTATTAAGTAGTAATTTAATTTTGTGTGTCTCTCTGACTTCTTTGTTTACATATTAATTATTGTAGTTTAGGTAAGTAGGTTATAATAGTATTAAATTGTAAGTCAGTGCCGCCAAAGAAAGCACAACCCTTCATTACTGTCTTAACTTCACCTCTATACTGGTCTTCATTCCCATTTCCACTGTCACTGTCACTGTCATCATTGTCATCCCGTTGCTCATCGATTTGCTCGAGCGGGCACCAGTAATGTCTCCATTGTGAGACTTGTTACTGTTTTTCACGTATCAAATATGCTGCTGGTAGCTCACCAGGATCTGCCGTGCAGGCGAGATACTCTCAACGGCTTGCCAGGCTCTCCGAGAGGGACAGAGGAATCGAACACAGGTCGACCGCATACGAGGCAAATGCCCTATCCGCTGTGCTATTGCTCCATCCGTAAAAAAGTAATGTTTTAGAAAATTTGGGACAATTTTACTCTCAAGTCAAAATTTCTCTGAAGTCCAGCTGGTATGATTTCTGTCAGTTACTCAGGAATTCCAGTGTGAGTCTACCTGTCTCTGGCTCCCATGAGTCAGGATCACTTTGGCTGAAGCTATCGAGTGTAAGAGCAGAATCACAGCAGAGGGCAAGAAGGGGTTCATTTCAAAACCCTCCCCAAGATCTCCTCACACCTCTCACCCCACCCCCTGTCAGGAGCGCTGTGGAGCTGCACACAGTGCTGTACACTGGCCAAATGCTCCCAATCAGGATCTTCTTACACATTACCTTTAATTACTTCCCAAATAAAATACAAGAATCTACTGATCTTTATCATAAAATCTAAAAATCCAACATTGGAAAAATGAAGTAATTAAATATTCCAACTATAGGACGAAATATACAATCATCAAGAATGAGGAACTAATAATGATTGTTTTTTATCCTAGGGCAAAGGATTTATTATTGTTTAACATTGTCCATTCCTTTGTTTTGTCTCCCTTTATTCCACAGAATCAATCCTTCCCTTCCAAACCAGAACTTTCATTCCCTCATTTGCTATGACAAACCAAATAGTTGACTGCTGTTGATCATAGTTTAAAGATATTTTACTTCTTTTCTGTCTCCACTAACCATATGTATCTTATTATCCTATTTTATTTCTTCAGCAGTGGTGCTATCTAAGAAATAATCCACCCTCTGAGAACCAGGTCAGGATTTTCTTTCTTTTAACTCTCAATAAAAGTGAATAGAAATAAAAGTAACCCCCTCAGTCTTTATAGTGGCTATGAGAAGTAGACATGACCATTTAATAAACCATTCAACAGACATGAATTGATGACATATATAAATACTAAGAATGTAAAAGAGGTATGAATTCCTAGAGCAGTGTTCACATTTTTCCTTTCAAGGATATTTGATATAATAGAAGAAAGCATGTGATAAGCAGCTAAAATCAGCAGAGTGTGGAGGAGATTAATAACTCAGCTTATCAGTAACTCATGTTAGGTTACAGCAACTGGTAGAAAAGCTCTGGTTTTGAGAACATATCCAATTTGAAACATTAGACAAGGCTGAAAACTGAAAAAATCTTCTAAAAGTAACAGCAATGATCTTTTTGGTGGTAATAACTGTAATAACTGCAATAATCATAGTAATGGTAATAACAGTACCATTACTATAGTTATGGTACTATATATGATAGTAGTTCTAATAGTAACTACTAATAACTAATGGAAATTGTGATAACTCTTTATCCCTTGGAAGGATATAAAATATCAGGCACAAAAATACTAAGTAGGGACTGTCCTACATTGAATACATTTATAACAATAGAATCATGATGGAGAATATCATATAAAAAGCACATGTAAATCCACAAATATTCAAAAATTAGAGGAGACTGCATTAGATATTTTTATCAATAATGTTATTACTCATTTTTGGCACCAGAGCGGATGCTTGAGCCATGCATTTTTACTGTGAACTGAGCTACACAGCCCGGGGAGGGATTTTTTTCCCTCTCCACCCCATTTTTCTGAGCGAAAATGGCGGCAGCGGCAGCAGCCACACGGTGAGAGCCACCCTCTAAGACCCCTCCACCAGGAGGTAGGACTTTCTTTAGTGACGTAGCCTGTAGGTGGTCCTGGGAGGGGGATGTTCCCGGCGCGCCTTCAGCCCAGAGATGAACCGAGACCCGCGGCATGAGAAGCAGAGCCTCCGCGCTTATTGACTGTGATCCTGAGGTCTCCTAACCCATTTTGGCACCAGAGCGGATGCTTGAGCCATGCATTTTGACTGTGAACTGAGCTAAAATATTAGAAACCCAAAACCGCGCGGCCACAATAGCGGCCGCACGGACTCAAAGTCTTCACTCTTACCAATGAAGAGAAATTATTAGATGATGCCTATTCGGCAGGCCTGATTGTTGGGGAAAATTTCCAATCAATAATAGTGAGTTCTGTATGGAAATATGAAATGTACTCAATATATATAGAGAATAATGGGAATATCATTAGCTACTTAGATGGGGGGTGGGGTGGGAGGGGGGTGTATTGGGGTTCTTGGTGGTGGAACGGGTGCACTGGTGAAGGGATGGTGGTTTAATCAGTATTTGACTGTGACTTAAACCTGAAAGCTTTGTATTTTTTTCTTGTTTTCACGGTGGTTCAATAAAATATTTCTTTAAAAAAATAATGTTATTACTCAAATAAATTTATTTATAATAAGGACTGGAGATATAGAATAGGGGTTAAGATACATGTCCTTCATGTGATGTCCCTTATTTGATCCCTGGGGCCACATGGTCCCCCAAATATCACGTCACAGCTCTGGTGACATCTGAGCACTGCTGGGGTAGCCTGGGCAATCCCTGGCACTACAGAGCCCAGCAGCACTGAGTCCTCAGTTTCTTGCTTTGAAAACTGGCCTGACTGGCTTAGAATCTTCAGTAGAGTGTCCCAAGGGTGTCCTAAGTACCTGAGTACTTTATTTATTTGAGAAACCCCTTCTCAAATAAACTAAGATATTTATTATATTCACGACAACACATGTGTCTTATATAGATTATTTCTTCTATTATAGGACTTAATTATTGGGGAAATACATATGCAGAATTAGAAAATACTATAAGGCAGTATTGCTCATATCCTAAAATATCTGGAAAAAAACAGTAAGGTAGGGGGAGACAGCTAAAAATGGCTTTAATTAAGAGTATTGGGTAGTGTATGAGTTGAGCGTATCTAAAAAGGTGAAAAGGGAGTGCAGAATCTCCAGGTTTTAGGCTCTTCAGGTACAAACTCAGAGACCAGAGGGAAATATATTTACAAGGAAAGTTGGAGCAAATTTTGTTTAAATTAATATAATTTGCTTTATGCTATTTCATACTGAAGTTTTCTTGAGCACAATGGTCAATTCCCACTGGAACCAATGTACTGATTCTTGCCATTAACACTGTGGAAAGGAGAAAGCATTATTCTCTCATGATGTGTGCTTTTTATTCTTTCAATAGAATATCTATTAGATGCAGTGATGAAATTAGCAAGATTGACATCTGTAGCAATCACATACTCATAAGTACATGGTCATGCCTGTTTTGGAGTGTTTTATATAAATATCTTTCAGCTAAGGATAGGACCTCCTGTGAGAAAGATACATCTGAGAGGTGTTTTGTCCTATTCATTTTTCTGTGCTTCTTTCTTAATTTGCAAAAGAATATTGGGAGCCTCTCATCTCCTCACCACTGGGGACAGTATTCTTTTTGAACTAAGCTCCACATCGATGATCTTTAGACCTTTACTCCTTTGACCTAGAAATGAAGAATAATAAAACTCAGTTTAGAACAAATCAAGAATTGTAGTCAGTGTCAGAAAAAATCTTCAAAGAAAAAGCAAAATCAAAATCAGTACCCACGGAATGAACAATGAGAATGAATAACCCCATGAATGCTTCTCTGATATTTATGAACTTTTATTCTGAATGAAAAATTTATGATGAATCTCCTATTAAAAACTGAATTATTATGAATCTCCTACTAAAAAAAAATATTTTTCCCCGAGTCTGGGACTTAGGAATCATAAAAAAATTGCCTACCCTAGTTGCCCACTGTATAAAATTACTTTGAAAAAAAAAAGTACAAATGATACGTAAACACAGAATGACAAGATCAGTAAAAATTTTAGTTGTTTGACAGAGTGAACTCATCAATCGTAGTCTTGATATCTTATTCTATGTCTTTTAAATTTGCATATATTTTAGCTTCAGCCTTAAGGAAATACATATAGAAAGGGTATATGGTACTTATCTATTTGTTTGTTTACTGTAGGTCTCTCAAGAGAAGTTTAGGCAGCCTGGGGGCTCCTCCACTGACCATTCAAGAGTCACCAGATGCAACACTGCTCGGTTCTCATGGGGCTGCAGAGGCCATTCCAGGAATTTTTTGGGGTCTCTAGAGCTATCACTGGTGGAGCAGGGGTAGGGTGAACGGGGCATGTATGGTTGCATTTTCGATATTCAGGAGATCATTCATTGCCAGAAATCAAATTGGGTCAGTCCCTAATAAGTATGTTCCTTATAAGTCGTTAGCTTTCTCTCCAGCCTCTGTTTTTGTCATCAATGACTTATATTTCATGCAGGCTTATGTACAGTGTATGGGGCATTTGACTTTCCAGGTTTTTATCTTCAGTACCCATGTGATCTCCATAGTCCTTCAGGAGTGATCCCTGAGTGAGAAGAAGCCAAAAGTATGCCCCGAGCACTACTGGGAATGGCTCCCAAACCAATAAATAAATAAATAAGAAAATAAATCAATGAGTTTCTTCTCTGTTGCATGTTCCTTCTCATAGACTTTTGAATACTTGACCATCAATTTATTACATATTATTCTTACCTTTACTTCACTTGATTTCACTTGAGCATAAATATATTAGGCGTCTAGCATGGCCCTGGTAGCCCTAGAGAGGATCATTCTCATTTCCTTTCAAGGAAGAAAATCTTTCCCTTTACCTTCTGGTGTTTATGAGTTAAGTGGCTGCAAATTAAACTGATGCAAGACAGCATAGCAAGGGAAAAGTAAGTTTTATTCACATAAGTACATCAAAACCTTAAAGAAAATGTGGAATCAAGGAGGTGTTTAGAATTTGAGATTCCTATAGCATCTTAATAGAGGAAAGAGTAAGTGAGAATGGCACAAAGGGGAAAATTACTTTTAGGAAAGATGATTGGAGTCTCAGGAAAAGAGATGGGAAAATCATTTTAATGTGTCTGTTTAGGTGCCATGTGGGAACTCCTTATCTTCATTGATTTTCCTTGATTGTGCCCAGGGAGATATTCTATGATAATTGAGTTCTTTTGGGTAACTCCACTTGACAGAGACTTTAAAAATTCAAATGTCTTAATCTCAAAATATTTTTAAGCTGTAGAGTAGAGTTGGGGAGAGACAAAAATATACACCTATTATTATGATAAAAAAAAGAAGCCACAAGTGTAATATGAAAGAAGAAGAGAAATACGAGTTATGAATGAGCTTTGAGATACTTTGTGAGAACCATAGGATTTCTAAACAGTCCCTAAAATAATGATTAGGACAGGATATTGGGGATCTGAATAAAAGTGTGAAATAAGATTAAAGGAAGTCTGGTAGCTTCTTCAGATTAAAAAATGATTTGGAAATACAATTGTACTTGACAATAATTCATATAATCTTACTTTACATAACAATTCTGGTTTTTTATTTTTTGTTTTTGTTGTTCTATTATTATTTATATTTTCACTTTTATATTTAATTCAGCTTCTTAATCTTTTTATAAAATTTTAATTCTTTTTGGTAGGGAAAATATATCTAGCCCTGAAATTTTCTTTTTAGATGAACATAGGCAGCAATTGAAATTACAGATAAACTAATAACAGTTACTCACACATAGATAAAAGATAGAACAATGTTGCATAAAGTATACCTGACAGACATATAGTATATTTCTACAGACATACTTAAACATATGATTATCTATGAAATAGTATTTCATTTGTATTATGCTTTTCACCCAGATTCCAACAGACCCCAATAACTAGTATGTTATAAAATATGAATATTTATAGTCACTTGAGTATGACAAGGAATCAAAAAAATATTAAGATGGCTAAGTCAAAATTATTACTTACTAAAGAGAACAGTAGGCAAGTTTGAGAGTATACCTAATGTCTAGAGGACTTTGAAAAGTGACCCTTATAATTGCCTTGTTTTTCCTAGAGAAAATTGATCATAGTGTTTTCAAAAAGTATCTAAGAGTACAAACCACAGATTCTATTAACTATACCTTAAACTCTAAGAAAGCAATGAAATATTTAGGTGTTTTTCAAAGTTCAGTTTGAAAATATAACTGTAAGTTTATCACACTCAAAACATTACATTCCATATCTACTGCATGGTTTTCTCCATTTAGAGTTGAAATTTTTGATATTTGTGTTTTTATTGTTCCTATACCAAGAATCAGACTGGAGCCTCACACATGTAAGGCAGGTACTAAATCACAAAGTCAAAATCCTGTCTGAAATTATAAAATAAACCTCATCTAAGAAGAAATTCTATGTATTTTAGGAAGAAACTATGTTTCTTAGAAAGAAACTCATTCTTGGGGCTGGAGAGATAGCACAGCAGGTAGGGCAATTGCCTTGCACGTGGCCAACCTGGGTTCTATTCCCAGCATCCCATATGGTCCCCTGAGCACCGCTAGGAATAATTCCTGAGTGCATGGGCCAGAAGTAACCCTTGAGAATCGTTGGGTGTGACCCCAAAAGCAAAAGCAAAAAAAAAAAGAAGAAGAAGAAGAAACTCATTTTTTAGGACATAAGCAATATTTGTTGGTTTCTTGTGTAGAAATCTATAGTCTTCTTTTCAACACTTTCATGTTATTTTGTTTGTTAAATCTAGTACTTCCCTTTCTGAGATGAGAAGAGCTTGTTCCAGAATATCTTTCCCTTGACCCTACTTATGTGGACATGAATAGAAAATGAACATAAGTTCAACTGGCATTGTGCTCACTTTTGATCACCTTAACCCACCCTTTGAATACACTGTCCATAGAGTGACTGTGTTTGCTCAGACACAATTTCCTTGAGATAAAATGCAGCTTCACTAATCAATGCAGATTTTTCAATGCACCAATATTTTAATCTACCACAATGTAAAAATAGTCCCCTTGATACATATTCAAGACCTTTAGTGAACACACTGTGAATGCTTAAATATATCAAAGGATTTCTATAGTAAATCTTACTAAAATGACACTTGGTCTACTTATTAATATAACCTTTCTAAAACTTAACTGATATTGCTAGTATCATACTACTTATACCTTTATTCATGCTAGTGTTTGTTATGAAAAACAATGCACATGAATTTAAGCAACAGAACAAGATAGTCTGTGTATAAAGAATTAAAGTTCAGACATCACTGACAGAGCATTAAATATCAAGACTATGTGTCACGTTTCTTTCTGATACAGTTGGTTAGGTTCTTAGCACCATCTCACCCAGTGAAAATTCAGCCTGTTAAACTGTTCTTTGTACACACTTACCAATCTGCCTACATGCATTATCCTCTTTTCTTTTTGGCAAGTCATATGCAATCATTTTTGTACACAATATTTTTAGCTAAGTAGATGTTTCCCAGAGCTAATGGGTTGAAAGTTCCAGCAGAATTGGGGCCCCACATGGCCTTTCAGTGAAAATAATGAAAATTTTTTTTCTTTTATTAAAAATAAAAGTTTTATATTCAAAATGAAGATCTCTTCGCTGACATATCTTTTTCACATTTATATTTTTTGTGCCAGTCTAGATATTGAACTAAAATATGTGCTATGATAAAAGCAAAAATAAGAAAATCAAAACATTTTATGAGGACACTAAAGAAATACAAGTTATAAGAAGATTGTCAAGGAGAGAGAGAAAGAAAGAGAGAGGGTGAGAGGAGAGAGGGAGAGAAGGAGAGAGAGAATGGTGGAAAGGTACCACAGGTATATGCCGCTGTTTATAGGATAGTGTGTAAATTAAAACCAGGATCTCATCAGTGTTCTTTACATATTTTATAGAAGAGTGAAAGGTTATCTTTACCATTTTTTAAAATTTTGAATAATACACTGTAGCACTGTTGTCCCATTGTTCATCAGTTTGTTCGAGAGGGAATCAGTAACGTCTCCATTGTGAGACTTGTTGTTACTGTTTTTGACATATTAAATTTCCTGGTAGCTTGCCAGCTCTCCTGTGCAGGAGGAATACTCTTGGTAGCTTGCTGGGCTCTCTAAGAGTGGCAGAGGAGTTGAACCTGGGTTGACTGCGTGCAAGGCAAACACCCTACCTGCTGTGCTACTGCTGAATTTTGAAAAGCATTAAAAGAAAAACATGCATATGCATATTTAGTGTGAACATCTTATAATCTTTAAAAAATGTAAAACACCACTAGCATAAACTTGTGTTTATGATGCCAACATTACTTTGGGTATGTTCTTTTGTTATCTACTTCTTTTGGGGCACGAGGTAGCACTGCACTGTAGCTCTGTTGTCCCACTGTTCATCGATTTGCTCGAGCGAGCACCATAACATCTCCATTGTGAGACTTATTGTTACTGTTTTTGGCATATCTAATATGCCATGGGTAGCTTCCCTGCCTCTGCCGTGCAGGTGGGATACTCTTGGTAGCTTGCTGGGCTCTCTGAGAGGGATGGAGGAATTGAACCCAAGTCGGCTCCATGCAAGGCAAATGCCCTACCCACTGTGCTGTTGCTCCAGTCTGGGCACTAGGTAGATTATTTTATTCTTATGCTCTTGATTTCTGTATTTATATGATGGTAGTAAGAGTAAAATACATTTTCTTGCTTGAATAATTATAAGATTTAATTGATAATGAATATACAAATATATATACACACATATATATGTATATGTATATATAGATACATATGTGGCTCATGAAATAAATGCTATAGACTAAAACGTAAGTGTCTTCCTAGGGAACATGTTAGAAAAGCAGTGACTCCTAAATCTGTCTCTTGAAATCCTTTACTTTTTGTTTTGTATATTTCTAACACTTTATGTCTTGTAGAGTAATTCCAAACTATAATGAAAAGCAGCTTATATATACATTTTTATTTATGTTATTAAATATTCTTTAAAATTGTTAATAAAATCTTATCGCTATATCATATGATTTTGTATAAGAACACAAAATCAAGAAGAAAACAGACTACTCCTTACTCATACTTAAATATCACATGTTCTGATATGTCCAAATTATCTTAAAAGATACCAGTAACTAAATTCAGATACCTGCCCCCCAAAATTTGTCATAACAACAAGTTTAAATTTCTTTTTCTAAGGCATTGCCCTTGCATGTGGGTTTATATTAAATGTAGCTTAGTTCCACTTAAATAAAGGGACTTTGGTAGTATCCGTTGCAGTAAAACTCTCTGTGGCTTCATATTTTATTTTTTAATTAAAATATTGTAAATCTTGACTTATAATTTTTATTGGGATACTATGCTTTACAAAGTTGTTCACAATAGAGTGGCTTTAAGCATGCAATGTTCCAACACAAATCTACCACCAGAGTTGCCTTCCCCTCACCAGTATCTGCAGTTCCCCTCCCACCTCCCACTTTTACCTTCTGTAGGCATATAACAAATTTATTTCATATTACCTTCTCCAAAAACACTTAAGGGAAAGGCAAATTAAAAATATCAGAAAATTAGTGAGTGAAAGGCAATTTGTGATGATTAATTGCTAGGTGATTTTAATGAATATGAATGACATTAATTTTGGAAATGTATAATTTTTTTACTTTTAGCAAGTATATAAGCAAAATAGTTAAATAATAGTGATAAAATTGTATAAATATTTTTAGCCATAGCAAGCTATGAGTAAACATAAACTTCTAATCTAGTAAAGGATAACTGTATGTGATATTTTTGTCACACTTGATGCTATATGTTGGAAAGTTTGTCCTGTCCTTAAGAGAAGCTCATTTAACATTCCTTACAAAACTGTTTTCAAGACTATGAATTCCCTAAGTTATTACCTATCCATGAAGCTCTGTATTGTTTCTTCAAATATGAATGATAATCTACCTGCATAGAGTATTCTTGGTGAGGTATTCATTTCATTAAATTTTTGTACTATATTCCTCCATACTGTTCTGACTTGCAAAGTTTCTTTTCACCAATCTGCTATACAGCATATAACTTTTATTTGTATGTAAATTCCTTTTTTAATCTTCTTGTTTTCAGTATCCTGTTTCGATCTTGAGATTTTGTCATTTTGGGTATAATATGTCTTGGAATTTTCCTAGTTGTGTTTATTTTTGCTGCGATCCTTTGGGCTTCTGTATTCCTCAACTCTAGGAAATTCTTTATGATTTAACTATTATTTCTTCATGTTTGCTTTGTTGTTCTTCAGGGACTCCAGTGATTCTTATTCCTCTTGAATTCATCTCATAGTTCTCTGGTACACTGTTCATTTCTTTTCAGATTATTTTCTACTTTTTGCTTTTTATCAAATGTTATTTCCATCTAACCTTGGAGGTGTTTGATTATGTACTCAGCTTCTCCTGTTCCTTTATTATTCTGGTTGACTTTTTAATATCATCTACCATGTTCTTTATTTCTGTCATTTCTTTGTATAGCAGTTTTTACATTTTGACTCATATTTTGTTGTGCTTTAGTGACTACCTGTGCTATTGTTTCTCTGAACTCATTGAACATCCTCATCACAGTGTCACTAAAGACATTGAGGATTTACTGGCGTTGTTTATGTCTCTGGTGATATTCTTTTCACTTGCTAAGCAGTTAGTGGGTTTCTCTATTTTTTTTCCTATTTGTTTTCTGTGTGCTGGGAGTGAGCCTTTGCAGTTAACCATACCCCCACCCCACTGAGGTTGCTCTCTCTCATCTCTTCACCAAATGACAGGAACGTCTGCAAGCAGTGTATAATTTCCTGAGTATATCTGTCACTGTTAGTCTCACAATGAGAGATGTTACTGGTGCCCACTCGAACAGATCGATGAGCAATGGGATGACATTGTGTGTGCTCAAAACTAACCACAAGACAAGGCCTTTGTCTCCTATTCCTGATTAGTCCCGGAGATGTCCATTTGAGGAAAGCCATGCCTGAGATGGCAGGGCAGCAGGTAGAAGTTTCTGGCCTTATGCTTTAAAACCCAACTCTCCAGTAGTTTTTAAAATTCATTTGTATGATTTATTCCTGAGTAGGAGGGGTTGGTTCTGGACATAGGTAGTTCAGGACTCACTCCCAGCTCTTTCTCAGAGATCATTCTGTAGTCAGCGATCGCTCCTTCCTGGCAGGCTCAGGGGACCATAGGCAGTGCTGGAGATAGACCTGGGTAGGCTGTGTGCAAGGAAACTCAGTTTACTGTTTCTCTGGCCCCCATTTGGATGATTTTAAATAAGATGTTATTTCTCATGTTTGAAGAATAATAAAACTGTTCTGTCTATAATTACATTTTCCCTTATTTTCTGACATATTTATGTTGACCTATTCAATTACACTTCTAATTATTCTATTTTACCCTTTGCCCTTTACCCTTTGTTAGAGTGATGAAATCTGTCCTCCTCAGTCCAAGAGAAGCATGTGTGATAGATTTGAATGAGAAAATCTTACCATTTCAACTACTTCACCATTCTCTATACCTTTTCACTAATGGTCAAGCAAAAAATATAATGAAGGGAACTCTGCTGTTCCTATTTTCATCAGACTCACTAAGCCCCCCTAGGGAAATTAAAGTACATAAAATATGACACCCATTTTAAGAAGGGCTACATTATGATTTTCATAGTTTGTTTTTTTTTTCCTATGAAAATAGGTTAGGGGCCAGGATGATGGCTCAAAAGGTTGAAGCCCATGCTTTCAAGCTTGTAGCCCTGAGTCTGATCACTGGCCCCTAGAGCATTATTGCATATGGCACTGATGGACTAAAAGCATCACCGGGCCTGCGCAGTACCTTACTACTGTGAAAGTTAGAGAAGTAGACCAAGCCAACCATATGCGGAAGTAGCTACTATGTAATTGATTAGCAGACTGGGAGATAAATGTGTAGCTATGCATACAATATAGCATATATTATATTTAATTCCATGAAAACTACACACAAACCTGCAATAAAAATCTGAACACCTACAATGTAGATTACAATACTAGGCATTGGAAATGTTTTTTAGCTCTGCATACTCTAATACAGCTGGATGAACTTTAATTTACTCAAGAAACCATGTTTCCTAATCTGTACACAGGAAATAGTATTCCTACTATATAAATTTATTGTGAGACTCAAGTCCAATAATACTTAAAATACTTTAGAAAGTACTTTTAGTGTTTAATAAAAGACACTATTAAGATATGATGTAGGGTTATTAATGACTCTGAGGTAAGTTTTGATAAAAAGACTAATAATTTTGGTCCTATCACAAGACTTGTATGGGATTTAAATCTAATTTGTGTAATTTTAGATTAAATTCAATGATAGGCCATGATATTTCTCTTAGGATTAATAAAGGCAAAATTTTAACAGCAGCAAATTCAGTTGCCCTTTGTTGTCGACTTAGTCATTCTGCAAATTGATTTGTTTTGCTCTTTAAAAATGTGTTAGCTCAGAGTCTCCACTAAAAATTAGTTGTCAATGAAAAATAATGAATGTGCAACAACAATGAATTTATTTAGAACATTTTACTCCAGAAGCCAATCTAAGCCTTTTCAATGAGAAGGTTTTCATTTGAAGCCATCAACATATTTTTACACCTAGAGAACATCTCAAATTAATGACCAGATGTCTTTAATGTGTTTTAGGTCCTCAGTTATTGATGTAGAGTAATATTTTGGAATTTGTGACTGACAAGGGCAAAACTAAATAGATGACTTTGTAAACATCCTTGAAGCCCCAGGATTCATTTTTTTCCCCATTGTCTTTCAACTAACATTTATTCGGTGCTTACTATGCACCCACTACTGGTAGACAGATCATTTTGTATGGTCTTCTTATAGTTTTTATTTTAGAAACTAAGACAATTGAACATCATAGAATTTAACAATTGGCCCAAGATGACACAGCTGTAAATGATGGCACCTGTATTTACTGACTGTGAAGCCAATATTGTTCCCAAAAGAACATAATCATCTGCATGCCTGACAGGGGGTGTCATCAAAATCTTTTTAAACTTCCAATCAAAACTTGATCTCAGAAAATAATTTGACAAACTGATTCACAGTAAGTTAGTAGGACAGAAAAGATTCAAATATTAAAAGAAGAGAAGACAAGGGGGCTGGAGTGATAGCACAGTGGGTAGAGCATTTGCCTTGCACGTGGCCGACCCAGGTTTGATTCCCAGCTTTCCATATGGTCGCCTGAGCACCACCAGGAGTAATTCCTGAGTGCATAGCCAGGAGTAACCCCTGTGCATTGCCAGATGTAACCCAAAAAGCCAAAAAAAAAAGAAGACAATTTGTAATCTCATCTCAAATGCCTGAAATTCTAAAATTTCAGACATCAGGATGCTAAGTGAATGAAAAGAAATAAGCCAACTTCTGAAAACATTTTACCTAAGTGATCCTCCCAATTAAATTAGTACCACTCAAAACTGTAGCTGTGAGAGAAGCAAAAATATCTTACTATTTTCATATAAAGTAATAAGTAATTAGGAATTTATTTGTTTTTTGAGCTACCATAATTTGCTATGGGATTAGTATTGATACATTAGAGCTAAAATGCTACTGCACTACATTTACCTCCAGAATGCCAGTATCCGTCCACCACTATCTTGAGATTTCTTCTCCCCATACACCATCACCCATGGCTTGGTTCAAATTGGTCAGTCTCAGTTTTCTGGATTTTTTTCATTGGCAACTACTTATTCTCTAGTCTTGTTTCTTTATACTACACATACAACTGAGATCAGCTCATGTCTTTTTTCCTTCAGATTCTCTTTACCTAGAATTACACTCTCCAGTTCATTAAAAATTATAAAAAATGTAGGATCTTATTTTTTCTATCACTGATTTGTATCCTATTATGGATATGTATCACAGTTATTTTATTTTTTATGTATTTAAGGTAGTGTGTTTACCTTAATATTTATCATGTTGATGTATAGTTACCATACAACCTACCATAAATAATGCATTCAATACCTACATCAACATCCTTATTATATTTCTAGCCACTTCATCATTTTCTCTTCTCCTAAATTCCTGCTCGATAATCACAGTTTTGTAATCCAGAATCAGAAGTTTTTATTACTCATTGCTATCTAACTTCTTTATATATATGTACATATATATACCATAGATGAGTGATATCATCCTGTGTTTCCTTTCCTTCCTCATTTCATTTAACACAGTCCCTCCAGTTCCATCCAAGTTGAATTAAATGGTAAGACTTTATCCTTTTTTGTACACAGCTGCAAAACTCCGAAGTATTCTATTATGCATATATTTCACAGCTTTGTTATCCATTATTTGTCATTTGATATTTGCATATATGCTTTTCTGGGCTCTAAGTTGTACTGTAAAGCTATAATAATAAAAAAAAATTTGGTACTGTATTAAATATAAACATTAGTTAAATGCAATAGAATGAAAACCCCTAATGTACCCTTTTGTATATGACAGTTGTGACAAAGGAGCTGGTTCATGAAGTGAAGCAAGAAAAACCTTGAAATATATTGTTAGAAAAATGGATAAGCATGTGAAAAACAAAAGCCAAAACTCTGAAATGATATCACATACTACTCACAAAAATTAATTAAGCAGATTAAAGACCTAAAGACTAAACTACAATTGATAAAATGAAGTGAGTTAAAAATAGGTAAAACTCTCAAGGATATGGATTTCAGGGCTGTTTTCAATGATTTGACATGATTGGCAAAATAAATAAATAAATAAAACAGGTGGAAACACATCAAATTAAAAGTCTTTGCATGTTAAATAGCTAAACATAACTAAAATTAATGGATACCCTACTGAATAGGAGAATATATACACAATATATCAGATAAAATGCTATTATACCACAACTTGTTTCTAAATGTATATATTGTTTTCTTGGGTTGTTTACAGAGATGGCTATTTTAATTAACAGTGCAGTGAACATACATGTTCAAAAAAAAAGCTTTGAAAATTAAATTTTTGTGTTCTGGGCATATATGCCAGAAAGAGGAATCAATAAAATAGGAATTGTTTCATTTTTAAAAATTATTTTTATTACTTTTTTTACTTTGGGTGACATGACTCATAAATTATTATCAGTAGGATTTTATATTATTCTAGTACCACACTCTACACACGGGTGTCTACTTTCTTCCACTATTGTCCCAGTGTCCCTTCTACCACCCCACACCACCGTGATAGTAGGCTTCCAACCAAAGATTTGAACTTATCAAAATGGACATTTGAAATTGTCAAATGTACAACATTTTTGTACATTTGATTTGTAGCACTGTCACTCTATTGTTCATCTATTTGCTCGAGCAGGCATCAATAACATCTCCATTGTGAGAGTTGTTGTTACTGTTTTTGGCATATTGAATACCCCACAGGTAGCTTGCCAGGCTCTGCTGTGTAGGCAGGATACTCTCGGTAGCTTACTGGGCTCTCTGAGAGAGACAGAGGAATAGAACACATGGAAGGCAATACCCGCTGTGCTATTGCTTCAGTCCTGTACATTTGATTTAAAATAAGCAATTTTTGTTGATGTTTTATTCTTATTTATAATAACTAAAACTAATTTTTTTTTAGCTTTTGGGTCACACCCGGCAATGCACAGGGATGACTCCTGGCTCATGCACTCAGGAATTACTCCTGGCGGTGCTTGGGAGACCATATGGGATGCTGGGGATCGAACCTGGATCAGCTGCATGCAAAGCAAACGCCCTACCCACTGTGCTATTGCTCCAGCCCACTGAAACTAAAATTCTTGATTATTCAATATACTTCAAACAGCAAAAACAATACTGTTTCTTTGCACATCAAAATAGGTTCTCCATAATTTTCAATTTTCATTCATTCTAAACTGTATGGCTGTAGTATATATAGACACTATGAAACTATTAGAAATAATGAAGGACTATCTTATGGACTGACAAAACCTTATGACACTATCCCAGCCAGCAAATGGTCACCAACTTCTTGATAAAAAGAGGAAATTGGAAAGCCAGTTCCAGTCAGTGACTGGATCATATTCAGTGACTAGAACAATCATCCCTTTCACTTTGCCCTTCATTAGTCCTGAATACATATTTACTTACTATCAAACAACATGAGTAGGTGCAAATGATTCAGGTAATGTATGAGCCAGCATGTGGTCCTTATGCACATGCACTTTTGCGCCCCGCCAGTCATGACAGCTGTGTCCAATCCCTGATGCACATTAGTCTGCTAAGTAGGTTAATTCTTTAAAGTCCACAATCCTCAAATGCAGGCTTTTCCATTAAAGCATTTTCACCCATGTGTCAGTTATTTACTATCTCTTTAATAAAAAAATCTTTCTACTATTATCTATACTCTCTTGTCCATGAATTCTTTCTCTGACAAAAGCAAAGAAGAGAAGTAAAATATGATGCTTCTCCTAGTTCTCTTTTCTTATAACATTATTTATAGTGGCGTGTCTCAGATTGTAACTAAGTCTTCTGATTATTAATTCATTCATCCAGGAGATGAAAAACCTGATTATTTGGGTGAAGTCATGGTCAAATCCTTTTCTGCAACTGAAAGAGCAATATCTCATCCCAGCCTAACTTCCATAGCTCTCCTAAGATATATGGTGGTAAAGGTTAATTCCCAGGAAGAGCAGATAACTGAACACAGGCCTGGTTTCACGACCACCTTGTGGGAGTAGCAGTGTATTTACCAGTTCTGAGCAGGAGTGAACTGGAACTTCCCACATTTTATTTGAGGCATGAGGAGGTATTCACCCCACATCTTCTCTTTTCTCTGTGGCTTCTCAAGTTTGTTCTCCAGTAATAAATTGTTTTAGTAACAAGACAACCAGGACAACTGTAGATTGAAGTAGTACAGATGAGCACTGATTTGGGGAGGAGGAAAGAAATCCTAAATTTTTTCTGATTTGCTTGAAGTCTTATGATATATGTATATAGAGAGATATGGATACACATGTGTATGTAGATCTATATTTATATATTCAATATTAGCTACTTCATTTACTGAAAATGAACTTGATTTGCAGATGTGATGCAGACCATACTGAGTATTTAAAATTTTCCCATTTCCTACAGTAAATAGATGATAAAAAAAAATGTTAACATTATTGGAAATAAATCCAGAGAAATCATTGCATAAGAATGGCATTTTACAACTACTTACATGTCTGTAATGTTGTGGGTCCAAGAAGATGGGATTGAAGGCAATGTGAGTGAGCTCTGTTGCACCACAGTCATAATCTCCCAGAGAGGATCCTCCACGATGGAACAAGGAACAGCATCTGGACTTGAAAGACAGGAGCTGAACACTGTTAGGGACTGACTGTAGAGGGAAGACGAAAAAATACAAAGATATGAAAATTTGTCCTGGGAAAAGAAGGCCAGTGATATCAAAGCCAGTGGCTTAACTTTAAAATTCTGCCCTTACAAATCCTAATCTGAGGGGCAAGAGCTAAATGTGCCAAGATATTCAGAGTAAAAGATTACAGTGCCAAGATATTTAGAGTAAAAGATTATAGAAGTCTGTATCGCAGTGGGACCCAGCAAGTCAGCAAGGGGCCACCAGATCTGATATTCAGGGCAAAGTCCATCATTCCAAGACAAGGGTGGTTTAGTGGCCTGAGTAAAGTCTACCCATGCTAATGAAAGCCAGACCCTCCCATTATACATATGACTGATTGCTAGAAGAGGGAGGGCTTGCAAATATGACTAATTGCTAAAGTCAGACAGGGCTTGCAGATACTAAAGAAAACACAAAACCTTTCTTTGATTTCTTTGCCTATGATAAGTCCATGTTTGAACCATTGAGCATTTGGTTTAAGAACAGGCCTGGTTAAACCAAGTGTTAGAACACAATATATTTCCAGGTTGGACTCAGCTTCGGAATTCAGAAGCTTTCAAAAACCTTAGCAGCCCCAAGTGTGTGTGTGTGTGTGTGTGTGTGTGTGTGTGTGTGTGTGTGTTTGTGTCTGTGTGTGTGTGTGTGAGAGAGAGAGAGAGAGAGAGAGAGAGAGAAAGAGAGAGGGGGAGGGAGGGGGGAGGGAGGGAGAAAGAGAAAGAGAGACACACAGAGAGATTCAATTGTGACCGTTCGCTCCTGACCATGGGCCCATATTTACTATTGAAGCTTATTGGTCAACAATAGTAGAGCCACTGAGCCACTGTCAGGAACCAGTAACTATTAACCAAGGATGCAAACCTGGTTACTTTCTCCATAGGATTATAACTGATGTAGAAATCCTGTGAGCACAAATTCTCAGCAGTGGTCCAGAGTGGCACAAACTTAAAGCTATAATATCTGGGTAATATAAAAACCATGAATCTCAGGACTATACTAAAACAGGTCTTCACTCTTAGCACATCAGGCTAGGCAAAATATGGACATGGAAAAATTTACTTCATCAATGGCAGAAGAAATCCTTAGAAGAAAATCAAGCACATAAGAGATTTCTAGACTTTCTGATGGAGATGTCAACATGGCAATGATAAAATTATTTACTGAATTGAAAAAAACAATAGAAAAGAATAAGAGAAAACAAAGCCTGAGAAAGTGTCTATCAAAAATCACTAGGCTAAAGGGAAAAAAAGTGAAAAGAAATACAAAAGGGGCTCAATAGCAGAATAAAAGATGAGAAATGAATCAGTGTTCTTGAGCTAGATGAATCAATCTCCAAAAGAACAGAGAAGGAAAAATAATTTTAAAAAATGAAAATAACAAAAAAGACATACTAGGGAGTATCAAGAAAGGGAACCTATGAAATAGCAACATATTAAATGAAATGAATGTGAAATACAATTATGAAATATGAAATAGATTTACAAATAAGAATAATCTTTGCAGCTATGTCATCCCCTAAAGAGAGCTTTAAGATAAACAACAGTTAAAGATATTTATGGCTGCCAAACCAGTTCTACAAAGAGTATTAAAGGAAAATTTTATAAAAGGGAAAAATAAGTTATTTGAAAGTAGATACTTAATTGCTGGAGCCATAGTATTGTGGGAAAGAGGCATACCTTGCAAGCCAAGAACATGGTTTCATTTGCCAGCACCTTATCTGGATCCCTGAGCCCACCAGGAATGATCCATGGGGACAAAACCAGGAGTAAACCTTTAACACAGCCAAGTATGGCACCCAAGCAAACATAATTGTATGCACTAAAAAATAAAATTTGGGGAGAGTAATAATGGGCTCTCTTATAATGAATTAATGGCTTACTTGTTTTAAACTTAATGTAGAATATAAACTCAGAATACTTCATGGTGAACTTAAGACAAATGTATTTAGAAGATAGCAACAGAAAAGAAAAAGGGAACTGTCATATGACAAACAGGGTGTCAAAAAGTATAGGTAAGCAATATAAAGAAGATAAAAAACAAAGACAAACTTCACAAACACTAATAATTGATATAGAAAAACAATAACAAACTTGTTCATTTCTTCAAATACCAATGACCTAAATTCACAAATTGAAGGCACATAGTAGCAGGATGGGTCTTAAAGAAAACACTATATTCTAACATTTAAGAAACACACTTGAACTGTCATGATAAAAATGCTTTATAAAGAGTGGAAAACAGTCACACATAATATAAATGCATAATAAAGAAGCATCATAATATAGACACAAGGATGCATCAAAATACATAAAGTTACTCTTCAAGACAGGAATAAAGTGAAATATTCATAGCAACACAAAAGTAGTAAGGTATTTTAACACTTCCCTCTCACTGTTGGATAGATCAACTTGAAATGTAAGGTAAAATTATCCTCAAAAGAAGAAATGGAAAAGCTTGATTTAATAGACATATTCTGGGTTTTCTGCTTCTTTCCCACACAACGCCAAGCACACATTCTTCTCCCATATACATAAAACTGATCTATCTCATAAGATAATGCATGTAGTTTATCCTGTATCTTCAGCACATATCCTGAAGACACAGGATAGACCACATGCTGAGACAAGAAAAGATGCTAATATAGTTGCAAAGACCAAAATCATATCAAGCATATTTTCAGAATATAATGCTATAAAGTTAAAAAAATTATAAAAAGATGTCAGAAAATGAAAACATTTGGAAATTATACAACACAATTAATCATGGAAAAATTATCTCCCTAGTAAAAAATCCAAAATTGGGATAGCTCCCCCATTAAGTAAAAAAAAGTCTTGTATAGTTTACAAGAGCGCAGCAAACTTGGGTCCAGGTGAAAATAGAATATCTAGTTTACAATGAGGGCAGCAAAGTGCACCCAGACAAGAATAAGGCACTATAACACTGTCGTCCCATTGTTCATCTATTTACTTGAGCGGGCACCAGTAATGTCTCCACTGTGAGACATGTTGTTACTGTTTTTGGAATATCAAATATGCCCTGGGTAGCTTGCATGCGGGATACTCTTGGTAGCTTGCCAGGATCTCCGAGAGGGATGGAGGGATCAAACCTGGGTTGGCCATGTGCAAGGCAAACACCCTGCCTGCTGTACTATTCTCCAATAAATCATATTTACTCTATTATTATATTTTAAAGGTTCTTGCTCATTGTGCACTAGCCTATGGCCAGAATTATATAAATATCTCAACTCTTCTTTCAATGTACCCATTAACTGCTCTTAATGTACCTGTTAACAAAACAATGGCTCACATGTTGGAACCAGGCTTCCAGTGTGGGGTAACAGAATGTTTGTCCAGCTAATGGCCAATTTATTCCTTTGTTCAGGGTTGTTGAAGGTAGATTGCAAACCTGGACATGTCTCAGCATTAGCCTGTCTCATTCTTTGCTACTAATCTTGCAGGAAGGAGGTCAAAGGTACAATTGGATTGGGTTTATTGCAGGAAATTGTCACAAAGAGAGTGACATTTGAGTCCCAGGAAAAATTAGTAAATAAATAAAGATGTTTCTAAAAGTGAATGAGAATGAAGACATGAGCTATCAGAACATGTGGGTCAGTGGGGACATCATGGAAACACAAGCCTATATTAGAATATAGAATCTGAAATAAATAATCTAATCTCACATTTTTAAGAAACTAGAAAGCAATCAATAGTTCAAACTAAGGAAAAGGAAGTAAATAATACTATCTGGAGCAGAAATAAACACTGTAGAATATTTGTTTGTTTTTAGACCTCACCCATTGATACTAAGGGTTTACTCTTGGCTCTGTGTACAGGGATCACTCCTGGCAAGGCTCTGGAAACCATATGGGGTACCAGGGATTGAACCCAGGGATTGCAGATCAGGCACATGCAAGGAAAGTGCCTTACCCACTCTGACCCCATTAGAGATAATTTTATAAAGATCCTTGAAATTGAGATGATTTTTAGAAAGAATAAATGAGCTTGACAAACCCTTATACTTCTGAAGAAATACACAGAAAAAGCTCTAATAAATAAGTTCAGAAATGAAAGGAAAGAAGATCCATGTGTATATATATATATGTATACATATATATATAAAATGTTCTTGAGATTATTATGAACAATTTTATGTCATTAAATTAAAGAGCCTGAAATAAATGGACACATTTTTAGAATCTTGCATCCACCCAAGACTGAAACAGGAGGAAGTAAAAAAAATCTAAACAAGTGAATTGCCAGTATATTAATTTAAACAGTAATCAAAAGTTTATACAGAAACTGCTGTCCAGAGAAATTCACTAGTGATTACTGTTTTTTTTTTTTTTGGATTTATTTTTTTATTTTTTTTTAATTATTTTATTAATAGTTTATTTTTAATTAGTGAGTCAACGTGAGGGTACAGTTACAGATTTATACATTTTTGTGCTCATGTTTCTCCCTTACAAAGTTTGATAACCCATCCCTTCACCAGTGCCCATTCTCCACCACCAGTAAACCCAACATCCCACCCCCCCTTCCCAGTCCCGTCTCCCCCCACCCCACCCTGTCACTATGGCAGGGAATTCCCTTTTGTTCTCTCTCTCTGGTTAGGTGTTGTGGTTTGCAATAAAGGTGTTGAGTGGCCATTGCGTTCAGTCTCTAGTCTATATTTGGCCCGCATCATCTTTCCCCCACATGACCAACAACCACATTTTACTTGCTGTTCCCTTCTCTGAGTTGCCCAGAATGAGAGAACAGCCTCCAAGCCATGGTGACAACCTCCTGGTACTTATTTCTACTATTCTTGGGTGTTCGTCTTATAGTCTATTATTCTATATTCCACAGATGAGTGCAATCTTTCTATGTCTGTCTCTCTCTTTCTGACTCATTTCACTTAGCATGATACTTTCCATGTAGATCCACTTATATGCAAACGTCATGACCTCATTTTTTCTGACAGCTGCATAGTATTCCATTGTATATATGTACCAGAGTTTCTTCAACCAGTCATCTGTTCTAGGGCACTCGGGTTTTTTCCAGATTCTGCCTATTGTAAACAGTGCTGCGGTGAACATATAAGTGCATATGTCACTTCGACTATACTTTTTGGCTTTTCTGGGATATATTCCCAGCAGTGGTATTGCTGGGTCAAATGGGAGCTCAACCTCAAGTTTTTTGAGAGTCGTCCATACTGTTTTCCAAAAGGGCTGAACTAGCCGGCATTCCCACCAGCAGTGTAGAAGGGTCCCTTTCTCCCCACATCCTCTCCAACAGCGGTTGCTTTTGTTCTTTTGGATGTGTGCTAGCCTCTGTGGTGTGAGGTGGTATCTCATGGTTGTTTTGATCTGCATCTCTCTGACGATTAGTGATGTAGAGCACTTTTTCATGTGTCTTTTGGCCATTCGTATCTCTTCCTTGGTAAAGTTTCTGTTCATTTCTTCGCCCCATTTTTTGATGGGGTTGGATGTTTTCTTCTTGTAGAGTTCAACCAGTGCTTTATATACCCTTGATATCAACCCCTTATCTGATGGGTATTGTGTAAATATCCTTTCCCATTCTGTGGATAGTCTTTGTATTCTGGTCACTGTATCTCTTGCGGTGCAGAAGCTTTTTAGTTTAATGTAGTCCCATTTGTTGATCTCTGTTTTTACTAGATTGCTTAGTTCCGTGTCATCTTTGAAGATACCTTTATCTTCAATATCCTGGAGGGTTTTGCCTACCTTGTCTTCAATGTACCTTATGGTTTGTGGTCTGATGTTGAGGTCTTTAATCCATTTTGATCTGACTTTTGTGCATGGTGACAGATCGAGTTCTAAGCCCATTTTTTTGCATGTGGTTGTCCAGTTGTGCCAGCACCATTTGTTAAAGAGACTTTCCTTGCTCCACTTCACATCTCTTGCACCTTTATCAAAGATTAGATGATCATACATTTGAGGTTGTGTGTGGGGATATTCCACCCTGTTCCATTGGTCTGCAGTTCTGCTTTTGTTCCAGTACCATGCTGTTTTAATTGTTACCGCTTTGTAGTAGAGTTTAAGGTTGGGAAGGGTGATGCCTCCCATCATCTTTTTCCCAAGAATTGTTTTAGCTATCCGTGGGCGTTTATTGTTCCATATAAATTTCAGGATTGCTTGCTCCGCTTCTTTGAAGAATGCCATGGGTATCCCCATAGGGATCGCGTTAAATCTGTATAATGCTTTGGGGAGTATTGCCATTTTGACAATGTTTATTCTCCCTATCCATGAGCAGGGGATATTTTTCCATTTCCTCATGTCCTCTTTTATTTCATGAAGTAGCGTTTTATAGTTTTCTTTGTAGAGGTCCTTTACTTCTTTAGTTAAGCTGATTCCAAGGTATTTGATTTTCTGGGGCACAATTGTGAATGGGATTGCTTTTTTCATGTCCCTTTCCTCTGTCTCATTGTTTGCATATAGGAAGGCCATGGATTTTTGGGTATTGATTTTATAGCCTGCGACTTTACTGTATAGGTCAATTGTTTCTAAGAGTTTCTTACTAGAGCTTTTAGGTTTCTCTAGGTATAGTATCATATCGTCTGCGAATAGTGAGAGCTTGATTTCTTCCTTTCCAATCTGAATCCCCTTAATATCTTTTTCTTGCCTGATGGCTATTGCTAATACTTCCAGTACTATATTAAAGAGAAGTGGTGAGAGTGGACATCCTTGTCTTGTCCCCGATCTCAGAGGAAAAGCCCTTAGTTTTTCTCCATTGATGATAATGCTCGCCATAGGTTCATGGTAGATGGCTTTGACTATCTTGAGAAAAGTTCCTCCAAAACCCATTTTGGTGAGAGTTTTTATCATGAATGGGTGTTGGATCTTGTCAAATGCTTTTTCTGCATCTATGGATATGATCATATGGTTTTTATCTTTACTTTTGTTGATGTGATGGATTATGTTGATTGATTTCCGAATGTTAAACCAACCTTGCATCCCTGGGATGAATCCCACTTGGTCATGGTGTATGATCTTTTTGATGAGTTGTTGGATTCTATTTGCTAGTATTTTGTTGAGAATCTTCGCATCGGTATTCATCAAGGATATTGGTCTATAGTTTTCTTTGTTAGTGGTGTCTTTGTTTGCTTTTGGTATTAGGGAGATATGTGCCTCATAGAAACTGTTCGGCAGGGTTCCTGTCTTTTCGATTTCCTGGAAAAGCTTAAGGAGAACTGGCAACAAGTCTTCTTTGAATGTTTGGAAGAATTCGCCAGTGAATCCGTCTGGACCTGGGCTTTTGAGTTTTTTTTTTCTTTTTGGGTCACACCTGCTGATGCACAGTGGTTACTCCTGGCTTTGCTCTCAGGAATTACTCCTGGCAGTGCTCAGGGAACCATGTGGGATGCTGGGAATTGAACCCGGGTCAGCCACGTGCAAGGCAAATGCTCTACCTGCTCTGCTATTGCTCCTGCTCCCCTAGTGAGAACTTTTTTTTTTCCCTTCAAGAAACCATTCAGACCAGTGAGTGCCTTTAATCCTTAAAAAAAAGTATCTATTACCAAGCCATCTCAAGCACTTTCGAATAATCAACAAAATAGAAATTCTTCTGTATAACACCTATGAAACTAATGCAAGAGTGGTGAGAGCAGGGCACGCTTTGCCTGCGGTTCCTAGATTCTTTAATATTTTCAAGAATGAAAGTATCTAATAAATAACGATGCATCGATTCAGAGTCATAGAGTAGAAAATTTTGTTGGAAAGGAGAAGAGAAAGGAAAAGAAATTCCCCATACTAAGAGTAACTTGGTAGAAGACTAAGTTAAATATGGCTAATTTTGTGGAGGTTTATAGGAAAACGTCGCTTTGTGTTACTTGTCAAGTGACAAAGATGGTTATCGTGAATGCAAGGATTCCTACAGAGGGGTCTGGCTAATTTAGGTCTTTGGGGTTATCTGTTTGACAGTTTGCCTTAGGATTTGCCCATTATCTTTTACCTTCGGGTGAGTCTAAACTTTGGGGCAGAATTTATGGGCTTGGGAAATTTCCAACTTCCCTTTTCTAGGAAGAGCACAAGACTTTGCAGAAACATTTAACGTGGAAAATAGACAGCTAAAATGTTACTGCTTTAAATAAATCTCGAAAGATATCAGGGAGCTGCAGAGATGCCTTCAGACCCCTCACCAGGCTGAATCTTATATCTGGGTGAGGAAGGGTGAGGGAGTCTTCCACCCACCTGAACAGAGTGCCAGGAGTCAAAAACCTCCCAGAACCCAATCACTATCATGCCTCATTCAAGAATGAATCTGTTGGAAAACTCAGGTAAGCAGGTTTTGTGACCGAAATCTCCAGATTCTCAGGAAGCTGGGGATGGGTGACCTTCCCTGCATCTCCCTGTTTTCCTGGGAGTTTGGCAATCATGCCCATGAGCTGCCTCTGGCACCATATAACCTCATTAATCATCCATGATCCAGATACTCATAAATAAATCTTAAGATATCAGCAAATTGCAGAGATGCTTCTATACCTCAAAGTCACCATTTAGTTAAAAATTGAATCACACTGTACCACCCCATCAAAACTTTAGAATTCCTGGAGTGAGCAGCTGCTTTCACAGCTGCATGACATCCCATACTCTACACCACTGATACACCAGGATAGCACGCCACCTTGAATAGGATTTAAAGGAGAAGGGAATCAAGCTTGATTAAGAAAATATTAAGACAAAGTCTTAACTAACTGCAACAATGTGTTAGTAATTTCACACAAGAGCTTAATGGCTCCAGGGCTAGATACAACAATCTTCACACAGTTTCTTTTCAAAAAAATTGTAGACTATTTTTAGTGAACTTATTATAATAAACATTACAAAATAAATTTTTAGATTCTGCTATTGGGCAGACTTGGGTCGTGGCTGGGAAAATTGGAAACAATTATATTGGGAAGGTGATGGGATTGGTGTTGGAATACTGAATGTAATAAGTCACTCAGAACAACTTTATAAAAATAAAATTAAATTTAAAAAGAAATGTTGCTGCTTGCCGCAACTGGCAAAAAGAAAGTGAGGCTTCCTCTTTTTTTTTTTTAATTGATTCACCGTGAGGTACAGTAACAAAGCTTTCATGTTTGAGCTTCGATCATACAGTTATCAAACAACCCATCCCTTCACCACTGCAGGTTTTCCACCACCAAATTCCCCAGAATTTTCCCTCCCCCATTCATATCTCCCTCTGCCTGTGTGGCAGAAAATTTGCACAATACTCTCTTTCTCTACTTTAGTTACCTTCGATATTTCGAGACCTGTCCCACCACCACTCATACCTGCCGAAAAGGCAATGCTAGACAATGTGTTTTGCATAGCTTATTACGGACACAATACAAAGTCGTGAGGTCTTGAGAGCAGCAGCGCGCTCTAGGAATTCTAGAATTTTAATGATTAGGGTCTGAAGAGATCGCTGCAGCAAGTTGCTCAGGTCTGAGATCCATTTGTGTGTGTCTGATCAAGGCTGTGTGGGAGCTTAAGTAGACGGTGGCCGGATATAGTGTCATCTCAGAGTCCTATGGGGTAGGGGGAAGGAGAAGGGACGACTCCTCCCCTGTCTCCTGAGGCCTGGTGTTTGCTGCCACCATCACCTGTGCCTGGAACTCGTTGCTGACTTCTAGAAAATGGCGGTCCATGGGGTTCCTAGAGGGCAGGCGGAGGGACGGCATCTGCCCCCGTCTGGAGTAGCCCAGTGGAAAGGGCCTATTGCAAAGTCGAGGGCCATCTCTGCAGAAAGCTGTTTGGGTCTGAGATTCATTTGTGCATCTGGCTTCTTCTTTAAAGACCAGCTTTGTCCTTATTCCCAAATAGAGAGACCATGAAATAAAGAGAATTACAAGGAACTCTAGAGCTTAAAGTGGTACAAAGAAAGCCTCTTTAGAAAATGATAGTGGGAAACTGATTCACCACCCTTTCATACACAAAATTTGGTTCAAAATGTATTTTTCAACTCCATACCCAAATCCATAAATTTTATAGAAAAAATCAGATAATCTTTCATAACAGAACACCTCAGTAAAAATATCTTCACATGTATAATCAATGATTTGGCTCCATCAGCAAAGAAAGCAAACATAAAAGCAAAGAAATTGGACACTATTTCAAACTAAAATGTTTCTTCATTATGAAATAAACTATGACTGAAATTTAAAAATCCACCTTACTATATGGGAGAAAAAAATCTATTCCATGCATCTGACAAAAGCTTAACATCAAAATATATAAATGCAAATCCCATTACCGCTACAAATAATAATGAAACCAACCATTACCCAAAGGGAAAAGTTTGAACAGACATTTCCATAAAAAAGATATGTAACTGGTTAATGGGCTTGTGAAAAAAAGTATATTCTTTATCACCGATTAACAGGAAATTGCAAATCAAAATAAGGTGATACCTAATACTTGTTGGGAAGGATTGTAGCAAAAAGTATAGAAACCACAAAGCAGGTAGGAGCATGGTGAAAAAAACAACCCTATTTATTGTTGGTGGGATTGTAAACTCAGTCTCTACTTGAGGCATTAGAGAGGTTTTAAAAAGTGAAAATGAACTTCTATGTGTATCCTGTAATTTGACTCTGTAACATAGATCCTATAAATACCAAAACATTAATTTGAAAATATATATGCATACTCACATTCATTGCATTGCTAATGCCATTAGTTATGATCTGGAAACAACCCAAATGTCTAACAACAGATGAATAGATAAACAAGATATGGCTTATATCCATAAAGTAGTACTGTTTTTGATTGAACTTAAACAGAACTAGAGTGTGACATGCTAATTAAATAAATCAGAAGGAAAAGGACAAATACTGCATGATAACACTCATTTGTACTATGTAAAGACATAAAGCTAGGGTTCTGGATTGTACACGCGGTTAAACCTCATGCCTTGCATGCAGGGCTACAGTTTGATCACGTCACCACTTGATCTCCTAAACTTTGTTGGGAATAGCTTTGAAAGACACTGAATGGCCCAGATAATCCCTGACACTGCAGGGCAAGAACAGCATTGCAGGGACCAACCAACATGGTATCATCGGGCCCTTGCATTGAACTGCTAATTCAGATGGCTAAGAATCACCAGAAATTTCTTTCTTTTACCCACCAAACCCCATTCTTCTATCACTGCATAGAAGCCCATCTCCTCTCCTTAAACTCTCTCCACAAACACACACATAGTAAAATAAGAAAATGGATAGTGTCCAGAGAAAACAAACACATAGATATTGACAACAGATTTGAGATGACCAAGCAGTACTATGGGACAGACTATAGTAATCCAAGAACAGGGGTGGAGAGGCTTTGGCACTTTTTTTGGGGGGGAGGGGTCACACCCAGCAATGCTCAGGGTTTACTCCTGGCTTTGCACTCAGGAATTACTACTGGTGGTTCTGGGGAAACCATATGGGATGCCGGGAATTGAACCCGGGTCTGCCAAATGCAAGGCAAATGCCCTACTGGCTGTACTATCGCTCCAGCCCTGGCTTTGGCACTTTGGTGCTAATGTTCATGCAGAAATTTTGTATGACCAAAACTTCCACACATTAACAGTATTGCAGATTATATTAATGCAGCAAAAATAAAGACAAATACATTTTTAAAACTATAATATTTACCACTAAAATGATAAAAATACTATTGATAAACCATTAAAGACAAAGAATACAATAAGGTTAAAAGCTCTATCACTGCCATGTAAGTGTAAGAGAAGTAGGAAATTACCTACAATAATGAAAATTTAAAAAAATATTCTAAGAAGAAATAAGAGTCAATTATCTACTAATCTTTGAATTCATAAGAATGTTTATATGTACATATATACATATATATAACATGCTTTTCTAAAGAATCACAAATAAAGTCAAATAGTCTAGGAAGTTTGAAATTAAAAAACCCAGAAAATTAAATAGGAAGGAATAACACATAAGTATGTTGACTATGCCTATGCCTATCAGGTAAAAGTTGATGTATTAAAATTAAATTATGAATTATGAGTTTGAACATAAATCAAAAATTTTCACTCTTCATAATGGTAAAATATTTTCAAGAGCATATAAATATTATAAACATCTGTGTTGCAAAAATGACAATGAAAGTAGATAAAATTGATAGAATTATGGGGCCAGAAAAATAGAACAGTGTGTAGAGTGTTTGCCTTGCATGTGACCTGGGTTTGATCCCAGGCACCTCATATAGTGCTCTGAGCCCACCAGGAGTGATCCCTGAGCACAGAGCTAAAAGAAAACCCTGAGCAGTGCTTAGTGTGCGCCCAAAATATCTGGTAGAATTATAAAAATAAGTAGAATATGGAGGTACTGGGTTTTATCTCTACACTACAACAATGAAAAAGGAAGCATCTGTAACTTTAGTAGGAAATTTAAAAATATCTCCAAAAGACTTACTGACCAAAAATAAATACCAAGATTATGGAAGATATAAACAATTTATTTAACACCATTATTTCATGTTTTACCTACCTATTACCTATATACAAATCTATGTTCAAGAAATAGCTATTGGAGAAATAGATGTCGGAGACTCAATGGAAACAAAGCCCTTTCCTTGGTTTGACAAACAAGGTAAAAGCAACCAAGGCCTCTATTTCAACCTCTGATGACACTCACTCACATGTATCAAGTGTATTCCCAATAGCTCTACTTTTAGTATCCCTGGTGCCACAATAGAGGGTGTTTCTAGGAGTATAGCTAGGTGTGTGTAAGCACTGCAAATAAAGATATGTGAACATCTTAGCTAGTGTTATAACTGACAGTTAACACAGTTTCTTTTTTTTTTTTGAGCAGGGGGTGGGTCACACCTGGCATTACTTAGGCCTTACTGTTGTCTCTGTGCTCATGTATGACTCCTGGTTGTCTCATGCTAGAGATTGAACTCTGGTCAGTCATGTGTAAGGCAAGCTCCCTACATGCTTATTGCTCTGTTCCCATTTAACGGATATGAGAGCACCACCACACCCCAATGAGCACTGTAACAGGTATGTGCCTGAGCATGACTAAATGAGGACGACCTTTGACAACCAAAGAAGTTGAGTGTGTGAGCCCCAAAACTATGTGTGTGTAGGCCCCAGTCATCACAACAACAATAAAAAGAAACTATGAGGAAATAGACATTGACTCTTCTATCCCAAATACAAAACCTACTGAAAATTGATTATGGGGATGGAGAGATATACAAGGGTTAATACACTTGCCACTTATGCTTCTGACTGCATTTCTATCCCTGGCAGAGTGTATGGTCCAAAAAGCACTGATGCAAGAGTTTTATGTCTTGATCATAACCAAGCGGCCTGAAAAAGCAAAAATAAATTAAAAAATTATTAGCACAACTTCTAAACATTAATTACAAAAAAATAGTAGTTTATACTTTTGGGTCATGATAAGAAGTCAATGTAATTAGATACACAAACATATATTTAGAAATATACACCGCATGTACACACACATACTAAATTACCCTAAAGCTAAAACGGAAATCACATTAGTAACCTCAAAATATTTTATTGTGAATAGTGCCAAAATAATATGAAGTGTGTGCATTGTTAGGCTGGTAATTAGCAGAACATCTCTGATATTTATCCACGTGCTAGAAAAAAGAAAAATTTAAAAAAATAAAACACACTGTCACCTTATATAGATAAAAATAAAGGAAAATAATAAAAATAAAATCTATATTGTTCACAATAGAAAATAATAATGTAGCAAGCAAATAATAAAAGAATTTGAAACTCAAAGGCCAGGAACTGGGGAAAAATTAAAAAGTCAATGAAGACTAACATAGAAGTCCAATAGTAAATATTAGAAAATTACAAAGACCACAGTTCTTAGACTTAGAGTAGCAATTTAAGACCCCACAGGAATAAGAATGACAAAAGAATATTTAAAAATATTTGCATTAGATATCTGAATCAACAT
Source organism: Sorex araneus (assembly GCF_027595985.1). NCBI lineage: Eukaryota > Metazoa > Chordata > Mammalia > Eulipotyphla > Soricidae > Sorex > Sorex araneus. The sequence continues at coordinate 154,436,132 of NC_073303.1, read as the reverse complement.
GAAGAAATAGAAGAACATAGTAACAGAAAATTGATTCATCCTTTCTCCTTAACCATAGGAACTGAGAATATGAAATAAAGTAAGACAGTCTCTTCAAAAATATGGTTCTGGGAAAACTAAATAAACATATCTTTATGCAAAAAAAATATTTCAAACCTTGCACAAAAGTCAATTGAAAGTGGATCAAATATCTTGAGATCCAACCAGAAACTATAAAGGACACTGGTGAAAAAATAGGTAGACCCCCTGCACCCCCACCTCCCTGCCATTCCCATGTCCCAGCCAGTGTCTTAGACCCAGTCCCAGCCCCTCCCCCATGCCCACCCCAGACTGCCAACCTGGCCCACAGCTCCATAGTTCTCCAGCACTGCAGCTGTTTTCTGTCTCGCCCAGATGTGTGACCTCCCCCGTCCCACCATTCCTGCATAGAAGCCAGCATCTGACCCAGCTACAGCACAGCAGGGGGCGTGGGTGAGTTGCAGGGATGTGGCCTATGTTGCGGGGTGGGGGGGTGATCCACTTAAGTGAGCATGGCTTCTTTTGGAGCCAGGGGCCGCAGTTATTTTTCCCAAACCCAGCAATCTGTTGTCATATCTCAGTCTTCATTACCTAAGTCCGTGAGTAACATCCTAGCTATTTCAAACATAGTAGGCAAACAGGCCAACTAGTCTACTCCAATTTCACCAAAATACCAATGAATACAAGCAGTTCTGCAAGCCCGATATAAAAGAGCATATTCTTTGAAATCATCACTGGAGGCTTCACGTAAGGAACAGAGGAATATCTGAGAGGAAGGACATGTTCTAGAAGGGGAAAGTGAGCTTCTGGGAGCTTGCTTTTAAGTCTCTGAATGTTGGCTGTTGATGGAATTACACACACCTGGGTTCCTCTGCCGGTACCTTCATGTGTGAGGCCTGTCCGAACATGTGGAGAGGAGCCTCGAGCATGGCTGTAGCTAGGTTCCAGTGGTCCTCGGCCACCGGGAGCTGCTCGGGGCGGGGAGGGAAGCTGGAGCCCATCCCCTCCGAGGGGCCTTGGGAAAGACAGCCAGGCGTGCTGGCAAGAGACTCTCTGCCAGGAATAATCACAAATAAATTATGTTCAATAAATCATTAAAAAAAGAAACTGGGTTCTTGAGGTGGAATTTATTCTAAAAGGTAGTATGAATATTGTTGAAATTGCAAAAGTGATTTAAAACATATCATCTTAGCTTGTTAAGTAGCAACAGTGTTTGAAAATATTGACCACAACTTTAAAAGACATTTTATTGTGGGAAAAAATAATGCTATCAAACAAAAAAGATTCTGCAGAGAAGTATTTTATGGAAAGAAGAGTCAAGTGATGAAGTGATGCAGCAATTTGTTTTGCTGTCTCGTTTAAAGAAACTGATAGCCATCCGACACACTTCAAACTACAAAACTACCACTCTGATCACTCATTAGCAATCAGTATTGAAGAAAGACTGCTATCAGCAAAAATTATTTTGACTCATTGAATTCTCAGATGACAGCATCTTTTGGCAACATGCTCTGAATTTTAGGAATAGTGCTATTGCATATTTTAATAGACTTTAGAGTGGTATAAAAGCAACTTTATATGAGCTAGGGAACCAAGATATAGACTCACCTTATTGCAATATTAGTTTTATTGTTCTATTTATTTTATTGTGATGCTTATTTTATTATGATATTTGTGCTATTTAAATAGTCACTTTATTGTAATTGTCTGGTCTTGAAAATGCAGTATCTCTGAGTTGTGCTTGTAATACAGCTTCAAAGGGGAAATATAAATAAAATGTGGCATATTTTTACAAGTTACATGTCAACATAGTATATTAAAATAATATTGAATGAAAAAGAAAAGCAAGCTGGAAATGATACCACACAATTATATAATTTAAGGACATTAAAATATAGTGTTTTGATAGTGACTACATACATATGAAACAAAAAATGCAAAACATAAACTGATTGACTACTAGAGGTTTTGAAAGTAATAGACTTTGCATACTGAAGAGGAAAAGAAGAATGATGGGATATAGCAAAGAAGACCAACCTTATTCATAATGATTTCATTTCCTTAATGAGAACATGCCAACAAGACAAAGTAATTATTTGCCATTCTTGTAACATATGCATGTGTATCTTTTCTTCTTAGCCTTTCTGATTTATAAATTCCTTTTCAATACATAAAATAGTAAACCAGACCTATCTCAGCATATTTGTGAGATGGTATGTTTGTAGTGCGCTGGAGCATTCATTTTTTGTAATTGTTATTTGTGTTTGTGCCACACCTGGTGTTGCTCAGTGTTTATTCCTGGCTCTGAGATCAGGGATCACTCCTGGAGAGTTCTGGGGACCCTTTGAATTGCAGGGCATCAAACCCAGGTTGGCAAGTGGCTAACAAATACCCTATACACAGTACTAAAGCTCAGCAACGACCGAGCGATATTTAGTTGTATTTTGTGCCCCTCCCTCAATGATATTTTGAAATGATTACTTTTCCTTTCTGAAAGGAAGATCTTTTCTTTATTTTTCTGGTTTTAAGAAAAATTGCTGTATCTTTTGTGACCTTGGTCTTAACATTTATCATATATTACTTGAATACTTAAAGCTCACTCTTTCTTCCTCTCCTTGGAATCAGTGACTTGCATGGAATATGCAATATATGCTATTCCTGCTTTGATTCTGTTTTCTAGATGTTAAAATAGTATTTACGTTTGTTTATTACATAAGAATATTTACTTTCAAGACCTGTGATCATTTTTTGTTGTTGTTATCAATGAACCCAATGACCATGTGTTTTATACATTCTTTTATTGTCAGATACTAATTATTCCAGTGGTTGAAGCAAAACCTAAATGTTACATAAAAAACTGGGGGAAAAAGGGCATAAATAGTACACATGATAACCCTAATTAATATTCTGTTTAGTTTTAAACCATAATGTAATGAGGAAAGAATATAAAGATCACTCTGTCTACAAAAAATATTCTTCCAAATCTATAAACTGTATTAAAATTATTAAAATTTTTCTTAGGATCTGTAATCATTTATGTTACTATGCATGCTGATGAATTTTTAGGATTTATACATTATCCTATTTATAGTATGTAAAAATTTTCCCTAAAGAAGGTATTTCATATATAAATATTCTTTCAAAAAGTAAAACATGAGTGGCATAGTGTTGATCTATACAAGTGCTAATATAATAATTAGAGATCAAACTGTAGTGTGAGATGATGAACTGTAGTGATTTTAAAGTGGAACTGATTAGTAAACATATAAATAAATAAATGTTATTTTTTTCTGTTTAGAAATAACTTTTCTTGTGTAACAGCACTAAGGGATTCCTATTTTACCTTCATCTTCCCCAATGTAAAGGATAAATTCTAATGTTTTCATACTCTTACTTATGCAATGGGGACCAGAGAAGTTAATAGACTAATTGCCACCAAAATTGGGTGATCTGTATGAAGAAGATTATAGTTTTAGATGGTTCTTTTAAATATATTTATATATATGTATATATATGTATATATATCATAAACATATTTACTTGCTAATCAGAGATCGGTTGTCACTGTCACTGTCATCCCGTTGCTCATCGATTTGCTCGAGCGGGCACCAGTAACATCTCCATTATGAGACTTATTACTGTTTTTGGCGGGATACTCTCAATAGCTTGCCAGACTCCCTGAGAGGGGCAGAGGAATCGAGCCTGGGTTAGCCACGTGCAAGGCAAACATCCTACCTGCTGTTCTATCACTTCAGCCCTTAATCAGAGATAACCCTAATCAAGCCTATACTTTAAAATTATTGCATGTAAAATATTTCTGATGAATTCTGTTGAACACATAGGCAAAGAAAAAAATGCAACATGCATATTTATTCATTGAACTGAATTTGTTCATCCTTAAATCTAGCATCCTTAATCTAATTCCTAGGCAAATGAAGAAAACTCTATTGTAGTGATGTTATTCATGATACATTCCACCACCAATTTCACATCACTAGTTTTCTTGTTATTGTGCTTTTCTTTACATACCATTTCTGACATAGAACCAATTACTGTCACTGTCACTGTCATCCCATTGCTCATCAATTTGCTCCAGCAGGCACCAGTAACGTCTCCATTGTGAGATTTGTTATTATTGTTCTTGGCATATTGAATATGTCACGGGTAGCTTGCCAGGCTCTGCCATGCAGGTGAGATACTGTCGGTAGCTTGCCAGGCTCTCTGAGAACCAATCATCCAATTTTATTTTATTTTTTATTTTTTTTAATTTATTTTATTGAATCACCAAGTGGAAAGTTACAAAGTTCTCAGGCTTATATCTCAGTTATACAATGCTCAAACACCCATCCCTTCACCAGTGCCCATATTACACCACCAATAAAAACAAAAACAAAACAAAAACAAAAACAAAAAAAACAGTATACATCCCACCCCTCACCCCCCAACCCCCCCCCCCCGTGTGTGAGTGATAATTTCACTTCCTTTTCTCTTTACCTTGATTACATTCCAAATTTCAACACACAACTCACTATTGTTGTTGGAGTTTCAAAACCGATTCACTATTTTTGTTGGAATTTATCCCGCAAGAATACAGCTCTATTAACAAGGAAATATTTGATAATAAGTTTTCCACTGATGAGAATGAAGAGATAATATGTCGTGCGGCCGTGGTAGCGGCCGCGCAGTTTACAATTTCTGTATTATAGTAATTAAGTCCGCGGAGATTTAAGTTGGAAAATGAATCATTTCCCTTCCTGGAACAGCATGTAGCAAAAGCTTAGTTCACAGTCTCCATACATGGTTGCATCACTTGCTGGAACCCCAAATCCTAAAGCTGTCTCTGGTTCCTGCTTGTTCCACATCCACCGGCTGTGCAGAGGCATGGGCACCCGGGTCGAAACTCAGCCGGAGCCGAGCACCGGCCCTGGCTGGGACTGCCCCGGTATCCCGCGGCTGTTTCAAGTTCAAAGCACATTTTTTTCTTCCGGGCCAAAAGTTCATACCAGCTCAAAGGACCCACAAAATGTTGGACACCACGCCTTCTCCCGGAGGGGAGAGAGACCAAGAAGGAAGGATATTTTCTCCGTTAGCTGGCATGTGGCAAAAGCTTAGTTCACAGTCTCCATACATGGTTGCAAGCACTTGCTGGAACCCCAAATCCTAAAGCTGTCTCTGATTCCTGCTCGTTCCACATCCACCAGCTAGGCATAGGCATGGGCACTCGGGTCGAAACCTGCTGGGACTCCAATCATCCAATTTTAAAGTTGCCAACACTGAATTTTTCTGCCATAAACTGTCATTATCCAATCCAGTCTCTCAGATTACATGAAATCAGTGTTACATGCATAGTGCTCAGTTTGTATGATATAATACATTCTGGTTTGACAATTGCATCCTTATTTTCAGATCTATCTTTGTCATTTTTTTTGGGGGGGCCATACCTGGTGGCGCTCAAGGCTTACTCTCGGCTCTGCACTCAAGGATCACTCCTGATGGGTTTGGGGGATCGTTTGGGATGCTAAGAATCCGTTGTATTATTGCTCCAGACCCTTTCTCAGAGCTATTCTAACTCCCTTATCTTTGAAGTATTCATCAAAGTCTTTTCTCTCCACATTGCACCATCTTTAGAGCAGTTCTTTATTCACAGTAATAGTAGGTGTGGGAGGGAATATAGAGAGAAGTAAGACAGAATTCAGTGTGAGATTGGGTGGGTGCCAGGGATATTTTTTGTTTTGTTGAAAATATTGCTATCTTCTGCAAGATGTCAAAGGATAAGAGAGAAGTTAACACTACCCAGCTTTTACAAATGTTAATGGTGTTAATGGTGATTCCAGCAAATGTAGGGCTGGAACAACAGCACAGTGGGTAGGTTGTTTGCCTTACGTGTGGCCGACCCGGGTTCCATTCCCAGCATCCCATATGGTCCCCCTGAGTGCGGAGCCAGGAGTAACCCCTGTGCATCGCCGGGTTTGACCTCCTCAAAAAAGAAAAAGAAAAACCGAGAACATGGGTATATAGATATGCTCTCACTACTTCCCTTTCCAGAACATGCTATTAAGACAATGCCCCTCAAATTTCCATGATGCTATCAGAAGAGTTATGTTGAAGAGAGATTACCCTTGTGTTGAGATGCCTTTGCACTCCCATTGCCAATACTCCTCTGCCAGCCCAGAAAAGCCAGATTTGGGGCGGGACTGTGGAGAGAAACACATGGGCACTGCAAGAATTATCTCATTTAACACTCCCTGATAGTTATAACCTTATCCTTTGCAATGCCCTCAAAATTCAATTCCTTCAAGACCTATGGTCTTCTCTATCTGGGTGTGCCTTGATGACAGGGCATGCCTTACTCTCAGATCTTTCTAAATTTGTTTTTATAACACTAATTCATGAAACTCTGCACATTTTCTACTCTATCCTCTCATCCTAACCCAATAACATCTATCTACTTTCTTCCCTTACCTTATACTTAAATCATTATTAACTTAGCCTTTATATTTAGCATTTTGTGAAGTTTTATCATCTTAACACACCAAAAGATTACTCTTAGGGGAATGACTTTTTCTGTTCCTCAAATGGTGGTTGTTTTCTCCCTTATTATTTTTTTCTTTCTTGTTGATGACCTTTACAGAATCTCTCTTTTCTTCCTAGATTTGCAGCATCTTTGAAAATTATGGTATTAACAATGTCATTTAGTCCTGCCATCCTCCATCTGTGATGATTTAATGACCTGGGTTGCAGTCTCAATTGCTCTCCTTCCAATATTTCCACTGGGTTATTCTTCCCCCCTTGTACTTCCCTTTGCTATTGAGAGAACTGGACGTAGCACATTCTTGGAGGTAGTGCTTGTTTACACTGAGTGTAAATATCTGATTTTGACCTGCCTTTTCTCTTTCTAAAATGTTAGTTACCATATTACTCTTACATGATTTTAATTTTTTTCTTCTCTCACCTCTTCTAATTTCTTCACTTTAACTGTCCTGATTTATACCTGCTAATAAAGTATGAACTCTTTGTTTCTGCCTTAGGCTACATTTTCCATATGTATGGAGCAAAGCAAACAGTTCAGGCTGTGAATATATTCTGTGGAAACATGAAGAAAATCAATAGGAAACTTTCAAGGTGAAAGAGAGAATATATAATATTCTGGTACAGTGGATTCTTCTTTTATGATTATGCACTTTAGAGAAGTGTCCAATCAGTACTTAATTAACCATAACAGAACATTGTTGTTCTACATTGGATTACTTTTATTTTTTTGCTTGTTTTACTCATTAAAATTGAGTAAGCATTGCACATGCGAGAGATCAGTGTAAGACTGCTCATGGAATTTTTCTGCTTCACAATGTCAAACCAGTTTAGTTTTTGTTACAGACATTTGATGAACCAAAGATCTTACAGTCTCAGGATCACAGAAATTGATGCAGTTTATATATGTATGCCAGGGATCTCGGAAAAAATTTGTGATGATGGATATATCTGTGCCATTCAGAGAAAAGCATTAGCTATATGTTATCATTGGATAGTGAGGAGAACCTAGTGAGAGTGAGGTATGAATAATGTTTACGGTTCTTCTCTTCTATTATTAAGTTAAAAAAATAAACCGATTAATCAAAACCTTATGAATAAGTTAATTCTACACATTTTTCAACATACTATTTAAATTATATTTGTAAAGTCTTATATAAAATGTCTTTATTTTGCGCATTTTATATTTCAGTATGGATCAAAGCCAGGTCTCGTGCATGTAAGGTGCACATTTTACTCCTGAGCCATGTCCCCATTTTCACGTACAGTAATTAATAGTCATATTCCTTTGTCCAATTCACTTTTATTCTTGTAATTACACATTTGCTGACAGGACTTGGTTAAAATACGTCTCTTCTACTAAGTTTTAAACTTTTTATAAGTAAGACTATGAATCTCATTTACTTGCCACCATGACTGACATGTAATGTGTTTATTGTTTGAGTGTAATTTATTCACATTAATAAAAATTCTTTCAATTTAACTTGTCTCTCTATAAGTAAAATACTCTCAATTCTTCCCAATTGACTTCTCAATAGTACCGATACTAGTTAACTAATATTTGCATTTGCACTTCTTTTAATTTATCTGATATAATGGGTAAGTCAATCCTCTTCAAATACAAAGATAATTGGATTGTTAATAATGGGATTATAATTAGACCAAGAAACTTTGAGAATATTTCTTAGATTAATTAAAAGTTTAAATAAATAAATATTTGCTTTTGGAAAACAGAATGAATATTAAGTATACATTGGTTAAAAGATCTACACATAATTAGCCTCAGAACAATAAAATTTAGTAATTTTTTTCTTGGTGTAGGAATTTTTTTATTATCTTTATCTACTCGTCTAAATCAATCAATCAAAATATCCTGTTAATCACCGATTTCTCTGGCGGGCTCAGTAACATCTCATTTCATCCTTTCCCTGAGATCTTAGAAGTCTATCTCAACTTGGCCCTCCTAACGATGTTGCACTGGGGGCTCTTCAGGGTCAGGGGAATGAGATCCAGCTTGTTACTGGATTTTGCATATGAATACACCATGGGAAGCTTGCAAGGCTGTCCATGTGGGCAGAAAACTCTCAGAAGATTGCCATTTTCTCCCAGAGGGAGAAGTAGGCAAAAGATATCGCTTCTGAGAGTTTGCTTTTAAGTCTCTCTCTGAATGTTGGCCGTTGATGGAATTACACACACCTGGGTTCCTCTGCTGGTACCTTCATGCATAAGGCCTGTCCGAACATGTGGAGAGGGCCCTCCAGCATGGCTGTAGCTAGGTTCCAGTGGTCTTCGGCTGCCAGGAGCTCTGCTCAGGGTGGGGAGGGAAGCTGGAGCCCATCCCCTCCGAGGGGCCCCTGGGGAAGACAGCCAGGCGTGCGGGCAAGAGACTCTCTGCGTAGACCTGCTTCTGGGTCAGGGTTTCGTGCATAGCAGAGCAGCAACCTCGCTGAGATCTATTGAAAGTCAGCCCTCGACACTCATCTAAAAGAGATCAAAAATCAGATTAATAATTTATGGACTTATGATTTTCCCATTTATACAACCTGTTTTATCCTATTGCATAGTAATTTATCCCTGAATATTTTTTTAAATTTAATTTATTTTTATTTTTATTTATTTAGTTATTTATTTTATAATTGTGTCACTGTGAGAACAGTTACAGGGCTTTCAGGATCGAGTCTCAGTCATACTATGCTCAAACACCCATCCCTTCACCAGTGCACATGTTCCACCACCAATAACCCCAGCATACCCTCCCTCCCACTCCCCCTCTGGCTGTATGGCAGATGATTTTCACTTTACTCTTCCCTTACTTTGATTACATTCAATTTTCGACAGGAAACTCACTATCATTATTTGGAGTTTTTCCCCCCAACAGTCAGACCCGTTGGAATGGCATCATTAGATTGTATGTTTTCTATTGTTGGTAACAAAGAAGCATAAGATGTTGCACAGTTGAGAAAGTGGCTGCCCGGACTTAGGAATTCTGGTATTAAGTTAAGAGGTATTTCTGCCAGCAGCCGCTGCATTCTGAGATTGGTTTCTGTGGCTCAGGGATCCTGGCTGTTCAGGAGCTGAGGAGCTGTACATGGGTGACCGCTTGGGGTCTCATTTGGGCAGGAGGCACGGCCGGTTCTGCCTCCCCCATCGCAAGATTCCCCATGCATTCTGTCCCATCAATGTAAACTCCTACCTCTCTGCCCAATTGGTTCTGAACGTTGGTGGTCGCCATGCTGTCCAGGGGGAAAAGGCCAAGGGACAGAAACCCTTCCCCTCCCGGGGCTGCACTGGGCTGTATCTTAGTTCAGAGTCCAGAGGTATAACTGTCAGCAGCCACTGCGTTCTGAGATTGTTTTCTGTGCCTCCGGGATAATGGATGCTCAGGGGTGGCGGAGCCATTCCTGAGCATATATTTTGTATATCAGAAAATGTCGAGTGGGCGTGCGGTTTTGAGGTATCCCAGTCCCGCATACCAGAGCCGTGTTAGTAGAAGCTCAGTGTCTCCGGGGCTCCATCTGGAGAAGGCATGCTGGCTGTACCTTCTCCATCTGGCACCCCAGTGTTGTGGGCCAGGTCTGGGGTCTGGAGCAATCTCCAGCTGGCGGTGCCTGCTGGAATAGCCCAAATTCTTCACTGCTGGTTCTCCCTGAGTAATTTTAAAGTGTGCATCACTTTCTTTTTAAATGAGAAAGTCTCCAAATTTTGTTGGAGTAACTAGAGTACAGTATTTTAATAGACATAGTTTCTATTTTTTCTCATAATAATTTTTTGTTATCCTCACAGTGGCTGAATATGTTGAAAAATACTTCAAAATATAATCAATACTAAACTAAAAGTATTCATATTTAAGGACAGAACTTTTACAAATTTTCAACAATAAGACCAAAATGGACTGCTTATATTAAGATCTAAAATATCTTCTTTTGTAAGTTTTGGTTTTCATAATACTTTGAAACAAGTGATTATGTACTCTACATTCATTTACTTCCTATCTCACATTTTTCTTCTATATACTTTTTTATTATTTTAAAATATTTTTCTACATACTTTTAAAAACTGCCTATACTCAGTTATATACACATAGGGTAAAAACATATATAAAATAACTTTTCTTTATAAACTTATAAAAATAAGACCAATACCTATTTTATTATTATTTGATGACAATAGAACACTCGTATTTCTAAGAAAGTAAAATCAGTAGCTAAGACTATGGTGATGCAAAAATAAAAATGAGAGAACTATTTAACAATACACAAAATTTAACTAAAATTAGTGTTAAAGTATTGGCTAGTATGCCTGAACCCCAAAAATATATAAAGGAAAATATAAGTGACACTTTTCAGGATGTTTTTGGAGATTCAGTCTTATCTCAGAGAGGTATTTGGAGATTCAATCTCACTGGCAAAGGAAACAAAGCAAGAATACACAAATTAGACTTTATTACACCAATGATCGACATCACTTATTATTAGGAACACGCAAATCAAATCACAATAAGATAGAAATCAGTAATAATGACCCATGTGGCAAATGTTAGCAAGGGTATGGAATAAATAGAGTTCTGTATACTTTGTATACATATAAAGTATAAACAACAAATGTTTTATCTATTTCGGCAAAAAAATGAAGTGGATAAAGCTTCTGTGAAAATGGAATGGAGAGTTCTTCAAACAATAAACAATGGGGAGACAACAATACAAGAACATAATGGTGGGGAGAGGAGGAAACTACTATTCTTTTTTCCAGTTGCAAATCCAACTTTAATGGTTGTTTTGTTCTCTAATGAGAGAGAATTGGTGGCAGCCTATCCCAGAAGCAGAAATCCCTCAGTTTAACATTAATGATTGATACCCAATGCTTTGATATTATATCAATATTTTGCTTTTTGCGGAACACTGAACCTTGTATTTGTGTGAGTCTGGAGTACTTTTCTCTATTAAATTTGAAGTACTAAAGGCCATTTGCATTCTTTTCTACTCCAGACAAAGGAGGTAAACTTCTGAGATAAAGTTTCTGAGACTTGGCTGAAGTGTAGACTATACAGCAAATTAAAAATTAAATAAATAAATGACTGCAGTTCCCTTCTCCATAAGTTTGAAAGCTTCCTGGAACAATGTTAAGGGTTACATTAGCTACTGTATTTCTACTCTAAAGATGTTGAGCCACTGTGGTGCTTCTAAAACAACTGGACTACAATCACAATAATCTTTTTCTGGTTTGTGTTCTTCCAGCAGTTCTTCTCAACCAGGGCCCTGCAGCTCCCTGAACCACCTCCCCTCCAGACCCTCAGACATTCCAAGGGGGTCACAGGTGAAAATTTTGTAAATGATAGTAGATGGTTTACCTGCTGGAATCACAGAAAGGAAATAAAGTTGGAAGCAGCCATGATTGACCAATGGTTGAAAAGCACTTTTCTAGAGTATAATTTCAGTGCAAGCTCCAGAAAGTAGGCATAAATCACCTAAGAAATTAGTTGAGAAAGGCAATAAGCATTTTTTTAGGAATTAACACAGGAGAGAAATTTCTAGTATTTCAGAGGACCATCTAGGTAGTATAGTCTAGAAATGTGTCAAATAGGATGCATGGGATCAGTTATTTATCAGTTATCAGATATTTAAGAAAGGATATTTAAGAAGCTCAAGTCAGGTAATTGCAAACTTGGTTTCATAGCAGGGAATTTGGATCTTCTGAATTTAGCATCAATTGTCTGTATTTATGTAATAAGATTATCCCAGCAGGTAATACTAAGGTGTGTATAAGAGTTTTTGTTGGACTATTTAAAAGTCACTGTTTTTTTTTATGAGACTAAGACTGACATGACTTTTTACCTATCCAGTGTTGATTTTAGATACTTGTTTCATAGCAATAGCTATGATTCAAATCCTTCAAATGAAAGGGGCAGGCAGCAAAACGATGAAAAATACATTGCTCAAAACAATTCTATGGAACCAAATTGGATATTTGCCTGGGGCGAAGAAGAGATAGAATTTATCTGTTAGGGTTGGTTTAATATGGCATCCTGCTGTGGATCCATATCTCTTTAGTAAATTTGCTTTTAAAATAAAATGCGAGTAAAACGTCAATAAAGATAAACTATAGAGGAGCTGGAGAGGTAGAATTTGAGGCAGGTGCTTGCTTTGCATCTAGACTTTGGATGACTCTGATTCCTTTGTTGGCACTCTGCATGGTTCTCTGAGCACTACAAAGGAACATATCCGAGCACAGAGTCAGGAATAGCAACCGCATTTTACCAAATGTGATCTCTTCCCCCGTAACAACCCCTCTCTCAAAAAAGTAAAAATAGAAATGCCAGCTATACTAGTCCTCATCATTAAGTTCAAAAGATACTAAGACATATCTTTAAAGATAAATTTGCTCTCTATGTTCATAACAACATTCCTCACAATAGCTATTAAATTGAATAGACCACAATGTCCTTTGGCTAGTGACTAGAGCTAGAAGTTGTGGTATATACTCCATGGAATACAACTCTATCATAAAAACAGAAATTGTACTACTTGGTATCAATTGGATGGAATTTGCAGTGATTCATTCAGAAAAATAAGCAAAAAAGTGAATTTCATTTATCAATGGAATATGAATTATAAAAATCAAATAAACTTAAAAAATAAGACCAGACTCAGTGAAAATGATGGTAAGTTTTGGAAAGAATGAGATGTAGGTTGGGAGGAAAAATGAAAAAAGATTTTTGGTGGTGGAATGACACTTAATAGTGCTGAGAATTTTATGAGGTGTGTGGTTTAATATCTATCTATATTTATCTATATGTTTGCATATATACACATTACCTATAGATGTGTTTATACATATCTAATAACATTATGCACAATAGCAAATTATGCACAATTATGCACATTGTTGATTGAAAAATAGCTAAAAGGTCATACCAGTTAGGCTATGAGGAAAACTTATTACTGTGGTCCCATACTTTCCATTGACTTAAGATTAGTCTTCATTATAAAATATTAGTGGTATAACTTAAAACATATATAATTTTAAAATTTTAGTTAAGTTTTTAAATTGACAATTATTTATATATAAAATCCTATAATATATTATTTATAGATTATTTATAATATGTGAATAATATGTTTTATATAACTTACATATACCACATGAAGTTCTCTTATATAGTTTTTATAAACATGCAAGTTTTAAGCTAGTTCACTGAAATTCTATAATGCAAAGCAATGATAAATCAATAAAAACTATCTGAGATCATATTCACAGATTTTCTTGTAATCTTCCCAGTAAGTATGATCTTGTAGCTATTTTTTAGCCAATAATTTGTATATATTTTATTAGATATGCACAAGCATGCTTTCAGAAATTCTCAAATGCTCCATAGGGAGAGTTAGAAGATGTTTTATTTAACAAAATTGCTAACTCTTATTCTACAGCCTAACACAACCACCAATTTTCTAATTGGCTTCTTGCATCAAAGGTATTTCTGATGATATATGACAGTGAGGAAATAAGAATAGAAATCTGAAATCAGCTTCAATGAGAGATCTACCAAGAAACTCTTATTCTGAGAGACATATACTTTATCCATGCATTTTAAAATTTATCTCATGTTCATATAAACTTAAATTTTAACAGATATATTTTATCAAGAAGTAGATATATAGTTTTTAAACTTTATGAATAAAATAGTAGTGAAAAATATACCTACTCTGTGAGGTGATGAATTCAGAATCATAGGCATTTGAACTACCTTCAAGGTTAAGTAGGAGTGTACCAGGTGAAAAATGGAAGATAGAGCACTTCAGATTGAAAGTGGTAAGTTATAACACATAGATTTCAAAAATAAAGTTTTTCTGATATATATTAATAGTTTAGTAATGTATAGTTAATAAATTTGCACAGGTAATTTAGGAGATGGTAATTTAGGGCTGAAGTGAGAGCACAGCAGGTAGGGCATTTGCTTTGCACGCGGCCAACCCGGGTTCAATTCCTCTGCCCCTCTCAGAGAGCTCAGCAACCTACTGAGAGTATCTCGCCCGCATGGCAGAGCCTGGCAAGCTACTGGAGGCATATTCGATATACCAAAAACAGTAACAAGTCTTACAATGGAGACGTTACTGGTGCCTACTCAGGCAAATCGATGAGCAACGGGATGACAGTGACAGTGATACAGTGAATTTAGGAGATGAAGTCATCTGAGCTTTATCTATAGCTTATGGAAAAATTTTAAATTGGAAGACGCCATGAGCAGTTTGGAATTTCACAAAGATTAATTGGAGGTATAATAAACCAGAAACTTGATAAAAGAGTAAAGTTCAAGTGCAAATATAGTTTGTGACATGTTAATAAATACACATGAAAATGGGAGAATTAAATGAGGTTGTTCGTCTAGTAAATTAATTACTTTGAGATTATGGGCAAAGAGAAATTATTTTAATATTAATCTCTATTGCTCTAGTCTATCAATGAACACCTGAGAAAAGACATTTTTAAATGTTACTTTTTAATATTACAAATAACATAAAGTATATGCAAAAATTTTATAAAAATTTTATAAGACACAGAAAAATTAATAAAATTATATTGAATAAACTGAAGACATAAGGAAAAATCATGACACAGTATGTTAATAATTTGACGAAGATATTACCAAGATGCCAGGACTGGGAAGCTAGTATGTGTTAGGCCACATTCCTGCACCCGATCAGCTCAGATTAAATCCCCAGCACCACAACTCCCCCTGAGCACAGCCAAACATCGTGATAAAGAGCCCAGAGCACTGTTAAGATGACTCTGGTCATCTATAGCAAAGTTTCACATATATTTCCAGCTCAATAATCAACACTTGTGGGATTGCTTCCATCATGCTCAAGGGATTATATGGTCATGGGCTGAACACTAGGATTGTGCATACAAAGCATATGTTCTAGAACTTTCATTTAACTATCTCTCCAACTATATGATTTTCTTTTAGGGTCACATCCAGCGATGCTCAGGGGTAACTCCTGACTCTGCACTCAGGAATTACTCCTGACATGGGTGAGATAATAATAAGATGTAATACAGACAGAATAGGTAAAAGCAATGTGTGTATGTGTGTGTGTGTGTATATATATATATGTATGTGTATATATATATATATATCACTGTATCACTGTCATCCTATTGCTCATCGATTTGCTCAAGTAGGCACCAGTAATGTCTCCATTGTGAGACTTGTTGTTACTGTTTTTGGCATATCGAATATGCCACGGGTAGCTTTTCAGGCTCTGCCGTGTGGGCAAGATACTCTCGGTAACTTGCTGGGCTCTCCGAGAGGAGCGGAGGAATCGAATCTGGGTGGCTGAGTGCAAGGCAAAAGCCCTAACCGCTGTGCTATAGCTCCAGCCCTCAAGTATATGTATATATATATGTATATATATGTATATATGTGTATATATACACATATATACATACATATACACAAATATGTATATACTCATCCAGAGTTACATATTTATTAGAATTGAAAGTTCATTTGGGGATTCTAGCAGGAAAAGAACTGCTCATATTTCTGGCCCAAAAGGGTCTGCTCTGTCTGTGCAAAGAGAAGGTTGTCTTCTTTCACTAAGTGGAAAAATGCATTTTTAAAAATGCAATATTAATTAGATAGCTAAATGAATTTCAATTCTTAACATTGATTATTCAAAATGATCTAATATAAAAATTGAAAAACAATTTTGAAGTGATATAAGAAACTGTCTCTTTGAATTTGGACCACCTAAGGATTTATTTATAGTACTAAGTATTAACTTCTGAAACAAGATACATAAAAATTGGAATTCGGGGCTGGAGTGATAGCACAGCAGGTAGGGCATTTGCATTGCACTTGACCAACCTGGATTTGATTCCCATCATCCCATATAGTCCCCTGAGAACCACCAGGAGAAATTCCCGAGTGCAGAGCCAGGAGTAACCCCTGAGCATAGCTAGGTTATGACCCAAAAAAAATAAAAAAAAAAAAAGAAACAAAGAAAGAAAATGGGAAACTTAGATTCATCCAAAGGTAAAAAGGTAAGCCACAGAATGGGAAAAATATTTTGAATATAAGTATTTTTATTAATATTTATAATAGATTTATAATAAAAATATTTTGTTACAATTTGTAACTTTACAATTAACTTACATTTATTAAAATATTTATCTAAAATGTATCATTAAAATATCCTCCAAATTTAAATAACTCCTGCAAATAACACATGAGAAAATATGCATAAAATGGAAACCCATAAGGCACTTCCCCAAAGTGTTTACTACCCCTACACAGAAATGATCAGTCTCATTTGTTCTGAGCAAAATACAGAGAAATGTTCAAATGTGTCATAAGCTGGAGTGACTGAAGAAAGGGTAGAGGAGAAGACTTACTTGTTATTGGAGATTTTAAATAATGGAAGCTGTCAAAATCTGCTGTAAGGAAGGGGAGAGATTGTACAGAGTTTAAGACCTTGCTTTGACTTTGATTAAGTTTAAGACGTTGATTTGTCTCCCAACCCTGCATATTGTTCCCTGAGCACCACTGGAAATAAGCCCTAAGTACAGAGCAAGGGTTCATTCCTGATCAGAGCCAGCTGTGCCACAACTGCACCCCATAAAATGGAAAATGGAATAGAATTCCTGTTCAAAAACTTGTGAGAAATATGACAATAGGAACTATTTTATAAAAACTTCTTCATATGCCTAGGCATGATCTATATGCGTTCTTTAGAACAAAGTATCTGTTCATTTCCTCTACTCATTTTAAATTTTTATTTATTTATTTTTGTTTTGGGGGCCAAATGTCCGTGTGCAGGGCTAAATCCTGTGTTCAGGGAGCACTCCTGGCAGACTCTGTATAACTGTACACACATAGGCACATGTCTGAATATATATACATTTGATCTTCAATCTAACACTCTCCCAACTGAGCTATTTCGGCGACTGAATATATATACATTTGAAATAGACTAAACACTTCCATAGTTTTAATAGTGCTGATGAGGCAAGCTAGCATACACGTAAGAAAAAAAGGAGGGCAGTTTAAAACTCTGAAGATATTCCCCTTTTTCTTCAGTACTGGTTAAATAGTTGTATGTATTCATTCTATAAAAATTCTTTGAGTTTTAGTCTTTTATTGGTAAAAAGAAAGCAAGCTCTTTTTTCTTTGAATTCTCTGAAATATTTCCCCATGGTAGAATAAACTTGAAGTCAGAATTAAAATCTAACAAAGACTTAAACCACCTAAGAATTAATATGGGCAAGTAGTTTGAAATTGAATTTGGATTACTTTAGATACATGACGTTTTTCCCTTTGGATTTGCTGGACTCAGGAGTGCAATACTGTTGAACAGCCCAGTGATAGTTCTATTTCTTTTTCTATAGAAGATTAAAAGCACGCTATTTAAATATAATGAAAAATGCAGTGATTGTTCATTCCAACTGAGTGATGTACTATATTCTTACTCAAACATCATTTATCTAACATAGGAAACAAAGTTGGAGAATAATACAAATATAGACTCTTGTTTAAAGATAGGGGACCATATAAGATAGAACCCAGGTCATCAGTGTGCAAAGCAAACACCCTATCCACACTGTACTATCTCTGCAGCCTGTATTTGAGTTTTGTCTGTAAATCTTTCGAAGTTCTCAAGAACCCAAGAGCTCAGAAATACATCCACTCTGAGCTAACCTTCAATCTGCAATGCCACCATACACACTGAACTCGGAGATTTCAAGGCACTCTTGGCAATGGGGTGTGTGGGAAGACCACAACAAAGGGCTGCAACCCCCAGCAAGTAACACAACTAGAGAAAGATGTGCAGCACCATGGCAACGAAGCTCATGCCTCTGACACTCATCTATGTTAAGAACCAAATGAGTCTGAGCACCACAACTAACAGACATGATCCTCAGCATCACAACCAAAACTGGTGAACACCACACCAAGTGTGCATGCAACTGCTGGTCTTAGCAACAACATCAAAGATGGGGAAATAAAGATCTGGGCAATCTTTTTCAATTAAAATTAGTGTTCTCATGTTACCCAGTGGTTCCACTGCTCACCATCTACCGAAAAAAAACCGCAAAAACATTCATGTGAAAAGATATCTTCATTCCCGTGTCCACCGCAACATCATTTCCAATAGTCAAGATCTGGAAACAAGAACCACCAGCAGTAATTCCTGAGTGAAGAGTCAGGAGTAAGCCCTGAGCATTGTGGGTGTGTTCCCTCCCCCATCCAAAAAAAGACACTCTTCAGAAAAACTCAGAAATTAAAATTGTAAAAGCACTATTGAATAAAGCATTAAACCAATGATAGAAAGATAGTTCAAGTCAGATTTAAGTGACTTAAATTTAGGTACACGCATCTTTTATTTTGTGCTGGGTGAAGTACGTTCAATATAAGCCTGCAATGATGGTGCCTTGTATCAGAAAGTTATTTAAGCTTTTCTATTAATTTGCCTCATGCTTTTCCACCACCAATGTCCCTACTGGTGGAGGGATGGGTGTTTGATCATTGTATGACTGAGATTCAAACCTGAAAATTTTGTAACTGTAGCTTATGGTGATTCAATATAAATAAATAAATAAAATTTAAATTTAAAAAAAGAAAAAAGGTAACCTAAATACAAATAAACAAAAAAAATGCCTAATGCTATATAAAAACTCAATTATTAATTTTTTAAGAAGTGTCCATATTGTTTTCTAAAGAAACTGGCCAGTCAATATTCTTACCAGCAGGGAGAAAGGGTTCCTTCTCCTCCACATCCACACCAACAATGGTCACTGTCATCCCATTGTTCATCAATTTGTTTGAGCGGGCACCAGTAAGGTCTCTCATTGTGAGGCTTGTTGTTACTGTTTTTGGCATATAGAATACGCCATGGGTAGTTTGCCAGGCTCTGCTGTGCGGGCGCGATACTCTTGCACTTGCTTGCTGGGCTCTCCGAGAGGGCCGGAGGAATCGAACATGGGTTGACCTCATGAAAGGCAAACGCCCTACTGCTGTGCTTCAGCCCCAACAATGGTTATTTTTAATTTTTATAATGAGTGTATTTTCACTGGTGTGAGGTGATATCACATTGCTGTTTTAATTTGCATTTCCCTGATGATAAATAATGTAAGGTGCTTTTTCCAATCTCTTTTGGCCATCTGTTTGTCTTTTATGAGGAATTTTCAGTTTATCTATATTGCCAACTTTTTGATAGGGTTGAAGTTCTACCAGTACTTTATATATCTTGGATGCCAATCCTTTTTCAGATTAATGGCAGCAAAGGGGCAAATATTGTTTCTCAATTGTTGGGGTGTCTTTTTGTTTTTGTTATCAATTCCTTTGTGGTATAGTAGCTCCAGGAATTCGAATTTCTGGCACCTAACCTGAGGGCCGAAAGTATCTATTAAGAATAGACATTTGCGGGGTTGGAGCGATACTACAGTGGGTAGGTTATTTGCCTTGCACCTGGCAGACCTGTGGTTCAATTCCCAGCATCCCTTGAGCACTGCCAGGAATAATTCCTGAGCGCAAAGCCAGGAGCAACTCTTGTGCATTGCCGAGTATGACCCAAAAAGCAAAAAAGCAAAAAAAAAAAAGACAAGACATTTCCACTCTTATGTTTATTGCAGCACTATTCACAATAATTCAAATATGGAAACAACCTAAGTGTCCAAGAACAGATGACTGGATAAAAAAATGTGGTTCATAGACATAAAGGGATACTATTCTGTTTACGGGAAGATGAATCAAACTATTTGCTGTTACATGGATGGATCTTTAGAGTATATGCTAAGTAAAGTTAGATAGACACAAAACGATTTGTCTTACATCTCACATTTGAGATATAAAGAATCATAGAAGGGGAAATGACCTATGCACAAAGGCAACAGAAACTTCGAACAGGTGTCCAGTTGAAAGCTTATGGAAGAAGGGAATGTGGAGGGGGCGGGGTGTGCCAGAACAATGGTGAGGGAAATAGACACTGGTCACTGGTGAATAGGGTAGAACTTGAATGTTTTATGCATGAAAGTTTATCATTAACAATGTTTTAAAACACTTGGTACCTAAAAAAATTTTAAATATTGCTTCATGTTTCATTTCCCTGTTTTTCTTTAGAATCTAATACACAATGCCAAGATTTTATGTTTATTCATTTTATATTCTCCTGTCAATTCTTCTTTAATTATTTCTTTTTAAGTGCGGTTATAGACCAAAAACAGTAACAATAAGTCTCACAAAAAGAGACATTACTGGTGCCCACTCGAACAAATCGATGAATCGATGAGCAACAGGATGACAATGACAGTGAAGTGCAGTTATGGTGATTCTAAACTTCATTCACTTTGGTTTAATAGTGAAAAACTTTATCACTCTCCAATATATTTAATTTAATAACAAAGGTATAGGATAAAATTAATTTGACTTAGACATTCTTGATTTTAGAATTCTGAACATGGTATTTCTTTCTTCCCTATCCTGCAGAATTTCTAGTGAGAAATCTGAAGGTAGTTATTGGAATATGTGTGGGTACATTTTTTTCTCCCACCAACTTTAACTTTTTATTTCTAAACATTGGCTTTTTATAACTTAAAAATGAAGTGTGGAGAGGCAAAAAGGTACAGTAGAAATGACATCTGCATTTGTATGTTCATTGCAGCACTGTTTACAATAGCCAAAATCTGGAAAAAACGGAGTGCCCCCAAACAGATGACTGGTTAAAGAAACTTTGGTACATCTACACAGTGAAATACTGTGCAGCTGTATTTTTTCATTTTAGAAAAAATGAAGTCATGAAATTTGCATATAAGTGCATCAATATGGAAAGTATCATATTAAGTGAAATGAGTCAGAAAGAGAGAGACAGACATAGAAAGATTGCACTCATCTGTGGAATATAAAGTAACAGAGTGGGAGACTAACACCCAAAAGTAGTAGATAAGTACCAAGAAATCTGAGCTTGGAAATTGGCCTCACATGTTGGGGGAAAAGGCTGTTGAGATAGAGAAGGGAACACCAAGTAGAGAATGTTGGGAGGACCCATTCAGGTTGAAAGATGCATGCCGAAAGTAGACTATACACCAAACAGGCTGGCCACTCAATACCTCTATTGCAAACTACAACACCTAAAAGGAGAAAGATCAAAAGGGAATGTCCTGCCGCAGAGGCAGGGTGGGGAGGAGAATAATGGGATGGGGGTGGTGGGAGGGATACTGGGAACATTGGTGGAGGAGAATGGGCACTGGTGGAGGGATGGGTAAATGATCTCTGTATGACTGAAATGCAAATTCAAAAGTTCATAAGTTTGTAACTGTACCTCACGGTGATTCACTAATAAAAAATTTAAAAAACAAATAAATTAAAAAAATTAAAAATGAAGTGTTTTATTTTTTTGTACTGAAAAAAATGCCATTCTACCAAACTTGATTTTTATGATTAGATTTTCCTTTGGTTTGGGAAGAAGCAGTGCTTCTTTATCTTTCTCTTAACCTTCAGTTAAACTCATTATCCATATGTTTCTTTTTATAATAATGTTTGAGAGTTTGAAGCGTTTGAATCTTGCAGAGAGACAAATAAGTGTCTCTGTAATTTGTAGAGAGACACTTATTTGTCTCTCTGCAAGATTGAACTTGTTTGTTATGCTAGTCACAAACTTTATTTATTGTGTATTTTACATTTGGTATCTCTTTTTGGAAATATTTTAACAGTTTTAATTTTTTTGATAAGGAATTCCTCTGTACCTGCATTTATTTTCTTAATTCATACATATTTTATTCTATTATAGTTTTATTTCACATCTTTTATTATCTCTTAATAATTTCTATTTAAAATTTATTATGCCAAACTTCTTTCTCAGTCCAACTTCTGATTTAACCTTTATGGGAATGATTTATTTATTTATTTATTTATTTATTTATTTTAAATGGGGATAAAACTTCAGGTTTGAGTTGGGAGAAATATCAATCTTTTGGATCCTATCAATGCTGCTGTGGGCAGAAGTAACAACATTGAGTATGAAATTCCTTGCTGTCCCATATTTCTTGTGATCAGATGTGTTTCTTCTATGAGCTTAATAATTGTGGTCATATCTTCTCTGAATCATGGGTATTTACTGTCATTCGCTTGCTTACAATCCCCTCCTGGAGCAAGAGGAATAGTGATATAGAATCGGGAGCTTCCACCTCTATTGTTCCATAACAACATGAAGAAACATCGAAAAAACCCGCCACACACAGAAAATGAAGAGATTCCAGAAACCTCAATACTTGTAACCCACAAATACAACCTCCTCTCAGATAAAGAATTCAGAGAAGAAATTGTCAAGATGGTCGAGGAACTCAAAGCAACCCTGGAACGGACAGCCAAAAAACTAAGGGAGGATATGAACACAACCACGGAACGAACAATCAATAAACTAAGGGAAGATATGAACACAGCCTTGGAACGGACCACCAACAAAATACGGGAAGAAATGAGAGCAGAGATTTCAAACCTACGAACAGAAGTCATACAATTAAAGGAATCAGTAGATGAGATAAAAGGCTGAGTGGTAGCCCTCAACAGTAGATTGACTGCAGCAGAAGACAGAATCAGTGAGCTTGAGGATGACCTGCACAAAGCTTACAAACAACAACAAATAATGGCAAAAGACCTCAAGATGGCTCTAGGGCGAATCAGAGTCCTAGGGGAAGACCTCAAAAGGAACAACATAAGAATCATGGGAGTACCAGAACCACAGGGAACTAATCCCAATGAAAAAAACACATTTAAAGACACCATTGCTAAGAAATTCCCAGAGTTGGAGAATGCGGGCATCCAGATCCAAGGAGCCCGAAGGGTGCCAGCTAAAAGGGATCCCAACAAAAAAACTCCAAGGCATATCATAGTCACAATGATGGATGCCGCGGATAGAGACACAATACTGCAAGCAGCAAGGTCAAAGAAGGAAATCACATACAAAGGATCACTCCTTAGATTCACAGCAGACCTATCAGAGGAAACCCTCCAAGCCCGAAGACAAAGGTGGGATATAGTGAAAAAGCTCAATGAAATGAACATCTCACCAAAATTATTCTACCTGGCTAAACTCTCACTTAAAACTCGAAGGAACCATACACTATTTCTCAAATAAACAACAACTCAAGAACTTCATAGACTCAAAACCAAGCCTAAAAGAAGGTCTAAAGGGGCTTCTGTAAGACAAAGAAAAACCCTAACAATAACAACAAACCCTACAGAAAGATGGCACATAATCCCATGACAATAATCTCTCTCAATATCAATGGGTTAAATGCACCAATCAAGAGACACAGAGTAGCAAAATGGATTCTGAAACTAAACCCAACTTTCTGCTGTCTACAAGAAACACACCTGAACAGTCAGAGCAAACACAGGCTCAAAGTCAAAGGATGGAAAACAATCCTACAAGCAAAAAATTCCCTCAAAAAAGCTGGGGTGGCCATACTAATATCTAGCAACATAGATTTCAGGCTGAAAAAGATTAGAAGGGACAGTGACGGTCATTTCCTATTCATCAAGGGATACGTACAACAGGAAGAAATCACACTCTTAAATGTATACGCACCTAAGGAGCGACCAGCCAAATATTTAAAGCAACTCCTAACAAACTTTAAGGAGGACATCACCAGCACCACAATAGTAGTCGGAGACTTCAACACCGCATTATCACCTCTGGATGAATCAACAAGAACAAAACTCAACAAGGAAACAATGACCCTGAAGGAAGAAATAGAAGAGAGAGGGCTTATGGACCTATACAGGGCTTTATACCCCAAAAAGAAAGAATATACATTTTCCTCCAGTGCACACGGAACATTCTCCAAAACAGACCATGTGCTGGGTAGCAAAACATACCTCAGCAGAATCAACAAGATAGAAATTGTATCAACCATCTTCTCGGACCATGATGCACTGAAAATAGAAACTAAGCACACACAGACTCGGAGCACCAAATCGAACACCTGGAAATTAAACAACTCACAATGAGTTGTTTAATTGAACAATGAGTGGATCAAAAAGGAAATCAAGGAAGAGATCAAAAGATACCTTGAAACAAATGAGAATGAAGACACAAGCTACCAGAACCTATGGGACGCGGCTAAAGCTGTGTTAAGGGGAAAATTTATAGCCCTGTAAGCATTTTTCAGGAGGGAGGAAAGGGCCTACATAGAGAGCTTGACTTCACAGCTCAAGATCTTAGAAAAGGACCAGCAAAAGGAACCCAAGCCAGACCGAAGGAAGGAAATAATAAAACTTAGAGCAGAAATTAACGATAGGGAAACCCAAAAAACAATTCGAAAGATCAATAAAACAAAAAGCTGGTTCTTTGAGAAAATAAACAAGATTGACACACTGCTAGCAAGACTCACAAAGAAAGAAAAAGAGAGAACCTTTTTTTTTTAAATAAAAATTTTATTTTATTAAATCACCATGTGGAAGATTACAATGCTTTCAGGCTTAGGTCTCAGTTATACAATGCTGAAACAACCATCCCTTCACCAGCACCCATATACCACCACCAAAAAAAAACACACACACACACACACAATACACCTCCCATCCCGCCCCCCACCTCCCCTTGTAACTGATAAGTTTCATTTTACTTTCTGTTTACTTTGGTTAAATTCAATATTTCAACACAAACCTCACTATTGTTGTTAGGAGTACCCCACTAGATTCAGACCTACTGTGAAGACAAATGAGGTCGCGCGGCCGCTAGTGAATTTCCGTACTTTAACAACTAAGTCCAGGGAGATGTCTTCCAGATATTGGATCATTGCAGGCTTGAAAATCCAATCTGTGGTCGTCATAATATGGCGGACACCGCGCCCTTCATCCCCGGAGAGAAAGAGGCGAGAGAGAGAGAGAGAAATACCTTTCCCCTCCTGGGCGGGCACGGGGCCGAGGCTTAGTTCTCAGGCTGGAGACATTCTGCGAGGAGTTGCCCATGCTGAAAGAGGTTTTGCTGGGTCTGGATTCACGCTCGTGCAGCTGGGGAGAGGCCGCACACGCGTGCGGCCCCAGGGATCACATCTCGACGGTGGGAGGGGCTGGTGCCTCCCACCTTCCCAAGAGCACCCTCGTGTCCGAAAAAGAGAGAAACTTAATAAACCAAATCAGAAATGAAAAGGGGGATATCACAACAGAAACCAATGACATTCAAAAGATCATCAGAGACTACTTTGAAAATCTCTATGCCATGAAACAAGAGAACCTAAAAGAAATGGACAAACTCATTGATTCCTACAATCTCCCAAAACTGAATCAAGATGACTTGGAATACCAGAATAGACCCATTAATATCAAGGAAATTGAAACTGTTATCAGATGTCTTCCCAAAAACAAAAGCCCAGGCCCGATGGATTCACTGGCGAATTCTTCCAAATATTTAAAGAGGACCTGTTGCCAGTTCTTTTCAAGTTATTCAAGAAAATTGAAAAAACAGGGACTCTACCAAACAGTTTCTATGAAGCTCATATCTCCCTAATACCAAAGGCAAACAAAGATACCACAAACAAAGAAAACTACATGCCAATATCCCTGATGAACATGAATGCGAAGATTCTCAACAAAATACTAGCAAATAGAATCCAACAACTGATTAAAAAAATCATACATCACGATCAAGTAGGATTCATCACGGGGATGCAAGGATGGTTTAACATTTGGAAATCAATCAACGTAATCCATCACATCAACAAAAGTAAAAATAAAAACCATATAATCATTTCAATAGATGCAGAGAAAGCATTTGACAAGATCCAACACCCATTTATGATGAAAACTCTCACCAAAATAGGCTTAGAAGGAACTTTCCTCAAGATAGTCGAAGCCATCTATCACAAACCCATGGCAAGCATTATCCTTAATGGAGAAACACTAAAGGCCTTCCCTCTAAGATTAGGGACAAGACAAGGATGCCCACTCTCACCACTTCTGTTCAACATAGTACTGGAAGTATTTGCAATAGCAATTAGGCAAGAAAAAGACATTAAGGGTATACAGATAGGAAAGGAAGAAATCAAGCTCTCACTATTTGCATATGACATGATTCTATACCTAGAGATTCCTAAAACCTCTACCAAGAAACTCCTGGAAACAATAGACTTGTACAGTAAAGTTGCAGGCTATAAAATCAATACTCAAAAATCCATGGCCTTCCTATACGCAAATAGCGAGTCAGAGGAAAGTGACATTAAAAAAAAAAATCCCTTTCACAATTGTGCCCCAGAAGATCAAGTACCTAGGAAGTTACTAAGGAAGTAAAGGATCTCTACAAGGAAAACTACAAAACACTACTCAATGAGATAAAAGAGGACACGAGGAAATGGAAACATATTCCCTGCTCATGGATAGGAAGACTTAACATTGTCAAAATGGCAATACTGCCTAAAGCACTATACAGATTCAATGCGATCCCTATAAGGATACCCATGAAATTCTTCAAAGAAATTGATCAAATACTCCTGAAATTCATATGGAACAATAAACACCCACAAATAGCCAAAGCAATTCTTGGGAAAAAGATTATGGGAAGCATCAACCTTCCCAACTTCAAACTTTACTACAAAGCAGTAACAATTAAAACAGCATGGTACTGGAACAAAGGCAGAACCGCTGATCAATGGAACAGGGTGGAATATCCCTACATGCAACCCAAAATATATGATGACCTGATCCTTGATAAGGGGGCAAGAAATGTGAAATGGAACAAGGAAAGCCTCTTCAACAAATGGTGCTGGCATAACTGGACAGCCACATGCAAAAAAATGGGCTTAGACATCGACCTAACACCGTGCACCAAAGTTAGATCAAAATGGATTAAAGACCTCAACATCAGACCACAATCCATAAGGTACATCGAAGACAAGGTTAGCAAAACCCTCCACGATATTGAAGCTAAAGGTATCTTCAAAGATGACAAGGAACTAAGTAAGCAAGTAGAAACAGAGATAAACAAATGGAACTATATTAAACTAAAAAGCTTCTGCACCGCAAAAGACACAGTGACCAGAATTCAAAAGGAATCTACAGAATGGGAAAGGATATTCACCCAGTACCCATCCGATAAAGGATTGATAACAAGGGTATATAAAGTACTGGTTGACCTCTACAAAAAGAAAACACCCAACCCCATCAAAAAATGGGCAAAGAAATGAACAGAAACTTTCTCAAGGAAGAAATATGAATGGCTAAAAGGCACATGAAAAAAATGCTCTTCATCACTAATCACCAGGGAGATGCAGATCAAAACAACTATGAGATACCATCTCACACCACAGAGACTGGCTCACATCCAAAAGAACAAAAACAACCGCTGTTGGCGTGGATGTGGGGAGAAAGGAACCCTCCTACACTGCTGGTGGGAATGTCAACTGGTTCAGCCCTTCTGGAAAACAATATGGTCTATTCTCAAAATATTAGAAATTGAGCTTCCATTTGACCCAGCAATACCACTCCTGGGAATATACCCTGGAGAAGCAAAAAAATATAGTCAAAATGACATCTGCTCCTGTATGTTTATCGCAGCACAGTTTACAATAGCCATAATCTGGAAAAAAAACCGAATGCCCAAGAACAGATGACTGGCTAAAAAAAACATTGGTACATCTACACACTGGAATACTATGCAGCGGTTAGAAAGCATGAAGTCATGAAATTTGCATATAAGTGGATCAACATGGAAAGTATCATGTTGAGTGAAATGAGTCAGAAAGAAAGAGACAAATACAGAAAGATTGCACTCATCTGTGGAATATAAAGTAGCAGAGAAGTATGAGATAGCAAAGATGCAACCTCTGGCAGAAAGCCCTCTGGACTTAGTCACTAAAATACTAAAATACAGAAATCTAGAATCTCACAGCCACTACTGTGGCCACAGGACCTCATATCTCCTCATTCCCAGCAGTGGAAAACAAATTATCAAATGCTTCCTTTCCAGCAGGTCTGACTCTGGGGGGGAAACTCCAAACAATAATAGTGAGGTTTTTTTTTGTTTGTATGTAATCAAGGTAAAGAGAAAGTAAAGTGTAATTTACCAACTACACAGGTGGGGTGAGGGACCGGCGGGCAGGGCGGGGTGGGGTGGGAGGTTTACTGTGGTTCTTGGTGGTGGAATACATGCACTGGTGGAGGGATGGGTTTTCGAGCATGATGTAACTGAGACTTAAGTCTTAAAGCTTTGTAACTTTCAACATGGTGATTCAATAAAAAAATAAATTTAAAAAAAATTATACCAGTTTTCCAGGAAGTCTAAAGGACATGTTTTTTGTTTGTTTGTTTGTTTTTGTAATTTGAGGCTGTGGCAGCTGCAGCTTAGATGACTAAGAGAAAATGGCTTCTACACGCAATGCTATTTCTGCTAAAACTATTGAGGCTCAGAGTGTGGCTAATGCATTCTAGCAGCTGACTAGGTCCTTCTCCACTTTATGGAAGAGCTCACCTGGAGAGGTGAGTGTCCTAAAATTCTGACCCTAACCATTCTTGGTCTACAATCCAGATAGAGTTCCACTGAAATTCTTTACCTGAACAAGAAAGTGAACTCCACCTCTGTATTCTGTCAACACCACAGACTTTTACATTTCTACTTTCTTCAAATGCGTAATTTTACATTTTTATCATCATGAATGAGCAGAGTGACACATTTGATAAAATTGGTGCACCTGCATCGATTCATTATATGCATCAAGGGATAATAGTCTATCTTAAACTTCAGTATATGTAAACATAACATCCTGAGTTTCAACAAATATATAATAAAATGCATTCATCATTATAGTATAAATAATTTCATTTTCTGAAACTTCTCTAAGTCCACAGACGTTTTAGAGAAGTGAAATTACAATGGTAGACACATCATCATTCATTAGTCCCAATCCATAGACTGTATAGAACCATAGTTGAACACTAGTAAAAACTGTAAATTTGGCTTGACAATGATATGCCTATATAAATTCACCAATTATATAAATTCACTACTCTGTTGCTAGATATTGATAATAGAGGATGATAAAAGAGAGTGCACATGTGTGAAAACACAATAGTTTAGTAGTACTCTTTGCTTTCTACTTCCTGTTTTTTTAACTTAAAACTGTTCTTGAAATTAAATTTATTATTATAAAAATGGAAAAGTAATATATATTTGCCCATGCAAGTAATTACAAAATTCATAAACTGTGATACAAAATATATAAATTGCTATATATCCAAGGTAATTATAATACTTGACAAATTAGTTAACCCCTAGACAGTAGCAAGAAAAAATTCATGACAAGAGAAATTGATGTCATAAATTTTATTTAAAATTGTCTTAGAATAAGTTGGTGGAGTGTTTATCATAGTCTTCTTTTATCTCTAGGTGAAAAGCAATGAGTTTTTATGAAATATTTCAGAGTTTTCAAGAACTGATGCTTCCAGTTTAAAAAGGTTTTACCAGAGAAGATGTCAATAGAGAAATAGCACAATGATGTTAAAATAGTGTTTTTCTGCCACCTTTGGACATAGTTTAGCAAGCTTGACATTGATAGTTTTCTTTAGGGATTCTGAGCACTTTCTGGTGAGACCAAGAATCAGAGGAATTTTAGAAAGTTAAAGAATTAAAGGGATTTATAGCCTTTATCCTTAAGTCAAAGACTGTTTAGCATCCTAGTTGAACCCTAGTAAAAAATTTTAATTATGTCTGCTTCGTCTTTCTCCTCAAGTCTAAAATTCAACCAGTTTTCAACACTTAATATAAGGATGCAGTTCCATCTACTCAAAGATTATGCGAAACACATAAATATACTTCAGTGAAGACTTCTACTGAATCTTTTACTTTTCTAGTTTCAATTATTTAGCTCTACGATACAAAATTTTGAGTTGATGACTAGTGATTAATGAGCAATCATTGTGAATGTGTTTTAAGATAAAAATTCTAAAACTGCAATACGGTAACTATTATTTTGAAGTGATATGTATTTGCACATGAAGTTTGTGTTTCTGTTTTATTTTTAGAAATAATTACTTAATATAATTAAAATAAATTAACTCCATAACAAGTGGTTAAACGAAGGACTTCAGGAGCTTGAGGCTAGGGAAGAGAGATCTGGGTAATAAATATAAAACACCTGGTTCTCTCATTTAGTCAGTATAAAATCTCTATAAGGTTTTTTTTACTACCGCCAAAATACCATGCTTCCACTGACAAGCTGAGGCACATTAACAATGTAAAGAGTTATTTGAACAAAATTTCATTCCAAATGAACAGTACCACAATGCAAGTGATTGGAGTGCTCCACCTATAGGAACTGGGCAGCAGACTTTTGTAGAGAAAGAAACAAAAATCCAAAACAATACACAGAAGCAAATTAAAGAAATCATTAATTGGCTAAAGCCAAAAATCTAGTTAGTTGTTTGTGAGCTTTTGACAGGTTGTTCAAGAGTTAATTTTCAAAATTTTGAAATAATTTTGTCTTTTTTGTTTGTTGTTATAGACTATATGAAATTTATTTCATTTCTGTGTTTATGCATTTAATTTTGCGTCTCTCAAGGGTGCTCAGGGTCCATTCCTTGGATTGTTGCCCACCAGACTTGGACTTTTCAATGCTAAGTTACAATCATGTGGTATTGTTCAGTTTCAGAAGTCTTGGGGACCACCTGAGTCACACTACCAGCATTTTGGAACTTCCAGGGCTATATCCAATGGTGGTTGGTGGGGGTCATGAAGTGCAAGAATTGCAGTTGGATCCTTGTGTGTGCAAAACACAGGGTTATCTCCCTGACTCATAAATTTCTGCTTTATTTCTCCACTGGGTAAATGATTCTTTATATGGCTGCATGTTTTAAGGGGGAAATTTCACAACTCCTCACAAACATGGCTGTAGATCAAAATCACCACCCAAAGTTCAATATTCTTATTCTTGTCCTTTGGATCTTGCACCTCTTTGACAACCTGCTAGAAAGGTCTGTGTCTGAATATAAATGTTTTTTCATCTGTTCTATTGTGTTGTTTTTCCATATGCCACATGACTGAGACTATTCAATGTCTTTCTTCTTTTGACTCATTTTGACATGATTTTTCCCACTTCTATAAATTTTTTTAGCAAAAGGCAAGATTTTGTCTTTTCTTATAGATGAAGAGTATTCAGCTATATGAATAGTATTCATATGTGTACACCACTTTTTCTTTACTGAATCAATTGTCTTTTGACCCTTGAGTTGTTCCCAGAACTTATTTATTGTACATAGGATTACAATCAATATAGGTAGGCATTTAACTAAGAATTAGTATTTTTGATTATTTTTGTGCTCTTTAAATATATGAGTAGAATTGTTGGATTATATGAGAAAATAATTTTTGATATTCTGAGAAATGCTGTGCTGTTTCCCATGGAGGTTGGTCTAATTTATACCCTCACCAATAGTGTTTTAAAGTTATCTGTGAGTTTTCTAGGAAAAGAGCGGGCACACACGGGATGCGAGCATTTGGCAGCTGAGAACTGTTGTCCTGGCCAGCCCATGGCAAAGAACAGACGAAGGACTGGGGAACAGAGAAACAGGGCCCCAGGTTAGTTGGAATTCAGTTTATTTCCCTCACCTACCTAGCATAGTCAGGTCTCCTATTAACGAATTCTCCTATTCGAGCCATGCTCAAGGCCCCTTTCCACACGTTCGGACAGGCCTCATGCATGAAGGTATCAGCAGAGGAACCCAGGTGTGTGTAATTCCATCAACAGCCAACATCCAGAGACTTAAAAGTGAGTTCCCAGAAGGGCACGGCCGCTTCCAGGCTGTGCGATATCTTGTAGCCTACTTCTCCCTCTGGGAGAAACTGGCAATCTTCTGAGAGTTTCCTGCCCACATGGACAGCCTTGCAAGCTTCCCATGGTGTATTCATATGCAAAATCCAGTAACAAGCTGAATCTCATTCCCCTGACTCTGAAAGAGCCTTCAGTGCGACATCGTTGGGAGGGCCAAGTCGAGAGAGAGACTTCTAAGATCTCAGGGAAAGGACGAATGGAGAGGTTACTGAGCCTGCTCGAGAAATCGATGATTAACGGGATTTCGCAATCATGATCGTGACTTATTTGGGTTAAAATTGACAAAAAGTGGGTAGCAGGGAAACTCCTCATTCTGGGAAAAGGCTATGGTTTAGTTTCAACTGATGACAACCCCACAAAGAAACTCTGGGTTCCGTTATGTCTCATCAGGAGTCCAATTCATTCATCGATTCAGCCTCCAGACCATCAGAGACTCCTTAACTCTCCAAACTCCAGCCCACTACATGAATTTCAGCTGGAAGGCACAAGGAAATCAGAGGAGTTGGCATCAGAGTAACTGTGGAAAAAGGCCTCTAGCACTGCTAGACTCAAAAGCCAAAGAAGATAATATAAGGAGACATAATGCTCACTAACTCCAAACTGTACTAATAAGCTAAATTTATCAAATAGTGTGACATTAGAATCAAAATAGACACAGAACAATGGGATAGAGTTGAGTAACCAAAATTAAATCCTCATAAATATAAGCAGTTAATTCATGATTAAATTCATAATTTACCAAGAGCATTCAATAGAGGAAAAAGGTTTTTAATAATTAGTCCTTGGGAAATTAGACAACTACATACAAAGAGTGATATTGGTGTACCATGCACAAAGTTAATTCAAAATTAAAGAAAGTCTTGGATGTTAAAGAACTGCAAAATATAGTTTAAAAAAATTAAACAAAGCACTCAATAATATTGCCCTTAGTTATATATTCAGGAATTCAATTTCAAAGGTAAGGGAAACGAAAAAAAAATAATAACCAAATGAGACTATGTTAAATTATAAGCTTATATTTTGGTTTGCTAATTCAGGATGCTCACCATGGCATTGATTCACATCAGTCTAATTGGCTCCCTGTTGGATTAATTTATCAAGCTAAGTCAAAATCATATCTGATTGCTGTTTACTTTTTAATTTTATATTTTAAGTCAAGAGATAGCTTTAAGATTTAACAGAATCCCTCTTTTGTTTTTCACATGATCTGTGATATGAAAATTCAGTGAGAATATGAAGAAAATGAGAAACGTGGAGATGTTTTTTAAAACTTAGATAATAAAAATGGTAATTTTCATTAGAACAGTACATAAAATAAGGTTTCTGGTTCAAAGGATACACAACATACATAAAATCAGAGAATATTTCTGATCTACTGGTTGTTTTTTGATAAATAATTACATTTATGACTACCAGAGATTTCTATAGACTTAACTGAAATCCAGTCTATGCAATATGACACACCCACTTAGAAATTGTGGGAAGATGGTATATTATCTAAAGCACTATTATTATTGACTGAAGCAATAGCACAGTGAGTAGGGCGTTTGCTTTGCATGTAGCCGATCCGGGTTCAATTCCTCTGTACCTCTCAGAGATCCCGGCAAGCTACAGAGAGTATCCCACCCACACGGAAGAGCCTGGCAAGATACCCGTGGCATATTTGATATCCCAAAAACAGTAACAACATGTCTCACAATGGAGACGTTACTGGTGCCTGCTCAAGCAAATTGATGAACAATGGGAAGACAGTGCTACAGTGCTATGCTATTATTATTATTATGAATACCTCATTGGTTTACTGAACACAAGGGGATTACTTTAAAAAATAGGTACTCCAGCTCATTAGAGATAGGAAACATAAAGATCATGAGGAAATTATGTAATGTAGCATGTCCTAGTTTGGGAGTGGCAATAAAAAATTTTGATTTTTTTCTAGTCTGAGACAAGAAGCCTAGGAAATAAAGAAAACATGTACTATTGGTTTGTAAACTTTAGTTCTCTTTGATCTTATTTTTAGAGAACTCTTTTTAGTACTTAATGAATGAGTCTATAAAACTAAAACTCTAAGGTGGCAATTTGGAAATCCAAGAACTGTTAGGAGACTAAAAGGAAAGTAAAAGTAATCTTCCCATTCTGCAGCACAGCAGTAGTTCTAAAGCAAGGAACACAAGGAAAGCTGGAATAATATTAAGGTTTTGAGATATGCAGAAGAAACCGGGACCTTGACTAGAAAATCTGGAAGATGCTATAGCTATGAGCAAAAAATAAAACACCTACCAAGTTCTATTATGATGGGTATCTAAGTTTGGAAATAGAAAGTATTGAAAACAAAGGTTAACTGTTCTTTTATTAAAATTACAATAGTGGGGTAAAATGGAATTGCTAGCTTGTTAACACTTGAAGCTCTCAGTTTCATCTTGTAAGAATGAAGGGTTAGAAAGAAAGAGGCAGGTTGTATCTCAAAGCCCAGGTGGGTATCACTTAGGTATGTTGATTTGTGTTTAGGAGGAAGTGAGATGAGAGGGTTAAAACCTAATACAAACCAAATTCTGTTTTAACTTAATTGCTACCAAGAGATAAATGGGTTGTTGTCCAAGTGTTCAGTTGCCAGGAAGAGTTAACTTCCACCTCAAAGAATGTCTCTATCAGGGTTGCAGAAAGTCTGTCAATCATATCTAAGTCTTGCCATGAATAGAGTCTCTTTAAAGACATGTTTTCACACTGCTGTGTTCTTCAAATCATTTGCTCCTTGAAAGATATTGCTGTCATCATTATTAGAAACCTATGTTCCTTACGAGTGCTACAAACTACTTGCAGTGGTGAAAAAACAATAAAAAAGCAAACTTTGTACCAGTGTCTATCGCACTCTAAAAGGCAAATGAATGCTATGGATCTGGCTTAGTGTTAGAGTATGAGAAAGACTGTGGGTTTGCTCCCTGCTACCTAAAATAAATGAATAGATCACTGTCACTGTCACTGTCATCCTGTTGCTCATCAATTTGTTCAAGCGGGCACCAGTAATGTCTCTCACTGTGAGACTTATTGTTACTGTTTCTGACATATCGAATATACCACAGGTAGCTTGCCAAGCTCTACCGTGTAGGCATGATACTCTCCGTAGCTTGTGGGGCTCTCTGAGAGGAACGGAGGAATTGAACACGGGTTGGCCACGTGAAAGGCAAACGCCCTAACGCTGTGCTATCGCTCCAACCCAAATAAATAAATAAATAAATAGAATGCAAAAACAAAACTATAAAACACACCTAAGCTATTTTTTTAAGTTTCATTAAGACAAAAGAAAATTGAGGAAAATGTGGGCAGAACCCTCCATACATAGAAGTTAAAGGCATCTTTAAAGATGAAACAGCACTGACTAAGCAAATGAAAGCAAAGATAAATGAATGGGAATGCAATAAACTAAGAAACTTCTGTACCTCAAAAGAAATGGTGTCTAAGATACAAAGACAATACACAGAATAGGAAAAGTTATTTACCCAATACCCATCTGATAAAGGGTTAATATCAAAGTTATGTAAGTCACTGGTAGACCTTTAGAAGGAAAAAAATCCACCCCATCAAAAAATGGGGAGAGGAGGGGCCGGAGCGATAGCACAGCGGGTAGAGCGTTTGCCTTGCACGCGGCCAACCCGGGTTCGATCCCCGGCATCCCATATGGTCCCCCAAGCACCACCAGGAGTAATTCCAGGAGTGCAAAGCCAGGAGTAACCCCTGAGCATCGCTGGGTGTGACCCAAAAAGCAAAAAAAAAAAAATGGGGAGAGGAGTTAAACAAAAACTTCCTCAAAGAATAAATTCAAATAACTAGAATCACATGAAAAATGTTCTACATCACTAATCATCAGGGAGATGCAAATGAAATATTAATAAGATATCTCACATCACAGCGACTGGCATACATCAAAAAAAGCAAAGCAACCAGTGTTGGCATGGATGTGGGGAGAAAGGGACTCTCCTTTATTATAGGTGGGAATGTCGACTGGTCCAGCCTTTTTGAAAAACATTTTGGACATTTCTCAAAAAGGTAGAAAATGAGTTTTCATATGACCCAGCAATATCACTTCCGGGAATATACCCCTGTGGTCCAAAAATGCACTGAAGAAATGCCATCTGCACTTCTGTGGTTATTGCAACACTATTCACTCTGGAAACAACCCATGTGTCTGAGAACAGATGACTAGTTATAAAAAAATCTTTTGGTTCATCTACACAGTGGAATAAATGAAGTCATGAAATTCGCTTATAAATGGATAGGCATTTCATTCATCATGCTGAATGAAATGAGTCAGAAGGAGAGGGACAGACAAAATTATTGCACTTATTTGCGGGATGTAAATGGCATGTAAACATAATATGGGACTAATACCTAAGTACAGTAGAAACAAGAGCCATGAGGATTGCTCCTCAGTTGGAAGTCTGCTTCAAGTCCTTGGGGAAAAAGCAGTAGGGATAGAAAAGGGACTACTATGACAAAGATAGTTGAAAATGATCACTCTGTGTAAGAACTGTATGCTGAAAGTAGGCAAAGGAACAACATGATAACACTCTGTTATCTGTATTGTAAAATATAATGCCCAAAGAGGGGGGAGACCAACAAAATTATATTTATTACTCAGTGCCTTATGAACTTTCATGTTACAAGGTGTGGTTAGTAAGTGGCTGGCTACGAAACTTGGTAAAAAAAATATTGAATAGAAAGAGAGTATGGGGAATATTGTCTGTCATGAAGGCAGAGGGAGGAAAGGGGAGGTATACTGGGGATATTGGTGGTGGAGAATATGCACTGGTGGAAGGATGGGTGCTTGATCATTGTGTGATTGTAACCCAAACAAGAAAGCTTGTAACTCTCTCACAGTGATTCAATAATTTTTTTAAAAAAGGTAG
The DNA here is from genome assembly GCF_027595985.1 of Sorex araneus. Taxonomy (NCBI): domain Eukaryota; kingdom Metazoa; phylum Chordata; class Mammalia; order Eulipotyphla; family Soricidae; genus Sorex; species Sorex araneus. The sequence goes on along the minus strand of NC_073303.1, from coordinate 154,398,864 downwards.
GGGGGGAGAGAGAGAGAGAGAGAGAGAGAGAGAGAGAGAGAGAGAGAGAGAGAGAGAGAGAGAGAGAGAGAGAGAGAGAGAGAGAGAGGAAGGAAACTGGGGTCACTGGTGTTGGGAAATGTGCACTTGTATAGGGAATATTGTATGACTGAAACCTGATCATGAACAGCTTTGTAGTTCTGGATCTCAAGGTGATCAATAAAAAAAAACCTGCTATTGAGGCTGAAGAAAATGACAGAAAGAATAAAGTCCCTGATAATTTTAATGAGTTCCTGGAAGCACCTATCTCCAGGTGCTGTGTTATATGAAACAATAAACTACTTCTATTTTTTTAAATATAGAACAAACTTAAGGTATGTAAGTGATAGTTGTTCAATGTATTTATTTGATATTTTTTTGCCATTTTAGTTAGCGAACACCTCCGTGTTTTATAATAAGGACACTTGAAGTGGAGAGGTTTAAATTCTATTCTTAGCAACCTCTAAGTATATAACATAGCATTATTAGTTAAAATCAACACATAGGTTAATTCTTTTTTATTAAGTTTTTTATTAGTGAATCACCGTGAGGTACAGTTAAAAACTTATGAACTTACATGTTTGCATTTAGGCATACAGTGATTCCGAGCCTCCACCAGTCCCCATTCTCCTCCACCAATGTTCCCGGTATCCCTATAACCACACCCACCCCATCCCCCACAATCCCACCCTGCCTTGGTGACAGGGCAATTCCTTTTGTTCTCTCTCCTTTTGGGTATTGTAGTTTGCAATAGATGTATTGAGTGGCCATCCTTTTTGGTCTATAGTCTATTTTCTATTTTTTTGGGGGGGTCACACCCGGCAATGCACAGGGGTTATTCCTGGCTCTGCACTCAGGAATTACCCCTGGTGGTGCTCAGGGGATGTTGGGAATTGAATCCGGGTCAGTCGCATGCAAGGCCAATGCCCTACCTGCTGTGCTATCGCTCCAGCCCCTATAGTCTACTTTAGGTATGCATCTTTCAACCTGAATGGGTCCTCCCAACATCCTCTACTTGGTGTTTCCTTCTCTATCTGAGCTGCCATTTCCTCCAGCATATGAGGCCAGTTTTCAAGCCATGGAGCAGACCTCCTGGTCCTTATCTCTACTACTCTTGGATGTTAGTCTCCCATTCTGTTTATATTCTACAGATAAGTGTTCTCTTTCTATGCCTGTCCCTCTCTTTCTGACTCATTTCACTTAACATGATACTTTCCATGTTGATCAACTTATATGCAAATTTCATGACTTCATCTTTTCTAACAGCTGCATAGTATCCCAAAATTGTGTAGATGTACCAGAGTTTCTTTAACCAGTCATCTGTTTTGGGGCACTCTTTTTTTCCCAGTTTTTGGCTATTGTAAACAGTGCAGCATTGAACATACAAGTGCAGATGTTATTTTGACTATACTTTTTTGCTGCTCTGGGATATATTCCCAGAAGTGGTATTGCTGGGTCAAATGGAAGCTCAATTTCTAATTTTTTGAGAATTTACCATATTGTTTTCCAAAAGGGCTGATCCAGTCAGCATTGCCACCAGCAGTGAAGGAGAGTCCTTTTCTCCCCACATCCCTGCCAACACCGGTTGCTTTTGTTATTTTGGATGTGGGCCAGTCTCTGTGGTGTGAGATGATATCTCATTGTTGTTTTGATCTGCATCTCCCTGATGATTAGTGATGTAGAGCATTTTCTCATGTACCTTTTAGACATTCAGACTTCTTCTCTGAGAAAGTTTCTGTTCATTTCATCACCCCATTTTTTGATGGAGTTTGTTGTTTTTTTCTTGTGGACTTCAACCAGTGCCTGGTATATCCTTGATATCAACCCCGTATCACTGGGTATTGGGTGAATATCCTTTCCCATTCTGTAGACTGTCTTTGTACCTTATGGATTCTGGTTTGATGTTGAGGTCTTAATCAATTTTGATATGACTTTTGTACATGGTGTTGGGTAGAGATCTGAGCCCATTTTTTTGCATGTAGCTTGGCAGTTTTGCCAGCACATTTGTTAAAGAGGCTTTCCTTGTTCCACTTCACATTTCTTGCTCCCTTATCAAAGATTAGGTGATCATATGTTTGGGGGTGGAGTGTCAGAATATTCCACCCTGTTTCATTGTATGTGGCTCTGCCTTTCTTCCAGTACCATGCTGTTTGAATTATTACCTATTTGTAGCAGAGTTTGAGGTTGGGGAGGTTGATTCCTCCATTTTCTGAACTTATTAATTCTAAATTTGGGGGTAGTATTTTAGGGTCTGTATTTATATTTTTAGGGTTTTTATATATAATTTGTCATCTGCATGTAAAAACAATTTGTCTTCTTTCTGATTTTAATCACTTTAATTTTTATTGATGTCTCACCTGATGTTGCTGAGGACTTGGAGTAAGATGAATATAAAAGGTGTCAATCAGAGTAGACATCCTAGTCTTGTTTCCTAGTCTTGGAGGAAAAGCTTTAAGAATTTCACATTTGGGATGATGTTAGTTGTCTGCCTTAGTTCACTGTATCACTGTATAACTGTCATCCCATTGTTCATTGATTTACTCAAGCAAGCACAAGTAATGTCCCCATTCATCCCAGTCCTGAGATTTTACCAGCCTCTCCTTACTTGTCTTTTTAAACCCTGCCATATTCGAGGCTCTTTCAGGGTCAGGGGAGTGAGACCTGTTATTGTTACTATTTTTGGCATTTCAAATACACCATGGGTAGCTTGCCAGGCTCTGCCATGTGGTTGGGATACTCTTGCTAGCTTGCTGGGCTCTCCGAGATTTCCCTCTATGATTTGTTGCCTACTGTTTAAACCCCATCAAATATGGCATGGTAATTATGGAAAATGGGTAAGGAGTGTCTTACAATGTGTCAGGGCCCACTTTCACCAGGGATATGTTCATTCATATGTGAGGCTCGGCCTGAGCATGTGGAAAGCGGCCTAGAGTGTGGCGGTGGTTGGGTAGTAGTGGAGGTTGGCTGCCTGAGCTGGGTTCCTTGGAGCAGCGAGGGCTCTCACACGCCCCTCTCTGGGGCGCCCTGAGTGTAAATAGCCTGGTGTGGCGTCCAGTGGCATGGTTATGGGGGCCTCATTTTATTCTCCCTTCTGGTAGAAGCAGCCGTGAGTTCCTTAGTTATGTTACCTTAGTTATGTTGAGGTAAAATATCTTTTTAACCTGTTGCTGAGAATGTTTATTATGATAATGATGTAAGCAGATAGACAGGAAAAGGCCCTCGGCAATGAAACTTAGATCAACGAAACTTCTGGGAGGAAAATTCCAAGACTGGTCTACCCTGCGGATATGGAAAACAGAGACCGGCTAAGACTTTCAGCATTGGACCCTGAGGAGGTTGGACCCCTCCCCATGAAGTTCCTTAAACTCTCAGACCTCTTTCTTAATCCAGTTAATTTTAGTGATTCAGCCCCAAGAAGATTTCAGAACTTCTGGACCAAGACAACCCAAGAACCTATAAAAGCCAGCTTGATCAAAAGAAGGACGCACATATGCTGCCCAAGCCCATGTGTTGCTTATGACCAAGTGGCTGAGCACATGTGGCACCCAAGCACATGTGTTGCCCACATCTCTTCTCTTGATGTCATGCTTTTATGCCTAATGTGTGTCGGGGTGTAGGGGCTCTCTCTGCCCTTGGAGAAGCCCGGGTTCTCTCTTGAGCACATTACACTCTCTTTCTCTTTCTCTCTCTATCTCTAATTCTCTCCACCTCCACACCTTCAAAAACCCTCCAAATAAAATCTGTTTTACTTCACTGCTTGTCTACTTCTAAAATTTTTTTCTGTGAATGAGACAAGAACCCAGTAACCCTGGTCCCGGAAGGCAGAGGCGGATCGGGAGAAAGTGACTGTCTTTCTCCTCCCCGCTTCACATTTGTCACCCATGGGGCCCACTGACATCAATAATAGTTGTTGAATTTTATTATATGATTATTCTTATGTTTTGAGATAGCTATACATTTTATACATATTTTGTGGTTTATCATTGATTGGCAGATGTTGAATCATTTCTATATTTCTGGAATAAATCCTACTCAATCATGGTATATGAACTTCTAAGTTGCTTTTAAATTCAGTTTTCCATAATTTTATTGGGGAGTTTTGTATCAATATTCAAAGAGACTATATTTCTTTTTTCTTATAGTGCTCTGCTCTGGTATTGGTAGCAAGGTAATGGCAGATTTCATAAAGTTAAATATAAGTTGTATGAGACTTCTAGACCTTGAATCTCAAATGAAAGTTCAGATTTGATTGGAGTCACTTAAATGTGATGGTAGTTAAATGACGCATTCTTGGGAACTTTGTGTGAATAATGACTATGAGAGCACTGCTAGCAGTAATCATCAATCTTCTATTTAAATACCTGCTTACAAAATGTAATGTGCTCTTAGTCACACTTCACACTTCAAGAAATTCAGACTTAATTTTACAAAACAAAGTAAGTTTGCATATATTCTCTATCTCCCCAGTCTCATAATTCTTGGGACTGTATTCTTAGTCCCATAACTAATGTAATTAAGGTAAAATGTTACCTAAACAACTATTACTACTAATAAGAGTGATGTCAGTGGACCCTCACAGGTGGCTGACAGGAGTCGGGAAGAGAAAGACAATCACTTTCTCCCGATCCGCCTCTGTCACCCGGGACTCAGCATTACTGGATTCTTGTCTCGCTCGCAGAAAAGAATTTCAGGAGTAGACCAGTAGTGAAGTAAAACAGATTTTATTTGGAGGGTTTTTAAAAGGAAGGAGAAGGGGAAGGTGGGAGAGTAGAGAGTAAGAGAGACAGAGTAATGTGCTCAAGAAAAAACGCAGGCTTCTACAGGGCGGAGAGAGCTTTAGATAAGAAAGCATAAAAGTCTCAGGAGGGGGAAATGCGGGCAACATACCTGCTCAGGCACCACATATGCTCGGCCATGCGGGTTCAAGCAGCACATGGGCTCGGGCAGGTATGTGCACCCTTCCTTTGCTCAAATACCTGTTCAAATATCTTTTATAGGCTCTTCTCAGGTTGTCTTGATCTGGAAGTTCTGGAGTCTTCTCAGGGCTGGATCACATTTTAATCAGAATAAGGGAGAGGTTCAAGGGTTTAAGGAACTTCATGGGGAGGAGTCCAATCTCCTCAGGGTCTGCTGAAGGTCTTATCAGGTTTGTTTTCTGTATCCACAGGGTGGATCAGTTTTAGGATTTTCCTCCCAGAAGTTCTGTAGACCTAAGTTTCTTTGCCAAGGGCCTTTCTCTATCTACCTGCCCACATCAATAGTAATAGTATCTAAATCATTGGAACGTCATCTACACTTGAAGCACTGAAACACTGTAGTCCCATTGTTCATAGATTTGCTCGAGCAGGCACCAGTAACATCTCTATTGTGAGACTTGTTGTTACTGTTTTTGGCATATTCAATATGCCACAGGTAGCATTCCAGGCTCTGCCTTGCGATCGGGATACTCTGAGTAGCTTGCTGGGCTATCTGAGAGGGACTGAGGAATTGAACCCAGGTTGGCTGCATGCAACGCAAATGCCCTACCTGCTGTGCTATCGCTCCAGTCCACCATCTACACAGAGACCTAAACTCCTGGGAAATATGTACTACAAAAAATCAGTAAACATTACTGAATCCAATGGTGTATTCTTTTGCTCAGGCAATGTAGTGAGGCTTGCCAGGGCCGCAGTGGGTTGTTCAATATCTTGGCTGTTCAATATCTTGGCGGCATTTCCTAAAATTGTAATGCACGCATTAAAGTCAGGAATTTTCTTTTGAACGTATCTCAGTTGAATCTAGTTCTTTCCTCTTTTGGCACTACTCCCAGATCATTGTTTTCTTAGATTTTTATTCATTGCATTACCAAAGGTCACTCACTAAAGCTATCTGTCCCCATTTTACCTGCAACATTTTCTACAGAATTCCTTTAAATCTGCAAAGTGGACCTAAACTCCTTTCAATAACAATTGCAATAATCTTTTTTTTCTATTGAGAAGTAAATCAGGCTTTCAACACAATCATTTGAAATATTTTAAAGTCATTTAACTGCATACCATTTTAGAGTGGACTGGAGCCATAGCACAGCAGGTAGTGTATTTGCTTTGCAAGCAGTTGACCCATGTTAGATTCCTCCATCCCTCATGGAGAGCCCAGCAAGCTATAGAGAGTATCCCACCCGCATGGCAGAGCCTGGAATGCTACCTGTGGCATATTGAATATGCCAAAAACAGTAACAACAAGTCTCACAATGGAGATGTTATTGGTGCCCGCTCAAGCAAATCGATACACAATGGGACGACAGTGCTACAGTGCCACCATTTTACAATTGGGTACAATGTTTTGAAGCGGTTTTAAAGAAGGGAACATAGCAAATGTTGGTGAAATATTATTGAGTAATTGAACAATAAATTTCATAAGTAATTCTCCTCAGAATGTCATTTATTGTGAAGTCATTTATTATAATGCTTCATGCACTTCTCTCCAAACCCACCGGTTTCATAATTTTCACATTTTTCTTTTTGCTTCTGACATCTGCAGGAACTCAGATGTCATACATAGGAGGCTTGTTTTTGAAGGGCAAAAATGTCATCTCCACCCTGCAATTTGGCCTATTCTTTAAATTAATTTTCCTAAAGAATTTACATTCTTTGTGTTGTTGCAGAAAGTAAGAGGTGATCATTGTTAGTGCAGAAACCTTTTTGAGAGCTTTAGGAATTTTAATCACAATCTAGTTCTTTGAATTCTTTGTGCAACCTCCCTTAGGTTAGACAAATGCAGTTATTGAAGGATGCCAATACCTTTCACATTTGACATCAGAAAAAAATCAGTATTTGGATTTTTTTATTTTACTCCCCCCAAATTATTTATGTCAGTTGTTTCATTAAAGGTATTGTTATTACGAGACCCAGGAAAGTTAGTGCTTAGATGCAAGCATGAATCTTTGAAATATTTCAAAGATTTAGGCTTATGAATTACTGGCTATGTGAAGACCACATATGCCTTGTGTCTCTGGTCTAAGCCTAAATCTTTTATCATAAAGTCTTTGGATCATTAGAGTTTCACATTTTCTTTTGAATAAACAATGACTACCATTTGGATATTTTTTTAGGATAAATTTTTAGTAAGATCCATAAAAATACTCAGATTATTATGAAAGAATGAGAGGGAGTGCTGTGCCTTTAACTCTTATTGTCACTAATATCAGATGACTCATCTTAATACTTCCACTTGAATGACTATTATAAATTTTTAATTCTCTGAATGGATGTTTTAATAATCATAGAAGATAGAAAGTTGTACAATAGTTTTCTGGAAAATATTTTTATATGACATTGATATTTTTGCACCATTTCCATATTCAGACTGATGCTGTATTTAATTTTTTTTTCCTTTTTGGGTCATACCCGGCTATGCACAGGGGTTACTCCTGGCTCTGCACTCAAGAATTACTCCTGGCGGTGCTCGGAGGACCGTATGGGATGCTGGGAATCGAACCCAGGTTGGTCGAGTGCAAGGCAAATGCCCTCTCACTGTGCTATCACTCCAGCCCCTGCTGCTCTATTTTAAAACTTCACTTACCTTTTGTGCAAAAATAAAATTTAAGTTTAATAAGTATTAAATATATCATTGTTCTCGCTCTCTAGTAACTTTCCCTTCTCCTCCCCACTAACAAAGCTTGATAATACCTGGACTTTTTTATTTTCCCTTTTTTGAAGCATAAAACTCTACCTGGAGCTACCAGTCAGCTGTAGAAATAGTATTAAGTCTTAAATATTGAATGATGCTACCCTGTCTAATGATGCTGTTGTTGATCCTGGATTTTGAACTTCATTAAGACATTTCAAATTTATGTCTTTCCTATGTAATGGGAATAATGTTATTTCTTTCTCTCTCTCTCCCTTCCTTCCTTTCTTTCTCTCTTACTTTCTCTCTTTCTCTCTCTCTTACTTTCTCTCTTTCTCTCTCTCTTTCTTTCTTTCTTTCTTTCTTTCTTTCTTTCTTTCTTTCTTTCTTTCTTTCTTTCTTTCTTTCTTTCTTTCTTCCTCTCTTCTTTCTTTCAAAGAACAATCTTGCTTTGAAGTTATGGGACTTAATAACACAAAAAATCAACTGTGCTATTGCTACTACAAATTTGCATTTAAAAAAAGGTAATATCTAGGTCAGGACCAAACAGGATCTTTCTGATTCTGCGAATGGAAGCCCCTAAAGCAGAAGATACATTCTCTGGGGATGGTGCCTATAGATAAAAACAATGAGAGTAAAATTTTTCCAAGTTTCACTTTTATACATTATTAATGAATGGTCCTTATAAAAGAAATATTTTCCTCTGGGAATTATAACATCATTAGCAATTTCTGAGTAGTAATCAAGTTTTGATGTATATTTTCCTTTTTACTTTATAGCATGGTTTTGCTTGCTTGTTTTTTAAAAAAGAAATATATTTTTTAAAAGAAACAAAAGAAAAATCATATAATTTTCAAAACTATTATTTATTGGTAAGAGCAAAATAAGATTAATATAAGGGTATAAGGGTAGACATGACAAAAGAACACAACAACTAATTTTTATCTATAAAGATCTATTCAATTCTAATGTTTAAATTTATATAAAATCCTAATCCCTGTTTCCCATCTGACTCCTTTATTACATGTTTTACTAGTAAAGAAATGCCACTAAACAGAGATAGTTTGCATCAGTTATATTTCCTTTATTTTTAAAACACTTTTCCTTTTCAAATTTACTGAGGATCAGGGGAGTTAACTTATAATTAGTTACTAAAAAGTTAAAGTCAAATACTAAGCTCTTTAATTTCCAGGAACATTAACCATTTCTTTTTTATTTCAGAATAATTTAAAATAAGCACTGCACTGTAGCACTATTGTCCCATTGTTTATCGATTTTGCTTGAGCAGGCATCAGTATTGTCTCCATTGTGAGACTTTTTGTTACGTTTTTGACATATTGAATATGCCATAGATAGCTTGCCAAGGTCTACTGTGAGGGCGGGATACTCTCCGAAGCCTACTGGGCTCTCTGAGAGGGATGGAGGAATCGAGCCTGGGTCAGCGGCATGCAAAGCAAACACCTTACCCGTTGTGCTATCGCTATCGCTCATCCTATACATACATATACACATATAAAATCATTTGTAGAGAGCAATGACATTGCTTCATTAAGGGAGTTATTTCAAAAGATGTTTTGTTTATGAACTAGAGTGATAGCCCAGCGGGTAGGCATTTGCCTTGCACGTGGCCAACCCAGGTTAGATTCCCAGCATCCCATATGGTCTCCTGAGCACCAGCAGGAATGATTTCTGAGTACAAAGCCAGGAGTAACCCCTGAGCATTGCCGGGTGTGACCCAAAAAGCAAAACAAAAAAATGTTTTGTTTAAATTATTTTAATGTGAATAATTACATCTTTACTGACCTGTATAAAAATCAGAATTAATTGTTCATATTTTTTACATCAGGGAATAATCATAGTATTAAATCTAATGTCTAAGACCTCTTAGTTGTTTCTAGGCACCTACTTCAGTACTGGAAGTAGATTGATAGACTATAGTTAACAAATGAAGTAGCTAGGGACTGGAGTGATAGCACAGCGGGTAGGGTGTTTGCCTTGCACGCGGCCGACCCGGGTTCGATTCCCAGCATCCCATATGGTCCCCTGAGCACCACCAGGGGTGATTCCTGAGTGCATGAGCCAGGAGTGACCCCTGTGCATCGCCGGGTGTGACCCAAAAAGAAAAAAAAAATGAAGTAGCTAACTTTTGCCCTATAAGATCCTATCAGATCCACGACCAATACACTTCCATGCCCTAGTGAGATTAATGAGACTGATTCCATGAAATTATCTCTAATAGAATTTGACTTCACAGCTCAAGACCTTAGAAAAGGACCAGAAAAAGGAACCCAAACCAGACCGAAGGAAAGAAATAATAAAAATTAGAGCCGAAATTAATGACATCGAAACCAAAAAGACAATCCAAAAGATCAATGAAACAAAGAGCTGGTTCTTCGAGAAAATAAATAAGATTGATAAACCGCTAGCAAGACTCACAAAGAAAGAGAGAGAGAGAACCCTAATAAATCGAATCAGAAATGAAAAGGGGGACATTATAACAGAAACCAGTGAGATTCAAAAGATCATTAGAGACTACTTCGAAGGTCTATACGCCACAAAACAAGAGAACCTAAAAGAAATGGATGAATTCCTTGACTCCTACAATCTCCCAAGTCTGAACAAAGAAGACTTGGAATACTTGAATAGACCCATTAATGTTAAAGAAATTGAAACTGTAATAAAAAATCTCCCCAAAAGCAAAAGCCCAGGCCCAGATGGATTCACTGGTGAATTCTTTCAAACATTCCAAGAAGACCTGTTGCCAATTTTCCTCAAGATTTTCCAGGAAATTGAAAAAACAGGAACTCTCCCAAACAGTTTCTATGAAGCACACATCGCCCTAATACCAAAACCAAACAAAGACACCACTAAGAAAGAAAATTATAGACCAATATCCCTGATGAACACCGATGCGAAGATCCTCAACAAAATACTAGCAAATAGGATCCAACAACTCATCAAGAAGATCATACACCATGACCAAGTGGGATTCATCCCGGGGATGCAGGGATGGTTTAACATCCGGAAATCGATCAACATAATCCATCATATCAACAAAAGTAAAGATAAAAACCATATGATCATATCAATAGATGCAGAGAAAGCATTCGACAAGATTCAACATCCGTTCATGATGAAAACTCTCACCAAAATGGGTTTTGGAGGAACTTTCCTCAAGATAGTCGAAGCCATCTACTACAAGCCTACGGCAAGCATTATTCACAATGGAGAAAAACTAAGGGCCTTTCCTCTAAGATCAGGCACAAGACAAGGATGCCCACTCTCACCACTTCTCTTCAATATAGTACTGGAAGTACTTGCGATAGCTGTTAGACAAGAAAAAGAGATCAAGGGCATCCAGATAGGAAAGGAAGAAATCAAACTCTCACTATTTGCAGATGATATGATACTATATCTAGAGGAGCCCAAAGCCTCTACTAAGAAACTCTTAGAAACAATAGACTTATACAGTAAAGTTGCAGGCTACAAAATCAATACGTAAAAATCCATGGCTTTCCTATATACAAACAATGAGGCAGAGGAAAGGGACATGAAAAAAGCAATCCCATTCACAATCGTGCCCCAGAAAATCAAGTACCTCGGAATCAGCTTAACCAAGGATGTAAAAGACCTCTACAAAGAAAACTATAAAACGCTACTCCATGAAATAAAAGAAGACATGAGAAAATGGAAACATATACCTTGCTCATGGATAGGGAGAATCAATATTGTCAAAATGACAATACTCCCCAAAGCATTATACAGATTCAACGCAATCCCTATAAGTATACCCATGCCATTCTTCAAAGAAATGGATCAAGCAATCCTAAAATTCATATGGAACAACAAACGCCCACGGATAGCTAAAACAATTCTTGGGAAAAAGATGATGGGAGGCATCACCCTCCCCAACCTCAAACTCTACTACAAAGCAGTAACAATTAAAACAGCATGGTACTGGAACAAAGGCAGAGCCGTAGACCAATGGAACAGGGTGGAATATCCCTACACACAACCCCAAATGTATGATCATCTAATCTTTGATAAGGGAGCAAGAGATGTGAAGTGGAACAAGGAAAGTCTCTTCAACAAATGGTGCTGGAACAACTGGACAACTACATGCAAAAAAATGGGCTTAGACCTTGACCTGACACCATGCACAAAAGTCAGATCAAAATGGATTAAAGACCTCAACATTCGACCACAAACCATAAGGTACATTGAAGACAAGGTTGGCAAAACCCTACACGATATTGAAGATAAAGGTATCTTCAAAGGTGACACAGAACTCAGCAATCTAGTAAAAACAGAGATTAACAAATGGGACTACATTAAACTAAAAAGGTTCTGCACCGCAAAAGATACAGTGACCAGAATCCAAAGACTATCCACAGAATGGGAAAGGATATTTACACAATACCCATCAGATAAGGGGTTGATATCAATGGTATATAAAGCATTGGTTGAACTCTACAAGAAGAAAACATCCAACCCCATCAAAAAATGGGGCAAAGAAATGAACAGAAACTTTACCAAGGAAGAAATACGAATGGCCAAAAGGCACATGAAAAAGTGCTCTACATCACTAATCATCAGAGAGATGCAGATCAAAACAACCACGAGATACCACCTCACACCACAGAGACTAGCACACATCCAAAAGAACAAAAGCAACCGCTGTTGGAGAGGATGTGGGGAGAAAGGGACCCTTCTACACTGCTGGTGGGAATGCTGACTGGTTCAGCCCTTCTGGAAAACAATATGGACGACTCTCAAAAAATTAGAGGTTGAGCTCCCATTTGACCCAGCAATACCACTGCTGGGAATATATCCCAGAGAGGCAAAAAAGTATAATCGAAACAACATCTGCACATGTATGTTCATCGCAGCACTATTTACAATAGCCAGAATCTGGAAAAAACCCGAATGCCCTAGAACGGATGACTGGTTGAGGAAACTTTGGTACATCTATACAATGGAATACTATGCAGCTGTCAGAAAAAAGGAGGTCACGAATTTTGTATTTAAGTGGAATGGCATGAAAAGTTTCATGCTGAGTGAAATGTGTCAGAAAGAGAGAGACAGACATAGAAAGATTGCACTCATCTAGGGTATATAGAATAACAGAGTGGGAGACTAACACCCAAGAATTGTAGAAATAAGTACTAGGAGGTTGACTCCATGGCTTGGAGGCTGGCCTCACATTCTCGGGAATGGACAACTCAGAGAAGGGATCACCAACTATAATGTAGTCGAAGGCCATACGGGGGAAGGGAGTTGCGGGCTGAATGAGTGCTAGAGACTGAGCACAGTGGCCACTCAACACCTTTATTGCAAACCACAACAGCTAATTAGAGAGAGAGAACAGAAGGGAATGCCCTGCCACAGTGGCAGGGTGGGGTGGGGGGAGATGGGATCGGGGAGGGTGGGAGGGATGCTGGGTTTACTGGTGGTGGAGAATGGGCACTGGTGAAGGGATGGGTTCCCGAACTTTGTATGAGGGAAGCATAAGCACAAAAGTGTATAAATCTGTAAATGTGCCCTCAGGGTGATTCACGAATTAAAAATAAATAAATTAATTAAAATTAAAAAAAATAAAAAATAAATAAATAAGATATCCATAAAAAAAGAAATTATCTCTAATAACTATATGCTATTATCCATAACTCTATACTGCTTTATCCCTTGTTTGTTTTCTTTAATATTGTTTTTGCCAAATTCTTATTAGACTCATTAACTATTTGAGTACACATTCTTGGTCTTTCATCACATAGAAAGTTTTGTGATGTAGTAAACAGTTGTTTACTTTTCACAAGAGCATTCTGCCTTCTTCATCTTTCCTTAGCACCATCCCTCTTAATGTCCTAGTGTTGCAATGGGAAAAGGTATCTGATAGACCAAAAGAATATTGACCACTTTCTGCAACTCAAGGCAAAGTAGGAAAGTACAGAGATATATTTCTTGATAAATTATACAGAAATATTTTTAAGTTGAAGAATGAGGATAGATGTACTATATTATTATATTGTCATTAGTTTTAAAAGCTATTGCTCTCCGGGGCTGGAGCGATAGCACAGCGGGTAGGGCATTTGCCTTGCATGCGGCAGACCCGGGTTCTAATCCCAGCATCCCATATTGTCCCCTAAGCACCGCCAGGGGTAATTCCTGAGTGAAGAGCCAGTAGTAACCCCTGTGCATCGCGAGGTGCAACCCAAAACCCAAAAAATAAAAAAAAGCTATTGCTCTCCTTGGTAATAAGAAAAAAAAATGGAGAAATGAGCATATGGGGTATAGATTCCCTAGTGAAGGTAGTATAAAGGAAACAGGGCACAGGAAAGAGCCATTGCTTCATTATTCATAAATTTTTAATTTATATTGCATGTTATTAATTTTAGTCGTTCATTCACATACGTATATAATTCAATAATGCTTGAGTGCTTAGCTTTGTTCCAGGAACAGTGATACTTCTAAAATATAATTGAAAGCAAGGTGAGTCTCTGCCTTCCCAAACACTTGTGAAGAGCTACAAACTGAAAACCAGAACAGAATCTCACCCTTTTAAAGTTTATTAAAGATCATTTTCAGTCTATCTTTGTATCAAAAAAGGTGAAATCATAAAAAGTGACCAATTATTGTTACATACTATTACATAAATATAGTCAAATTTATGTTCTTGTTAGTAGATTTTTAAAAATGTAGTCAGGGTACAATACACTCAAGTTTAGTGATGTTGTCTTTAGTGGAAAGGCTGCATAGATAATTTCCTTTTTATTTTTTTCAACAAATCTTAACATCAAGCTTCTCCATAGAGGATTTGTTGAGTTATATATTTTGGTGCTCACTCTGAGTGCATTTTTAGTATTTCAATCTGGCCAGACAAGGAGCTAATGTAAGTAAAAATTGCTGTAGCTACTATTATTATTTTGTTCAAGCAGGCACCAGTAACGTCTCTCATTGAGAGACTTATTGTTACTGTTTTTGGCATATCCAGTATCCAATACGTACGGGTAGCTTCACAGGCTCTGCCGTGCAGGCTGGATACTCTTGGTAGCTTGCCAGGCTCTCTGAGAGGCGCGGAGGAATCGAACTCGGGTTGGCTGCGCGAAAGGCAAACGCCCAACCGCTGTGCTATCACTCCAGCCCTATTATTATTTAAAATACAAAAAATATTTTCCTATATAAAAGCAAATGAAATGCAAAGGATTTAATCTCCTATGCTTTGCAGCATAAGTACAAGTATTAGATGTAGTTGTATGACATGTACAGTTCTCATTCTGTTATGGAACTTACAGTAGCATCAATGGCAATAATAACAGTACTGGGGCCTCAATGCAGTACTGAGGATAGGGTTCTTGCCTTGCATGTTGCCTTGCATGAGTTCTATATCATCTTGAACATCCCATATGGTCTCCCAAGCATTGTCAGGAGTAATTCTTGAGTGCAGAGCCAGAATTAACCCCTGCACATTGCCAAGTGTGCCTTCATCCATCAAAAAATTAATAAGAGTTTTCAGGGAAGTTTTGTCCTTTCCATGATATACACCTCAAACTTATGTTATAATGTAATGCTACTTTAGGAAAAAAGAAATTAGAAGAAAACAAAGGAATTTAACTAAGACTAAAGCTAGATTTTCATTTCTTGTACATCTGAATGAAGATAAAAAATAAATTATAAATATTTATGTGGTTTCAATATTTCTGATATTTCTTTATTCAACTCTGGGAATTTTTATAGCCACTTCTGTTTTACTGATTTCCCACACCTATTTAATCCCTACAGCGCTATGAAAGCCTCTGATAGAAGAACTGCATATTGGTGCAAAAATCTCCCTCTGTTTTTTTGGGGACTTTCTTGCTTTTGCCATGGGAGGTAAATTGCTTTTTTGCCTAAGGCAAAGAACTCAAAGACCGCAAAACTATAAGTTGTTGTGTTTTCAAAATACTTATTTGTAAGGAATTTAAAAAGGATTATTTGCACTTTTTGGCAACTAATAAAATGTTATTTAATTTCTTAATTTGCTAATTTAGCCATCTATGTTTCTTTTATAGTAAAGAACAAAATTGAGTAATAAAATTCAAACTAGATAAATATGGAATCAGTCTTTTAGAAGAAATTGGAAAATATGTTATTTTCTGCTGGTTACTTTTACATCTACTTTCCATCTAAATTTTCTTGCTTTCCTGAATTTTCATTCAAAACTTTTGTTTGCAGAACATGACAAAAAAAATCTTCTCTAGGGGCTGGAGCGATAGTACAGCAGGTAGGGTGTTTGCCTTGCACGCAGCCAACCTGGGTTCCATCCCCAGCAGGTCCCCCACACACCAACAGGAGTAATTCCTGAGTGCAGAGCCAGAAGGAACCCCTGAACATTTCTGGGTGTGACCTAAAAAGAAAAAAGAGTCTTCTTTAGGTTTTAAAAACAGGTTCACTGTCTTTGGTAGTATTTATTATGTTTGATGTTATCATATGTATCCTTTTGTTCCTCTCCCTTATTACAATAAGCTATAAATTTACTGGGCAGCGATAGCTCTCTGATTTACCTTCTCATATTAATATAAAGATTTGCTTCCAAATTTATGGCTTTGTATAACATGGTAGATGTTCAAGTAAGTCTATTTAAATTAATGAATGTGTGGATATGTTCTAGTCTACACTTTAGATTCACCTGATTTATTTCACACTGTAGTATAGCTTTAATCATAGAATCACTCCAAAAATGCCATTAAATTAGAAACCTAGCACTATACATAAGGATTATGAGAGGACAGACAGACATAGACGGAACGTGTTTTATTTAAATAATGAAACTATCACAAATTCTTTGTAGCTCTCCCCTCTCCTGGTAAACCCCTATTAACTAAGACTGAAATGTTTAATCTATAGATAATCTAACTCCTTCCTTTTTGTATTTTCTTGAGAAAAGCATCTTTTTATCTATTTAAATTTTTTCCCCCAAAAGATTCTCTGAACAATATCTCTCTTCTGACTGAGAATTATCAAATGATTTAACAATCATTTCTGAGGTTCAGGAGTCAAAAAGCCAAATTGTTATGGGAGCAGTTAAAGTAAAGAACATAAAAGATTTTTGAAACATTTTCTCCACAGGTTTGAAAATAAGTGGAACCCAAACACATACAGGTAATGGATAAAGAAATGCTGTATCAAGTACAAGCATTAACATGTAAATGAATTGCTTTACTTTGAAATTTTGGGTACAGATATGAGTATTAGCATAATGGAGCTGCCAACAGTCATACATGGAGACCTATTGCCCACCCCTGATACCTATTAAGAATGAGTGTAAAGGAAGAAGTTATGGGAAATTATAATAAAATAGTTATCAAGTTAAAAATGAGTGTCCTTGGGGCTGGAGCAATAGCACAGCAGGTAGGGAATTTGCCTTGCACATGGATGACCCGAGTTCGATTCCCAACATCCCATTACCCCACTACCAGGGGTAATTCCTGAGTGCAGAGCCAGGAGTAAGCCCTGTACATCAATGGGTGTGACCCAAAAATTTTTTAAAAAGTGTAATTTTGCATGAAAATTTCAAAGGCAAATTTGCATATTAAATAATCAAAGCATAAAATTCTTCAAGATATTTAAAAATTATTCAACAAGTCTACTTCCATATGACAAGTTGGATTACATTTTACATGGTAAAATGTAACTGTTTTATATGCAACAGACTTTGAAATGTTGAGATTTATCATTGCAGTTTGCAAAGACATTTTAAACAAAAAGCATTCTATTACACCAAACCTTGTTTTAAGTGCTGTGCTAAAACATATAGGTGAAAATATATTATATGTACAATTGATAGCAATATATACATATTATATATAAGTTGAATTGTGACACAGATTCAAACTGAAGGCTGTATAAGAAAGTAAACTGAAAAATGGAATAATAGCAATAAAATAAAATACAAGCTCTTTTGGGAAAGACATTTCAAAAACCCAACAAATCAATTTCAGTAAGTTAGGTAGAAAGAGACAGATTCAATAATACCTTATATCAGTTGACAAATTGTTTCCAATCAGAGATTTTCTACTTACTGCTTCATTTCCTCATATTATATTTTGATATTCAATCACCTTCTCAACACTTCCATATATATGTGTATATATATGTATATGCACATATATATGAATACTTTTGTAACTTGAATAGAAAGGAGCCAAGCTAGTTTGAACGAGAAATTATTTTCTTTTACTCATTCCATCATCACTTCTAGGGAAGCTAATGTGATTTAGGCACTGTTAACTGTAAGAATACTCTCTAAACAATTAAAAAAATTTCACTGAATCACCATGAGATACACAGTTGCAAAGTTATTCATGATTGGGTTTCAGTCATGCAGTGTTTCAACACCCATCACTTCACCAGTGTACATTTCCCACCACCAATGTACCCGGTTCTCCTTCCCACCACCCCATGCCCCCAGCCTGCCTTTGTGGAAGGTACTTTTCTCCTCTCCCTCCCCCTCCCCCTTTCCCTTTCCTTTAGCAGTATGGTTTTAACTAGAAGTACTGAAAGGTTAATCACAGGTTAATCACGTATGTCCCTTTATCTACTTTCAGCACTTAGTTCTTGTCCAGAATGGTCATTCCAGCTATCATTGTTGCAGTTGTTCCTTCTTTGTCTTAACTGTTTTCCCTTCCACCACTAGTTGTGGCAAGCTTCCAAATGTGGTCTTTGAACACTTTAAAACCAGAAAAGTAAACAATTAAAAAACTCTAAACATAATCATTTCTGATTTATTAGTTTGAATAAGTATATCCTTTTATCTGCATTTATCAACTTTGGGTCATAAGACTCCCTGGATATTCCAAGGAGACAAGAGGAAAAAACTGCAGAAATGAGGTGTGGGACGCAGCATGAGATGAGGACACAGCATTTGGTAGAACAGAGAAGCTACAGACAGAAAAATGGTCAGATAAAGTTCAAGAAATACTGCCTTAGATCAGTGCAGTCCAAACATATCTGTGATGATGAAGATCTTCATTATCTATATGATAACAAAGTAATCACATGTGCCAGTTAAACATGTGAAATGAGATAAATTCAACTGAAGCACTACATTTTTAATCTCATTTGATTTGACTTAAACACCTACATATGGGTAGTCGTGGCTATATCACATCATAGCCTTAGTTGATAATACTCATATTTAAATATTTAAAGCCGGGGCCAATGTCCATTGAGTCCTGATCTTGGTGGATCTTACTTTAAAAGATACTCAAACACATAGTGAACTTTGGGTAGGACAATAGTACAATTTTTAAGACTCTTTCCTTACCTGAGGCCAACACTGTATGATCCCCAGTATCATATATTGTACTCAGAACATTGCCAGCAATAATTCTGAACACAGAGACCCAGGAGTAAGCACTGCTAAATATAGCCTCAAAACAAACAAATGAGACTTAGTGACATTAATTATAAAGATTTACTAAGATATAAATGTGTATTCATTAAGAAAATGTCACTGAAAATTTCCTAAATTGCTTAAGAAAATAAGTTTTGATATATCAATAGACATAGCACTAGGTATTTTAGGTTTGGGGTTCTTGTTGTTTTTATTAGTATTTATTTTTTGTTTGTTTGTTTGTTTGTAGGCCACATTCAGTGATGCTCAGGGGTTATTCCTGACTCTGCACTCAGGAATTACTTCTGGTGATCCTTGGGGAACCATGTGAGATGCCAAGGATTGAACCTGAATTGGTCTCATGCAAGGAAAGAAACCTGCCCACTATACTATTTCTCTGGTTCCAAGAATTACGCATTTTTGCCATTTGGTCAAAAAGACCATACAATTTCTTTTCTTTCTTTTTTCTTTTTTTTTTGTGTGTGTGGTGGGGGACATTAGGGAAGTTGAACCATACCCAGAATTGCACTGTGCTCAAAAGCAATCCCTAACATGCTGGGGGGATGATATGCAGCATCAGGCTGTGTCACTAACATGCAAGTCTAGTGCCTTGACTCCTGCAAAATCTCTCTGGGCCAAGATTTTCTTGTTTTACAGACAGTGGTTGAGCTACAGCTTTTAAGATAATGAGAGCACAAGTCATAGCTGTGGATTCTAATTAGTGAGTTGGCTAGAATTCTGAGTTTTATCTGTCATGCTGTTGTATAGATGTCACAATATCTGATTTTCCCATCTCTCTTAAGACTTGAGTACTTTCTTAAATATGAATCCCTAAATAGCTTTATATCACAAGGGATTTATTGCAGAACATATTACAAGTTATTTAGTTTTAAAAAAAAGAGATGGAACATTGACTTGCTTTATGACTGGGGGCTTAGTCTATATTTGATGGAAAATGATGATGCACTTTGAAAAGTGGAAAGAACAACACATAACTGTATGTAAAAGCTTCTTTATATATAGTGATTTGCACATTGAACACTAGAATTTCTATCATCATACTTCTTCTTCTTCTTCTGTATTATGGTTTGTAATACAGATAATGGGGCTGGAGCAACAGCATAGTGGTAGGGCATTCACCTTGCACACAGCTGACCCGTGTTCTATTCCTCCGCCCCTCTCGGAGAGCCCAACAAGCTACTGAGTGTATCTCGCTTGCATGGCAGAGCCTGGCAAGCTACCCGTGGTGTATTCTACATGCCAAAAACAGTAACAATAAATCTGACAGTGAAACTTTACTGGTGCCCACTCGAGGAAATCGATGAGCAACGGGATGACTATAATGTGACTGTGTCTGAATACAGATAATGAGAGGAAATTGTGTTTGGTCTTTGTCTCCTTTCAGCACACATCTTCCATTCTGAGCAATCCCTCCAACCATCATTGACTTAGTGATTCCTCCTCTATCCCAGCTGCCTTTTCCCCCAGCTCATGAACTAGGCTTCCAACCATGGAGCAAACTCTACTGTCTTTGGATGTTAGTCTTATATTATGATATTTTATATTCCACAAGTGAGTGTAGTTATTCTGTCTGTCCCTCTCTTTTGGACTCATTTTACTTAGCATGATACTCCATGACCATTCACTTATAAGCAAATGAAGTGAAGACAATTTTACTTGGAGAAATATGAGGGTGGAGAGAAAGAAAGAGAGAAGAGATAGAGAGAAAGAGAGAAAATTACATGCCTAAGATAGAAAACAACCTTGTCCAGAGTGGAGAGAGCTGAGTACACAAGACAGGTTGATGTGTGAATGTATCCCAGGATAGAGAATGCATGCTTTTACCTCATTGTGTTTATTTGGGAATGCATGCTTTTCCCAAACTGTGCTCTCATAGGAATTTCTACATAGTTTGATATGGCACTGTTAAGGGTTTTTGATGACCATCTTTATATTCTTATCATGGCCTTTTTAAAGACAACACACTCAAAATACAACTTTTGACTTTTAGTTTCATATCGGGGGAAGTTCTTACACTTCAAATAACAATGCTAACAAGATAGGAATAGGAGAACCCAAGTCCCTGATTTACAGGATAATGCACTTTTGTGTGAATCACTATCCAAACACATATTTATCTCAATATAAATAGTTGTCTCAGCTTGTACATTTGCTCCCTGGATTTCCATCGCCCTGATTTGCATTAATAAAATTAAGACTATGAGAATGTCTCTGGGGATCTAGCCTCCTATTAGTTGAGGCTGGAGTTGTTTTGTATTCAGTTGATCTTACTGCCAAATATATCTATAGATAATTAACTCCCTGAACAAACCATTGTTCTGGAAGAGTTTAAGAACTCTTTCTCCCTTAGGCTAAGATGAGGACTGTGTGAATATATATCAGGGTATTACATCATACATTAATTTATTGACTTGTTACATGTACATAGTGCTCATACTTATAAATCAGAACAATCTCATAATGTGGAGTGCTCATAATATTTGATAAAGAACTCATTTTATAATAAAAAGTAAATATAAGGTGATTAGCAAGTAGTTGGGATATTAGTATTTAAGTCAGAGATTTTAGGTCTCATTTCAGAGTGCAGGAAATTTCCCTTACTGCTTCAGTAATAACAGCAGAAAAATATAATTTATTTATTTATTTATTTATATATTTACTTTTTTATTGAGTAACTGTGAGATAGACTGTTACAAAGCTGTTCATGATTAGATTTCAGTCATACAGTAATACAGTATTCCAACACCCATCCTTCCACTAGTGTACATTTCTTAGCACCAGTGTCCCCAGATTCCCTCCCATCACTCACCACCCGCCACCCCCTGCCTGCCTCTATGGCAGGTGTTTTTATTCTTCTTTCTTATTATTTTCCTCCTCCTCCTTCCTCCTTATTCCTTCTCCTCCTCCTCCTCCTCCTCCTCCTCCTCCTTCTTCTTTTTCTTCTTCTTCTTTCTTCTTCTTCTTCCAGCTTCTTCTCTCTCTCTTTCTCCCCCCACCCACACACACTTTTGGGAATTGTGGTTTGCAATATTGATACTGAAAGGTTACCAAGAATGTTCCTTACTTACTTTTAACCCTTAGATCTTGTCCAGTGTAATCATCCCCATCTATTATTGTCATACTGGTCTCTTCTCTGTGTTACCTACCCTCAGGCCCACACATTTTCTTTTTTTTTTTTTTTTTGCTTTTTGGGTCACACCCGGCGATGCACAGGGGTCACTCCTGGCTCATGCACTCAGGAATCACCCCTGGCGGTGCTCAGGGGACCATATGGGATGCTGGGATTCGAACCCGGGTCGGCCGCGTGCAAGGCAAATGCCCTACCCGCTGTGCTATCACTCCAGCCCCAGGCCCACACATTTTCAGTGTTGCAGTGTTGTTATTTTTAGTATACCCTCAATTCTACCCATTAAATTCCATTTTTTCACTAACCTTCTATATATTTTGTGTTTCTTGTTTTACCAGCTTTAATGGAGCAATATTCTGCCACCCTTAAAGGAATTCTTTGGTCAACAGGTTATTCCATAATGTGGACTGAGGATTAGGAAGGGATCACTCTTCCCTGTGAACAATTCCTATGTCTATAAAGGAAGGCTTATCTCTGCTAAGGCATCCCATTCACTGCTCCAGGAAGGCCTATCTGAGAAGCACTCATATTACTCTCTCTTTTTTGTGAAAAATAAAATTATTTAATGTAACTTTACTGTCTTTACTGTTCCTTCCCCCATAACCTCCATAACTGATGTTCCTCCTTCTCTTGATAGCTCCTTCTCTCAACTTTTCTTTTCTCTTCAACTAATGTATTTAGATTGAAGCTTTAAGAATGTGTTACTCATTCTTACTGAGTTTCATCTATGTACACAGAAAGTATACAAGCTATTATTAAACTTCTGAGTTTTTTTTGTTTCTTTGTTTTATTTTCTTCTTCTCAATCTGTCTGAAGCTTACTTGATAGTTTGTCAGTCTAGAGGAACCAAGAGAGTTACAAGATGGTCTTCTTTGTACCCCAAAAAAGCACTTTATAGAAAAAAATTGAGGAGCCTATAAATAACACTACCAAATAAAAGTATATTTGAAAATGTCATTTGACAGTTACTCATACTTTTCCAAAACCTGTATCTAACATCATTTTATAATTTAGAGTAACAAAGGAAATTGAGAAAGAGGTACAAGAAAAGTTCTCTATTTTCTCCCTATTTTTCTTGAAAAAAGGCATAGATTTGTAAAAAGAAATAATTCTAGACCCTTTTCAGCCAGAAAGTGTACCCAGAAAATCTACAACACAAAACCCCAAACAATAATAGTTTTTTGTTTGTATGTAATCTATAACACAAAAACACAAAGCACAAAACTCCAAACAATAATAGTGAGTTTTTTGTTTGTATGTAATTAAAGTAAAGAGAAAGTAAAGTGAAATTTATAAGCTACACAGGTGAGGTGCAGGGCTGGGGGGATGGGGGGATAGGGGGAGTTTTACTGAGGTTCTTGGTGGTGGAATATGTGCACTGGTGAAGGGATGGGTGTTCGAGCATTGTGTAACTGAGACTTAAGCCTGAAAGCTTTGTAACTTTCCACGTGGTTATTCAATTAAAAAAAAAGAAAGGAAAATCTACAACACAAAGCCTATTGAAATTAGCTCTTCTTTATTTATATAATTTCCCATTATATCTGCTTTTCCACGATTACCGATAACCAGAATTTCAAAATTATTTTCCTCCTTATATTACCTTCTTACTGATTTATTGGTTTTATTGTGTGTGAGATGATTCTATATAAACTCAAGTTCTAAAATCCCTTTGAGTTACTCATCCCTGTCTCTGTCATCTTCCATGTTTCTGTATGATGTACATGTAAGCAAATTTCTGTTTGCTTTTCTCTTAGAAATATGCCTCTGTTACTCTTATTTCCAAGATTCCTGCTAATGGAGCCAAGATGGATAGAGGAAAACAATTTTTCTTCCCTAAAATACATCATAATCTTCATCATCATCATCCCATTGATCGTGGATATTCTTGAGCGGTCTCAGTAATGTCTCCATTCGTCCTAGCCCTGAGACTTTAGAAGCCTTTCTTTACTCCTCCTTCCCAACGATGTGCATTGGAGGCTCTTTCAGGGTCAGGGGAATCAGACCCATCATTGTTACTGGTTTGGGTATATGAATATGCCATGGGGGGTTTGCCAGGCTCTCCCATGCGGGCAGGAAACTCTCGGTAGCTTGCCAGGTTCTCCCAGAGGGAGAACTAGGCTATAAGATGTTTTTCAAAAGCTTGGTTATATAGTCTCTGGATGCTGGCCGTTGATGGGATTACACGGGCTCCCAGGACAGTTTTTGGGTGTGACCACCTAGCTACTGGAAAATGGGGTATCTGGGTGGAAGAAGCCCAGTCCAGATCTGAGCAGGCTTGGAGATCTCAGTCCTGGGTCCCACACCTGGGTTCCTCTGCCGGTTCCTTCATGTGTGAGTCTCGTCCGAACATGTGGAGAGTGGCCTTGAGCATGACTGTGGCTGGGTTCTAGAGGTCTTCAGCTTTGGGGGCTCTGCTTGGGGCAGGGATTTTGTATTACCTAAAATAAAAAAGCACTAAATACTAGTAAATTGAATACAGTGGTTTCAAGACTTAGCAGTTTTCCTTCATCTATTTAGAATCGTGCATTAGTTTAGCTTATACTTACTGCAAATGTCTTACACTTAAAATCATGCTTACCAATAATACATACATAAAATTCTCAATGTTTATGAAAGCAGACCTTCAATTAAAAAAACAAGAAAAAGAAAAACAAATACAGTAAGGATAAAAGAAAGGCCTTAGGGCAGTGCAAATAAGACAGCAGATTGTCAATATTTGAAGTTCATGACTTAATATATCTTATAAAAGAATTAATGAAGTTTGTTCTAACTCTATATAGCAAAGCATGGTGATTTTTAGTACATTTTAAGTACTTTTATGGTGCTTTTAAAGTACATGTTCTTAAATTTCTTTACTACATGAAGACATGCATCAAAATCTAAAATAAAATAAAAAACCTCTTAATTTATTATTCTGCTTATTCCTTCTGTCCAAATTCCTGTTCTATAAATAAAGAAGAAAAAAAGATTTTTCTTTGAAAATATGATTTATTGTTTATGTGTGTGTGTTTGTGTGTTGTAGGGGAGGGATTTAATCTTTTACTTGAGTTCCCATTATGAATTAAAATAGCATAATTTTTAAATTTAGCATCTTTGTACTCTTTTTTTTTCTTATTTGAATTCTTATACTTTATATGTAATGTCAGAATTAAGGAACATCATTTTTCTCATAAAATTATAAGATGGAGTAAGAAAAATAGTACAGCAGTTGAGGCATTTGATTCTTGAATCAGATGAATATGGTCTTTGGACCCCTGCTAGGTGGGCTCTGAACCAGGAGTTACCCCTGAGCACCACAGGATGTAACCCAAACACACAGACTCACACACGAAATTAATCTGCTGATAATGATTGTAGGATAACTTTGGTTTGTTCTTTCTCCCTTGCCATAGAGAGCTTAGGTTTATCGGGTTACACCCATCACAGTGCTACGGAGATACTCCTATTCCTTTGTTTATTGAAATATAGCACTAAACAGTTTTAGGCTTAATATTGGTTTGTCCTTTATCCCTGGCTGCAGGGAGTTTAGTTTTACTGAGTAATACTTATCACAAAGCTCCCTAGGCACTCCCATTCCTCTGTGTTTATCTGTAACCTCTTTCTTTGTGCTTTGCTTCCCCAACCAGTCAATCACCTATATCCCTCAATCAGACTCTGTTAACTTGTGAGGTCAGATCCTTCTAAAGACACTGGACTTGTATTCGGAAGTGAAATATTGCCTTTCTCTTCTCTTATGGCCTTTTGCATAGTTTACTTCAGAGCAATATCCTTTTTTGTATAGACACATGAAGACAGTTAATGCTATGCTTTTGTAACTTAGAAGTTAATTGACTCCGAATAATAATCCACTCCTGGGCATCTGTCTTCTGGACTTAAGCCTCAGTTGCCCTTCAGCACCCCCAAAAAAGGGTCCTGACAAGTGATTGGATGGACTCAGGGCAAGCTGTGAGCTACCCTGACATCGAAATGGGCCTGACCAGAGCACCATTAATACTTAACTATAAGTTAAGAGCATGAACATGGATGAATTATGTCATGATCCAAAGATTAGGACAACTAGATTAGGATCCTGCTAAAGTTAGGAAAGACTAATCTGGTAATCTGGCCTAAGCAGTGTAGTCTGAGATCTTTAGTGATATGTCCCCAGGAGAGCCACCCTATAAGCTTAATGTATCTCTTACTGTGTCTATACAAAATGATTAATATTATTAAGGAGTAGAATTAAGATGAATGCTTATGTGGTTGCTGGACTAAGGGAAGTAAAAACATACCCATAGATGGTATTTCACCCTCACGTGGGTCATCTTGCTGAATGAGAATCTGTCCTAGAAGAAGCTTCCCTTGAGGGAAGGACTTTACATCTGTTTATTGTATGACCACCACCACACCTATGTGTAATTGTTTACCCAGCCCCTCATGATTCGGGTTATAACTAAGGCTGTAAAAGCAGTCAAAGTGAGAGAAGAATGAAGGAGGATCGGGGAGTAAGGGGATCAAGAAGAAGAAGAGAGACAAGATTGGAATAAACTGCAATTGATACCAACCAGCCTGGCCCTTGTTTCCTTCTTGGTCTGTCCATTGCCATCTGTGGTCCCTGGTGTGGGAAGCAGCATGAGACCACTGAACTCAGGAGGTGAAAGAGAGAGCTGCGAGTTTTGTATTTATTTTTTGAATACTCAATGATGACATAACTCTGCATTATGAAAGATCTTTTTTAACAGGTTGTCATTTGAATATTTTAAAATTTTTTTCCAAAGGTTGCTCCAGTGGTAAAAGTACATGACTATCTTGTCTGAAGACTTGAGTATGAACTCAGGCATAAGTCCACCAAACCCCCCAATTCCCATACACACACTCACCTATCTATTTGAGAGTGTCATGTGCAAAAATAAAATAAAATTTACCCCTCACCTCTCCCTCTTTCACTTCCTCCCTCCAATCCTGCCTTGTCCCCCTCCACATTTTTCTAAAAAAATGTTTACAAGAATGGCTACAATCAGGAATGACAGAGTCGATATTTGAAATTAGTTCATGAAATTTAAAATATGGGTTAAAAACAGTAAGATGTACTTTGACAGCAATAAATGGATAGGCCTGTGTGCCAATTTAAATGATTAATGGGGTAGCCACAAAGATCTAAGAGTTTTAATTCCCCAAACTCACTATTGAGATATATTAGGAAGTAAATATCATTTTTGAATGAGTTCATTAGAATTTAGTTTATAAGAAGGTCGATTATTTTTAAGTCATTCTCTGTGCTTGTCATATTATCCTGTGAGATGATATTATATTTGGGCTAAGTATTTTTGTGGTAGCACTGCAAAATGAGGTAAAATACTTTGCAAAATAGAGCAACTTGGTAACATTGAAAATGAAACAAAAAACTTACAAAACAGAAGGATCTTAATAATATAAAATAAAGGTGATAAATCAACATGGCAGACTATGAAGAATAGGTAAATGAAGGCGGTAACTTTGTGGACTTCAAGTACTTTAAGGAACACAACATCAATAAAGAACTTTACTGGCTATCCAGTTTATTTACAATGGCTTTGGGTTATAAAAAAACCAAATCACAAGTGTTTTAAGAAATGCTTAGAAATCATGTTAGAAGGTAAGGCATGGAGTGACAGCAGCTAAATGGTTTAAAAACAGATATCCATAAATTTTCTGTTAAAGAAAAAGGAAAAAGTATTTAAAACTCTTTGAACATTCTACACTATTGTATTACTGTCATTCTATGTGAAACTGCAACAGATAATTATAAGCACATAGATATTATGTAATGAAGTCCTATTTATAAGAATAAATAGGTATTGGTTTTGTGAACCCTTGACAAAGGGATGTTACTCACATAGATGTGAAATAGTATAGCTACCATTTTAAAATTTAAATTCTTCGGTGTAGCGAAAATAGTCTTTTAACAATAGTTTAAAAATGCGAGCTTTCTCTTTAGAATATTTTCAGCAAAATAAGAGCATTTTTTGAGATTATTCATTCATTTAATCCCAAAACATTAATTGAGCACCTGCAGAAATTCTCAAAGATTTTTGGTCATTTTTATGTGAAAGTGGAGGGGGGAGGGGATAAGTGCCCACTGATCAGTTTCATGTCTGTTGCACATTTTAAATCCTCACCATGAGTGTAGCCACAGTGAGTTAGACAATGGAAATGGCAGAGAGAACAGAGATAACAAAGGGCAGAGATAACAAGCACACAGCAGAAGAACACATGTCAGGTAACATCTTCTTTGATCCTACACTAGTGCTTGGATAGGTGACAGCCTCTCTTTGACCCCTCACTCCTGCAATGGCAGGAAAGTAGTTGTAACACTTGTGGCCTGAGAGCAAAGGAAAGTAAAGGGACAAAGTGCAGTGGGCAAAGGGACAGGAAATGGAGTCCCTGGAGACAAATTACCGAGCAGCCAATCTCAGCCAAAGGAGGAAGATTGGTTCCTAGTCGCTAGTCTCTGTAGCCTGGGAAGGGAGAGAGAGAGAGAGAAAGAGAGAGAGAGAGAGAGAGAGAGAGAGAGA